>NC_133761.1:18407500-19007500 GCF_036562045.2 Rhinolophus sinicus | reverse complement strand
GTGGGGATTTCTATAATTCCTTGGACAAAACATGCACATTTAGAAAATGCAGCTATATATTTCATAACATTTCTTGCTAAGATAATCTTCCCCAAATGAACCAGATTTTTCTATTTCTTTTATAAAGGTACAGTGTTTATTTTTTTTTATTATGTTTTTCTCATTAATTCAAAATGAAAACAAAGAAGGAAGGTGTCTTAGTCAGCTCGGGCTGCTATAGTAAAATACCATGGATTGGATGGCTTAAGCAACAGATATTTAATTCTGAGTTCTGGAGGATAAGAAATGCAAGATCAAGGTGCTGGCAGATTCCATTTCTGGGTAGAGCCTTCTTCCTGGCTTGAGGATCTGTGCCTTCAAAATATCTAGCACAGGTTCTTTACCTGTGTCGTTAAATGTGGAGGCAGGGAGGGAAAGATGTGGGGAAGAGAGGGAGAGAGAAAGAGAACTCTCTCTAATCTCTTCTTGTTATATAATAACACTAATCCCATCATGAAGGCTCAATCCTCATGATGTAATCTACACCTAATTATCTCCCACAGGTAATGGATAACTTGAGATCATTGTCATTATGAGTTCTGAAGCATTTAATATCACATCATTGGGGGTTACGTCTTCAATATAAGGTTTGGGGGATGGGGGACACAAATGTTTAGTCCTTAATAGAAGATGGGTTTCATGGGCAACAAATTTCAGGGACTGTTGCTTCCATAATTGGAACCACAGTTCACATCTCCTCAGGAACTTTTGTCCGTAAATCACCCCCTCATCATCTTTGTATGTCTTCAATGTTTTCTTCTCTGAAGGCCTTTTTTTGCTCCGGGATGTGATAATGCTTATTGTTTTACCATCTTACATAAAATGTATTGTTTTCTAACTGCTATCTAAATGACATTACCTTTCTAGATCAGCTTTTTGAGTGGAAGAGCACTCCATTACTACATTATCATCTTCTCTAGCATAAAGACCTCAACATTTTTTTTTTGCATTTCCAGTTCCTAATAAAGTTAACAAGCTTATAGTAGATATTGAATATAGTAAATATTGACTACATTATACATAGTAAATATTGGATATATAATAACATAAATATACAGTGCATAAATAAGTGAATGGATGGATGGATGAATGTCTCATTCATTCTTTTACTTCTTAATGCAAGTAACAATACTATCAATTTGCTGCATCTGATCTCATCTAGTTTACAAATAAGTTTAAAAAAAAATCTTTAAGTATACAGGTTCTGGAGTCAACCCACCTAGATGTTTACCTTTTCTACCACTGAAGAACAGCCTGACTTTGACCAACTTTCATACAGTTTCTGAGATTCAGTTTCCTGATACATAGAGTTAATTGGGAGATTTAAAGTATAAAATGCATAGAAAGTTTTAAAATTTTTCCAATAATGGATAACTTGGGATCATTGTCATTATGAGTCCTGAAACATTTAATATTATGACCTGTTCTAATTTCTGAAGCCCTTTTCTCCAGTGTTTTTAGTGGCAATCTCTAATTCACAGGTAATGCTTAGGTTTCCTTTTCAGGCTTCTGCTTAAATACCACTTTCTCATAGCTTTCTATTTTCAGAACTCACCCTTTTCACTGCTCTCGAGTGATTTCAACCACACTCTGGACTTGCAATTATCACTGAAATGCTTATGAATCAATAAAGTTTAAAAAAAAAATCTTTGTCTTTACTTAAGATCTTCTCCTGTAGCCAAAACCTAAATTAAACGGCATGGTAACCTTCTCCATGTAGTTGTTCCACTTATATTTATACTCAAGGAAAACAAAATCATCATGTCTCTCATATCTGCTCTTCCTATTTTACTGCCTTGGATTTTTTTTCTTTTTTTAATAACGTTCAGTTCTCTCTTTTCCAGTCCATTTCCATACAGAGTCTGTTACTTCATGTTTTTCAAATTTTATCTTTCTATATCTTTATAATAAGCTTTAAAATGAGTACTATAGTTCCTCTAACTTCGTCTTTTTTTTTTCAAGTTTGATTTGGCTATTCTAGATCCTTTGAATTTCCATTTAAGTTTTAGAAATAGCTTGTTAATTTCTACGAAAAGAAAACTACTGGGAATTTTATTGGAGTTTAATCTATCAAACAATTTAGCATTGACATCTTAACAGTATTGAGAATTAAGATCCATGGCTAGGATACATATTTTCATTTTTCAAAAGGCTTCTTTATTTCTCTCAGCAATGTTATAGTTTTCAGAATAGAGGTCTCAAACATATTTTGCCCAATTTATTCCTAAGTATTATGTATTTGATGTTATTGTCAATAACATTATTTTCTCTTGACTTGTGACTTCTTTGTTCCTAGTATTTTGATATACAATTAATTTTTTTTATAGTGAAATTTTATCTTGCAAACTTGCTAAACGCACTTTTTAGTTTTAGGAACTTTTTAGAGTTCTTAGGACTTTCTACATAGATGACAATGGTATTTAAATTAAAGGAGTTTTACTTTCTTTTCAATCTGTGTGCCTGTAAATGCTTTGCCTCACCATATTGCACTACTAACAAGCTCCAATGCAATCAATGTTCACAATATATTGTGACAAGATTCTCCTTGTCTTGTTCTCAAATAAAGGGAAACTTTTCAGTCTTTCACCATTAAAAATGACGTTAGTTGTAGGTTTCCCATAAACACTTTAATCAGATTTAGGAAGATTCCATATATTTCTAACTTACTCAGAATTTATATCATGTATGAATGTCGAATTTTGTGAAATGCGTCTTCTGTGCATATGGAGTAGATCACAGGTTGCTTTTTAAAGTTTGTAAATATGGTGATATGCATTGATTGATTTTTTCAATGTTAAATTGCCTTGGTTTAACTAGAACAAATTAAACTGATGATGGTATATAATACTTTTTATATATTATCAGATTAAATTCACTAAAATATTAAGAAATACTTGCCTCTGTTCACGAGGAATATGGGTCTGTGGTTTCTTTATAACAACTTCTCTGGTTTTCTTAACAGTGTAATACTAGCTTTATAGAATGAGTTAGGAAGTATTCCTTCCTCTTCAATTTTTCCTGAAGATGTTGTATAGAATTGACATTATTACTTTCTTCAGTGTTTCACAGAATTCACCAATGAGGACATCTGAGCCCAGAGTATTCTATGTGAATAGGTTTTTAACTAAAAATTAAATTTCTTTAGTAGATAGCTATTCAGGTTATCTATTTTTTCTTCAGTGAACGTTGGTAGTTGGAAATTGTCCAAGAATGTTGTCCATTTCATAAGTTCAAAATAATAGGCATAAAGTAGTTGATAATATTTTCTTATTATCTTTATAATTTTTGTAACATTTTTAACCATTTTTCTCATTCCTGGTTTGAGAATTTCTTTTACTTTTATTCGTTCTGGTTAGAGGTATATCTTATCGATCTCAAAAAAATCTTCTGGTTTTATTTTATTAGTATTTTGTTTTGTTTTTCTGTTCTCTACTTTGATTTCTGATTTCATCATTTCCTTAGTTTTGCTTACCCTGTATATGTTATTCTTCTTTTTCAATTTTATTTTTTAAGGTGGGAGATTATATCAGTGATATGATACCAATCTTCTCTTCTGTTTTAAGAATTCTAGTGCTATAAATTTCCCTTTCAGCACTGTTTTGGTTGAGTGACACAAATTTTGGTATGTCATGTTTCATTTCATTTTGTTCAAAATACTTTCTATTTTCCCTTTTGAGTTCCTGTTTTAACCATGCATTGTTGACACAAGTGTTATTTAGTTTTGAAAACACTTGGGAATTATCCAGGTATTTTTGTTATTGATTTCTAATTTAAGCCCACTATCACTAGAGCAAATACATAGCTTTATCTGGATCTTTTATATAAATTGAGACTTCATTATTGCTCAGAAATAAGTTATGTTGATAAATGCTCTATATTCCTTAGAAAGAATGTGTATTTTGATGTTGTTGGTTTGAATGTTCTATAAATATCAATTAGATAATGTTGGCAGACCACCTTGTTCAAGTTTAATATGTCCTTAATAATTCTGCCTATATGTTCTTTTGATTATTGAAGGAGTGGAATAAAAATTTATAGCCATAACTGTGGATTGTTCTATTATCCTTTCAGTTTTATAAGCTAATGCTTCATGTAGCACTGTTATGTTATTAGACACACACATGTTTAAGATGTTTATATCTTCTCTCAATGAACTAACTCCAAGACATTATTAAATGATCTTCTTTGTTCCTGGTAATATAATTTGTTTGATATTAATACTGTAACTCTAGTTTCGGTTTGATTAGGAATACCATGGTATATCTTCTTAAATTAATTTATAATAATTTATAAATATAATAGTTTCTTTCTTTCTTTCTTTCTTTCTTTCTTTCTTTCTTTCTTTCTTTCTTTCTTTCTTTCTTTCTTTTTAATGGCAGCATAAAGTTGTACCATGCTTCAAAATCCATTCTAACAATTGACTTTTGATTAGGGTATTTTGCAATTTTTACATTTAATTTAATGAGTGATATATTTGGTTTAAATCTACCATCTTGCTATATGTTTTGTAAATGTCCTTTTTGTTTTTTAATTCCCCCTTTCTCAACTCTTATGAAATAATTGAGTATGTTTTATGATTCTATTTCATAATACTTTTGGCTTATTAGCCATATCTCTTTATTTTGTTTATTTGTGTTTATAATACACATTTTTACCATATAGTTTACATTTAAGCAATATAAAACTACATAAATTATAAGAACTTTAAAACAGTACTCCCATTTCTCCTTTTCTGTACTTTGTGGTATTGTTGATATAAATTTTAATTTTACATATATTATAAATTGCAGAATCCAGTGTTGCTATTGTGTTTTCAAAGGTCAGTTTTGGGGGCACTTCCATTTCTAAAAAAATTAAATAGATGTGCTTTTCCAGAATCCTTTTATTAAAAACAGGTTAACACCCTGGAGGCGTGTGTGTGTGTGTGTGTGTGTGTGTGTGTGTGTGTGTGTAAAACATAATACAAACATGAACCCTGATCTTATAAAGAAATTTTTCAAAACGGATCATAGATTTTAATGTAAAACATAAAATTATAAAAGTTTTAGAAGAAAATGTAGGAGAAATAAAAATCTATGGGATATAGGACTTGGTGAAGGGTCCTTAGAGCTAATACAACACAAGTACTATCCATAAAAGTAAATTATTGATATATTAGACTCATTAAAATTATTATTATTATTATTATTATTATTATTTTGTTCTTGCAAAACCCTGTTAAGAGTCTGAAAACACAAGCTACAGAGTGGAAGGAATATTTTAAACCATATACCTTACAAAATACTTTTGTGTATAATATCTAGAGAACTTTCAAAATACAACGTGAGAAGAAAATGACAATCCAAACAGAAAATGGACTAGACACATGGGACAGATACCACCATATATACAGATGGAAAGCAGGCACATTAAAAGATGTTCAACATCACTAGCCATAAAGAAAATTGAATTAAGACCATTATGAGATATCACTACACACATCTTAGAACATATAAATTTTAAAAAGTGACAATAGTTAATGCTGATGAGGATGCAGAGAAACTGAATGATTCATACATATTGGCTGGTAGGAATGCAAAATGAGGCATCCAGTCTGGAAAAAGCTTTGCCATTTTCTTTAAAAAATAAGAAACCAAAACCAAAACCAATGTACACTTAATATATGTCCCATCAATTTTAGTCCTGAGTATTTTCCCACAGAAATAAAATGTTTGTCCACACAAAAACCTACACATACTTGTTCAAGCAGCATGGACTAACTATACAATGGGACACTACTTAATAATAAAATAATGAACTGTTGACACATGTGCCAACATAGATAGATAGATATCAGAAGTATTATACTAATAAGAAAAGGCAATATTAAAAGGTCACATACTATATGATTCCATTTATATAGCATATTTAAAATGATAAAATTATACAGATGAAAACATATTGATGGTTGCCAAATGTGAGGCATGTGAAGGGAAGAAATTGGTGTGACTATAAAGGGATAGCACTAGGGAGATCCTTGTGGTGATGGAATGGTTCTATAGCTTGACTTTGGTTGTAGTTACAAGAATCTACACATATAACAAAATGACATATATACACACAAAATCAATTTTTAAGTTTTTAATATGATGCTATAATGATATAAGATGCAACCATTTGGAAAAACTGGTTGCAGAGTATTGGGTAAATGTCTTACTCTCTTCGCAACTTGGTGTGAATTTATAGTTACTACAAAATAAAAAGTTAAAAAATTTAAAAGTCATATATATTCAAAGAGATTTAAATAAAGTGGGTTACAAACAAGCATGAGGAAATTCTTAGGGGTGATGTATATCTTTGCTATATTGATTGTAAGTTCATGGGTGTATAGACATAGGACACCTGAACAATTTGCACACTCAAAATACGTGAAGTTTATTGTACATCAATTAGCCATCAACAAATCTACAATTTTGTCTTATTAAAATAACAACTAATATTCTCAAAGCAGATTGAGCATGTTCTATGATATTTATGCTACTACCACATCCATATTGAGGTTTTGAAAGTTTTAGTAGTTATCCAAGATCACAGGATTGATATACGGAGGGCATGGAGTCTGAAAAGTCTGACTCCAAATTGTGTTTCTTTTAAGAGATGAAGTTTTTCTCCTCCTTCATCATTTCTTACCTACCTTACTGTAAAATTATTATCTCCTTATTTATATTGTGGTCATTTCTAATCAATTCTGCAAGAGTTACCACTGGGTTCTCTAAATCATAAATCTCATATTCTGACTTTGTTTTCCAGTCTCATTGGTAACTCCCATAACACTCCAGTTAAATATTCTTCGAATGCTGTACAAACATCAAAAATATGTCTCTCTCTCCCTTCTGTCTTAACGCACACATACACACACACTCAAACATATATATATAAAACTTAATAAAATCTTATAGTTTATAACTTATGAATGTATATCATTATATATAATATATGTTCTATATTTTACAACTTAGGTACTTATAATATGTATAAAGCATATAAATATATAAACCTGACACAACTTAACTTTCTTATAATACTGAACAAAAAACAAATATTAGCACTATTTTCTCCCCTATGACAAGAGCTTGACTCTTCTGTTTAACTCCATTGACTCTTATTTACTTACTTTTCCATATCATGATGTGTCATTATCAAGAGCATCCTTCATAACCATATTCACAAGACAGATTATACACTTTCAATTTACTTTTCTGTCTTTTCATAGTCTCCCAAGGCCAGGTACTGTGTCTGCCCTCACATTCTCTTCTCTAGGGCCATGGAGAATGCCTGGAGGTACTTAAATTTCTTACTGAATACCAGCTTGTATTTAATTTACAAATAATAGTCAAAATTCAATTATGTTCTTTTTATTAGCATCTTCTACCCACTCTGAACACAAAACTGTATTAAAATATATGTAAATGAGAACCATGTCAACCTAAACAGATAGAGGCAATTGATGCCCTGGGTCACTTGGAATTCCACCATCTGGGTTTCCTGTTGTACTACTCCTGATACAAAGAACACAACTGCTCAGCATGAACTAGGGTAAAAAAAAAAAACCTTTCTTACCTGCTTACATTGCTTACAGCCTTTGTTCTTTTGAAAACACAGCATTAGATCAATTGTGCTTCATTTAATCATTGAATTATTTCATTCTTTTGTTGAGTTTTTGCTGTTCTGTCTTCGATTTTTGCTATGTATATAACTTCTGGAAACCTCCAGGGGTCTCCCATTAGAGATTATGCTAAAGGCCTGAAATATTTCAGAGTGATTAAAAGAAATTGATCTTTACTTTTATTTCTCTCTGTCTCCTTTTTTGTTTTTGTTTTTGTTGTTAAAATAAAATTAAATGTCAAGGTTCCTTTTAATCATTCATCTTTACATGTTATGGCTTAATCTTTTTCTTATGTGAACATCTTCTTTCATAGGCAATATATCTACACTTGAGTAGGTTTTACTTTCCCAAATCAACATTCTGCAAAAGTAATGTTTTTAATCACATGCATTATTAAAGACAGGACCAACATTAATTTTTTAAAGATTTTTAAAAGATTTTTCAATTTATTAAAAAAAGTTTCATGTGGGTTAAAATTCCATCTTAAATAAAATGAATTCCAGAAGTGGTGACTCACTTTGTACATTTAGAAGTTAAAGTGAAAATGCATGTTGTGGCAACCATAAGCACACACACTCTGTGGGGGCAGAGCCCCAGAAAGTAGTTTCTAGGCTCTCGGCCTCACATAGAAAGGTGCTGGCTCAGGTAGTAAATGGCCATCAACTGTGATTGTATGGCCATCAGCTGTGGCTAGTTGGCCGTCAGCTGTAACCAGTGAGCCTTTGGCCACTAATATAACTGCTGTGGCTACACTAGCAAAAAAACGGGGGCTAGCAAGAAGATGGTGGCTGAGCTGGCAAGAGCAGATTGCAGAGAGGCGGATGCCGCCAGAGAGAATATAGTGATATGACTCCCCTACTTATGGCTCCGTGGGTGTTCCTTTTTGGCCTCACCATATCCTGTGTTCTTATGTGGGGAGCAGGAGCAGAGACCCCGCCTGACACCCTGCATGACACACTCATACTCACGAGTGCAAAATAAAAAGTATACTTTTTTCAGGCTATCACTACATGAGAGCATAAAAATTAGTTAAAAGAATAATTAGCACATATTGTCATACATTCATATTGTATGAATCATTTTCACATTTTATACAACTTAATTGTTTAATAAGCTTAGGACTGAAATATTTGCTATATATAACTGAGCTAGCTGGTTTAAAGGTAATGTTCCTGATGATCTGTTAATTATTTATTTCTGATTTTGTTTCTCAATTTTTTGAGCTTTATATAGACAAATCATACATTACAAAGAAAAATAAAATAGCCACTAAAGAGAATTTGGCATGCAATAATGTAATCTATTTTAGTAAATTTATCACACTAATCAACATACTGAATATTTGATGAATTTTAGTTGAACGTGTTGAAGACCACTGAAAATGTCTATGAATTTTTAATTTGTTATTCTAAAAAGCATGCAATGTGAGTTATCACATTGAAATTAGAATTCTGAATTTGTTTTCTTTTGCTCCATAAGGCCCTATTTGAAATCTTTCCAATAATATAAAATGGAGATCACTTTATATTGTCCAAGTTTTTTTTTATTGTTTTGCTTCAATCTTCTTTTACTTTTTATACTTTCCTAAGATTATCTTTTGCTTACTTTTCAACATGTATAATATTAATATTGCATTCATGATTTAAAAAAAAACATTTTAAATAAAATAAGAAGATTTTATGCATATCAAACGTTTTTGCTAGTGTCCTAATAAATGTAAGTTGCAGATACCCATATTGTTATGTAATCATATAATGTTTATATGGCTAAATATGACTTTGGTTGTCAAGGCAAACATTTGAAATATATCAAACACTAACTCAAAAAGATATACGCACCTCTGTTTGCAGCATTATTTACAATAGCCAAGGTATGGAAGCAACCTGGGTTTCCATCGAGAAGTGAATGGATAAAGATTTGGTATATTTTATATACAAATAATGGAATATTACTCAGCTATAAAAAGTGAAATCCTCCCATTTGTAACAACATGGAATGAACTAGAGTATAAGTTCTAGAGGCTAGTGGCTAAGTGAAATAAGTCATACAGAGAAAGACAAATACCATATGATTTCACTTATATGTGGACTCTAAAAAAAGAAATCAAATGAACAAACAAAACAAAACAGAAGCAAACTCAGGTACAGAGAACAAACTGATGGTTGCCAGACAGGAGGGTGCTGGGGGATGGGTAAAAATGTTAAGGGGAATAAGAGGTACAAAATTCCAGTTATAAAATTGATAAGTCATGGGTATGTAGTATACAGCATAGGGTATGTTATAAATTTAATAACTTTGTGTGGTGACAGATGGTTATTAGACTTGGGGTGGTCACATCTAAAGATATGTAAATGTTGAATCACCATGTTGTGTACCTGAAATTAATATAATATTGTATGTCAAGTATATTTTAATTTAAAAATAGTAAGTAAAATATGTCAAACGCTCCAATTACCTTTTACCAAATCAATTTTTATTACTATGCAGCCTAGTTGGATGTTGAGCATGTAATGCCCAGAGTTAAGTAGACGAGTCTAAATGCACTTCTTCAATAAACATTTTCATGTCTATTATGTCCTAGGCACTAGCAATCTAGCTACAAACTAAATTCCTTGCCCTTTTAGGGAGCTTATATTCTAGAATATGCTCAAAGTAAAATTTAGACTTGATGTACTATTTGAGATAATTCTCCGCTCTAATTGTTATGAATGTGAACCCTTAGGTAAGTTAATTAACTGTTCTGAATTTCAGTCTCCATTATCTGAAAACTATGGATAATAATAGTACTAACTCAAAGACTTATTTTGTGAATACCTGAGATAATGCATGTAAAATGATTATCAAAATACTTAGAAAATAATGGCTAAAAATCATATCATATTATGATGATTATTAATGAAATATTAGCTATTGCTTGCTGTGAATCATGAATCACCTAATGGTTTTACATAAAATATATCACCATTAGAAGAAAAAACAATTTCTATTTTTAAAATGTTTTTTACATTTCACAATGTGCAATTGTTGGTAATGTTTTCAGTGCTGAGAGTGAAATCCTTTAGGATACTCTACTGTATTTTTGAAATGGATTAAAAATAGCAATGGTTTATTCTTTCAGGCACTGGTTTCCTGGACATTATAGTGAGTGAATGATCAGTGCATTTTTCCTTCGGAAGTATTACATACTTCAGGCATTGTCAGTAAGGGTGGGTTCAAAAAGCAACTATGTTTCCTATCATAATCTGCACAGTGTGACTGAAAGAACCACACATTGTGCTCTTGACACAATTAAATCTGGTAACCATATTATTCAAAGGTATATTTTAAGAGTTATTGCCTTTTTCATTTTGATTTTAAAGTCAATAAGTAATTTATTAAAGAAATGCTGAAATCATTTTTATAATATCAATGGTAAATTAAATGTAAACTACATGTTTTCTGAATTAATACATCTTTTGCTCCTTGAAAATTAATATTAAGATTATTGTATATGATTGATTACTTTAAAAAATACTGTAACTACTTATGTTCAAATAACATTGTTTAATGAACTCGTTTTAATTTTAATGACTTACCTGCCACTTACATTAATAGAGATATATTAATTTTACAGTGATTTTTATAACAGTGATCCACTATGAAAAACCAGGCTAAGAAAGTAACAACTAAAACAACCTTCAATATAATAAAATCTAATAAATAATTTCTTGTGAAGTACCGTGTTTCCCAGAAAATAAGACCTAGCTGGACCATCAGCTCTAATGTGTCTTTTGGAGCAAAAATTAATATAAGACCCAGTCTTATTTTAAGGTAATATAAGGCCTTAATATAATATAATATAATATAATATATATAATATAATATATATAATATAATATAATATAATTAATATAATATAATATAAGGTTGGGAATATAATATAGTATAATATAATATAAGGTATAATATAATATAATATAATAATATAAAACTGGGTCTTATATTAATTTTTGCTCCAAAAGACACATTAGAGTTGATGGTCCAGCTAGGTCTTATTTTCAGGGAAACAAGGTAGGATTAATTTGTGAATCCCACTGGTTGTACTGGAAGCAAAATCACACTTATTTTGTCTCATGTGTTTCTAATTCTCCATTTGCCACGACCATAGCCCCACCTCCAGGTCCTTTTTCCCCTTCTCAGCCTGATTATGGGCTGAACCTGTGGGCTAAGTCAGCCTATTCCCTTTGACTTCTGTCTTTCAATTGTGTTCAGAGTGCAGGATGCACTGGCAGGAGATTGCTGAATCAGAGAAGAGAGAGGTCAGTGTGTTTCTATCCCTATTTCTTCCTGTCTTGTTCCCATATCTTTGCAAGGTGCTAAATCCCTCTAGGAAAAAGGCTCTGGCTCTGACTCTAGCTTCCTTACCACAAATTCCTACCTTTGCCACCTCAGACACAGAATGGTAATGGCTTCCTGCTTTTGGTTAGTTCTCAGTTGTCTCAATATCCCTCTCATGGTTTCTTTAACTCTGCCTATGTTTCTGTAACTATCTTCATTAAATTCTCTTCCATTAGTCTCTTTGAGTAGAATTTCATTACTTACTGGGCTTTTTATTTATGTATTTATGTATTTTTTTTAATTAAAGTTTATTGGGGTGACAATGGTTAGTAAAGTTGCATAGGTTTAAAGTGTATATAATTCTGTAATACATTATCTATATAACACATTCCATATAACCTATATAACCACCCAGAATCAGTTCCATCACCATATATTTGATCCTGTTTACCCTCATCTACCACCCCTCCCCCCTTACCCTCTGGTAACCACTAAACTATTGTCTATGTAATTGAGTTTTTGTTTCTTTATTTGTTTGTCTTGTTACTTTGTTGCTTTCAATTTTATATGGCCTTTTCATTTTTAAACATGGCAAGATGATGTTGGTATTGTTACTTTGGAAAATAATAGAGCATTGTAGATCAGAGTAAAATGTAGAGTCAGACTGCCTGGGTTTGATCCCAGCCCCACCATGGGTAAATTACTTAACCTCACTCTGCCTCAGTTTCCTTACCTATCAAATGGAAACGATAACTTTCTACTTGTCTCAAAAGTTTGCTTTTCAATTATTAAATGTGTCATCTTATATAAATCACTTTATCCATGACATACAGCATATACACTAAATGTTACCTATTATTATTTTATTTGTGATAAAAATATTGTTTAATGAGGTAAAAGAATAATGAATGCATTCTTGACATGGTATAAAATATTTTCTGAGAAGGTGAAATAATATTACTGAAATGTTTGTACAAATAATTGCTTTTTCTATAAGCTAACACACATATCCATATTAGATCAGGTTATAGTTTGTCAAATGATAGATTTTCCAGTACATTTTTAGTGCCATCTAAAACATTTTTTTCTGTCTCTGATGATTTTTCTCTCACATAGAATGATTGTGCATTTTTTCCTGAATCTTCTACAAAGTTCTCTCAAAAAAGATATCTCTCAAATATGCCAGTTTTTTCAAGGGTCAGAGCGATAATGTTTTTGCTTTAAATAGCCATATACCCTACTTTGATTTCCTCATAACTGATGAGTTTCTGCTTGTGGGGACGGAGTCCCAGAGAGCAGTTTCCAGTCTCTCGGCCTAGCGTGGAGGGGTGCTGGCTCCAGTAGTGGATGGCCATCGGTTGTGGCCAGTTGGCCATCAGCTGTGACCAGTTAGCCATTAGCCACTGGTATGGCTGCCGTGGCTATGCTAGGGGGTTGGTTTGTTTGTTGGTTGGCAGTGAAGTGGACGGCAGGTTGCGGCTCATGTGGCTCCTGCTTCTTGTGTCTCCAACCCTGTCACCAGCGAGAATATAGTGGTATGACTCCCCTATCCATGGCTCCATGGGTGTTCCTTTTTGGCCTCACCATATCCTGCGTTCTTGTGCAGGGGGAGTGGGAGCTGACACCCTGCATGACACTGCTTCTTGTTAAGTATATTGAACCCTTTCACATTCAACTGCCTAAGCAAGGAGGCAGATACATTTTTTTCAGAACCCCTATCTGCCATGATTTCTTAAAATCGAAGCTTTGGACACCATGCAAGACTGTATTCAGTCCCAGCCATGATGGGAGCAGAAGCAACATAACTTATGGAAGGCAAAATTAACACAGAAATCATATATATGATTTCAGTTGTACCCTTTTCCAAAATCCAAGATGCAACATCATTTCCAAGAAAAGAAATGCAACCTTACTCAAAGTAAAGAGGCAAAGCGTACCTTTTACATTATCAGCAAACAGTGCACATTCACTTTAGAAGGAAACTATATATGCAAATATATGGCATCCTTCGTAATCATAGACAACAATTTGTTAAGGCAATGGGTTTTAATTGAATCAACTGTAATTTAGTATTGGTATTTCTGAGAAGAGATGATAAAAACATATACATACATATACAGAGGAGAACTGAATTGGATTCCCGAATCTTCTCACGTCATGTTGGGCTAACTACATTACCTTATTGAGGGTTGATCTTCTCACTTATAAAATTAAGATAAGGACCCCTCTTGTACTTATCCAGAATTTTTGCAATAAAGAGTTAGTTATGTTATTCATTTTTCCATGTGATGAGAGCAGGTGGTGAGGGAAGAGATCAGTTTCTCTGAAGAGCGTTTAATTATTGAAACACACTAAATTTTCCTTTTCACAGCAAGAAGTTGCCTCTGGCCATATCAAATTCATGCAAATGGTTAGCCATATTTTTTTAAATGCTGCCTACATTAAAAAATAAGGTAAAGTCACTGAGTCGCTGACTAAGGGCATTATAGACATTCTCACTGCATAGAGAATTGTCAGAAAGATTACGTACTTTTCCAATGAGAAAATGTCTCCAAAGTGGGGGTTTTAGTTATGTTTATCAAAAAAAGTTAATTTAGCCATTCCATTTATGAATATTATTTTTTACTTGGACTGATTCTGATGAAATAAGCTTGATTCTCAACTCTATTGTAACTTTGTCTCACAAAAGAATAATCTTTGCCAGTATAAACATATCAGTAAAATGTAAAATATTTTATTTTCATATATAATAGCCAACTATTATTCAATCATTCATTAAAACTAATTCACAAATCATATGTCAGGTAAAAGTTGGCAGCAGTTTCTACATGAGGTAAGTTAACTGACAATGTGAAATGATAGCTACTCTCAAAAAAACTATGATGATTATATAGATGTAAGCATTTTATAGAAATTTAAGTCATCACTTGGGTACAATAGGGTGATAGGAAGACAACAAATGTAGTTCTAAGTCATTAAGTACAGTAAAATAAAATGTTTTTCTGCGCTAAGGCTCTGATATGCTGACATGACTAATACAGCTACTTATGAAACAAAAGAGTGTTCTTCCCTAACCCAACAACTCCTGTCCTACACTGCGAGATCATAGTACATATATAATCATCAGGAAGGTTAATATTGTATATGGTAATAAAATGTACTCAAGTTCATCTGCAGTATTCACTGAAACCCTTGGCATAACTGTAACTTCAAATTAAGGAAACTGATAAATAATACAAAATGTTTAGCCCTATCTTCATAGATTAAATACCCTGTGTGCACTTCCATTCTTTTTGAGATTTCATACATTTTCCAGAAATCTATCAATCCATCAATGACCTTGAATAAACGCTAATCTCAATTATAGACTAGGAATGAAACTCACGTTTTCAAATAGCACTACTTTAAAAATAGCTACCTTCACACAGCCTAAAAATAAGAACATTTTGAGAGTACAAAGGCATATTTTAAAATGTGTTTTCACCTCTGGTTAGAAGAAAGAGAGACAAAACCGAATGATTTATTTCAATTTAAATGTTAATATTAGCAGTCATAAAAAATGTGTCACATGCCAATGGAGAAATAGAAAATATTATAAACTTGTTAACATTTTTAAAATCATCTGGTAATTGAGAGGATAGGAAGAAAAATATTCCCAATATATAATGTGCATTAATTGAATAGAAAATGATAGATAACACTTTTGTCATATATTCTACATGGCATTTTATTAATAATTAACAATGAAATACATTTCACTGAAGAATGCATGGTAGGAAAAGAGGCAAATACTGAGTCCCTATCACATAAAATATTTTCTTTAAAGATTTCCAGCAAGCAGATTTGATTTTTACTTTAATACCCATGCATCTTTTTTCCCCTTCATTGATTTATCATTACTGAAAATCCCAATATATATTCATCATAAAATTGTAATCAGATAATTTTCTCTATATAAGCAGAAATCAAATAGGTTGCAAGAATTTGGTCCAGGAACACATATATTGTTTTTCATTCTCAACTATGACGGTCTTTTCTGAAGTATATGCAATTTAATATACTGGGTAATGTCATTCTAGTTAAGTTTAGAAACTGTGTTATAATTGTCATATATATATGTCATATATATATATATATATATATATATATATATATATATATATACTTTATTTCTTACACTCATATATATACTATATATACATATATATGAGTGTAAGAAATAAAGTATGTATATATGACAATAAGAAAATATAATTTGGCAGTTAACATTTGTACAGTATTTAGATGTGTTATAATCATAATAAATGCTGACACTGACACATAGCCATATGCACACAAAGAGCTGAAGACTGAGTAGGAGCTATCTAGCATTGAGATAATAAAAGAGGGCTACATGCAAAGGAAGCTACCTGAGCAAATACCTTTGTATACTCATACAAAGAAGTTGGCAAATACAAGTAATTAGAGGAAAGCATTAAGAAAAATATTTAACCTAAATTTTTCACACAGAAATAGGCAGAATTCCAGATCTATTTATTATTGTGAATAATTATATTAGACAAATTTATGAAATATATCCATTGCCTATGTAAACCATATGTGGACTAACTGAGAAACATTATATAAGAAGGAAATTTCCATAGCCTAGGTAAGCCAGAGTCAGGAAGAATGAAACTATTAGTAAACCATAAGTGGTAGGTGGAAACACAAATAAAATAGAAGTAAAGATGTGTCTAAAAAGCAAATCTGAAAATGGAGAAAATAGCAAATCCTATCAACCACTTGAGAATAGAAAGATGAACTGTTGTCTCTAGTGGGGAAAAACTGATTATCACCAGACTGACCTATGACTAAGTAGTTGCAAATGTAATAACAGCACTATGACCAGCTTTCACCACAAAGAACACTTGCAAGTGTGGTAAACATGAGCTTAGTTTTTCTTATACTCACTAGAAATAGGGAAGGAAAGACTAGTCGTCTTCAAGATTTTGGGTTTGTCTTTCTCATTCATAGTTTTACTATGATGTGTCAGGATGAGGATATACTTGTTTTTATCCTATTTGGAATTTGTTGGCTTTCTTTGATTTATAATTTTTTTTTATCAAATTTGGGAAGATTTTTGCAATTATTACTTCAAGTATATTTTTTGTTTATTTTTTTGTCTCCTCTTTTTTTGATACTCTCATTATGTATATATTGGCATGCTTAAGGGTTTACCCACAAACCTCTTGGGCTCTATCCATATTTCTTCATTATTTTTCTTCCTATGTTTCAGGTAGCATAATCTCTATTGTTCTATCCTCAATTCATGGATTCTTTCTTCTGTCAGTTCAAATCTCTAATGAAATTTTTTATCTCATTCATTTTACTTTTAAACTCCATAATTTCCACTTCAATTTTTATTATTATTTTTTTTTATGGTCCAGTTCTATCTGAACTTCCCATTGGCCCATTTTAATTGTTTTTTCCTATTATTTTTTTTATTACACATGATCTTCTCTACCAATATACCTAGTTTTTTTTTTGTTGTTGTTTTCTAATTTTAGCTTATTTTTAAGAAAACAGAAATTGTAGAACTGAATCTTATTTTCTATCACATATAGGAATATATATATATATATATAGGAATCTTATTTCCTATAATTGTGCTTCATACAAGTAAAGCTAATAATAATCCAGCCCATAACTGAATTGAGTTGTAGTTCAGCATAGTATATGTGAATGCATTTCTATTTCCAGTTCAGTCTTACTCTCAACTTGTAGCACTGAGTGGGTCTCAACTATTCCATTTCTGGAGTAGTTTTTGTATTGTTGGGCCACAGTCTCCACAGGTGTTGATCTCAAACAACTTTAAGTTTGATTATTAGCTCTTTAATTATAACCTATGCGATCTTATTTAAATATATTGTTTCTATAAAAGTCATTATTTAATAATGCCATCCTCTTGAAGTTATTAAATACATCAAAGTAACATATATATAAAATTACAATTGGGCCAGGCATATATTAGACTTTAAATCAGGGATAGAGAAAACAGGAATAAATATAATCTATTTCAGTATTATATTTTATTGACCGCTTTAGGCTAGGGGCTATGTGTTATCCATCTTCCTATGCTGTTCAATATCTCTGTTTGCCCAGACCTCTATATTAATGCTTACCCTGAAAGAGATGAATTTAATATTTGGCACCAACAAGAAGAAATAGGAGCTGACCAAACTCACAAAATAAGTTTATATGATTTGTACTATTAGGTTTTAGTTAAAGTGTAAGATTTCCACTAAAGATGTTTTGTGTCTAATCAATCAGATTAGAGAAAAGAGATTGTTTGGCTTCTAATAGACAAATTTATGCGTAGCTTTGACTTTCTAAGACACACTTTCAAGTTTCTAGGTTATATAGTTTATAATTCCAACACTAATTAAAATTCTTACCTAATGCACTAATATTGTTATATTTTTAATGAGTATTTTATTTCCCCAAAAGATGTTTGAAATCTCTATCAGCATTATGTTAGTTATATGTACAAATATTGTATAAATATTATAATAATTATTATAGGTTATATTAAGTACTAAATAATTCTGTATTTCTTATCTTAATTTTCTTATTAATTCCATAACATCCTTTCTCTGTAGCTATGATTAGCTATTTTATTTTTATTTTTAAATATGAGTCAAAATAAAATGGGAAATAAGCTTGTCTAGAGATTCATGCACTGTGACAGTTGCAAGCAATGTCTAGATAATAACTGTAATACATTTTATACTTCCCCATAAATTATTTATAAATGTCGTATATTCAGTCAAATTTTAATTTATTATATTCTATGTTGAGTTTAATTGTATTTGGGTTTAGTGGACATTGCTTATACTGTAACAACTAATACTGGAAGCTGTATAGTGTAATCAAATTATAATTTACTAAATACTATAACAGAGATATTCTTTTAAATTAATCAACACATCTTCAGCCATTTTTTTTAATTGTCATGCTCTGTGTTTGATGCAGTAGATTAGGGATTCTCTACCTTGACACTATTGACACTGTGCAGTGAATACTCGTTTGGGGGGGGGGCACGCTTTGTGCATTTTTAGGATGTTTAGCAACATCCCTGTGCTCTGTCAACTAGATGCTGGTCGCACCCTCTTCCTCATGTTGACAACCAAAATTGCCTCTAGATATTGTTAAATATCTCCTGTGAGACAAAAACCATACCCTGTTGAGAATTATTGCTGTAAATGAAACTTTGGGTAAGACAAATCAGGTCTATGACCTCCATCTAGTGGGAAATACAAACAACAAACAAGTAAAAATGAATAAAATATATTAATACTGATTGTGCTAAATGGCTTAAAGATATTACACGGGATAGTGTGGTAGGTAATGGGGAGACCCGATTCAAATAATATGTTCAATAGTCCTTCTTGAAAAGGTGGCTCCTGAGCTGAGATTTGAAGAATGAAAAGGAACTACCTATGCGAGAGGTTAACAAAGCATCAGTATGTTTTAGTCTACAGAGTGCCTAACTCTGCCTGGGAAATCCAGACAAAACTTGCTTAGATAGCTTTATATTTAAGGTACAGATATTATGAATTTGTCTGTCAGATAATTGAAGAAGTTTTCTTTCTCTACCCTACCATGGAAGGGAAATAAAATATCCTAAAAAATCAAGGTAATAAAAGATGGTGTCAAGAACTGTAAAGGGACTGAAGTTTCATCCTATTACAAGCTAACAAGTTAGCTGGCCACATTTTCCTGGAGGCTGGCAGAAGATCTGAGACTCCTGGGTCTGGGACAAAGGACAAATTATTACCTACAACAATACTATTAGGTTGATGCAAAATTAATTTTGGGTTTTGCAATTATTTTTAGCCATTTAAAGCACAATCACTTTTGCACTAACCTAATAGTACTCAAATTGTCCTCATTTTTCTTTTGCTGGTTCTCAGAACCCCAATTCCCTTAGTGGACAACAAGGGCAAGGTACTAGGGATTGAACTGGGTTGCATAACAGGGGAGGGACCCACTTTAGGAGACCCAAATCTTTTATAATGGTTGTAAAGGTGTTTGCCCTACCTTTGTCCCAGGGAGAAACAATGTTTTTGTGATGCTGGACTATAACCAAGGACTATAACCAAGCCCTAACCAAGGCTATTGGCCTCTGTTAAAAGATAATACAGAATGAAAGATGGTTAGTGTATCTGCTTGCAAGACATGAAAAAATGAGAGTGGCTCATGGAGAATTGTCTTAAAACATATAGGAATAGTGTTATGGGCTGTAATAGCTGTCCTCTGAATATTCATGTGGTTAGGTGCTATGCCCCAATGTGACTGTATTTGAAGATAAGGCTTTTAAAGAGGTCATTAAGGCTGACTAAGGTCATATGGGTGGGGCTCTAATCCATTATGACTGGTGTCCTTATAAGAAGAGGGATGTACCTGCACTGAGGAAAGGTCACGTGGGAACACAGTGAGAAGGTGGCGATCTATATGCCAAGGAGAAAGGCCTCAGAAACAACCATACCTGCCAATGCCTTGATCTTGAATGTCCAGTATCCAGAACTGTAAAAAAAAAAAAGTCTGTTGTTGAAGCCACCCAGTCTGTGGAATTTTATTATGGTAGCCTTAGCACACCAATGCAAATAGTAAGCATATTTGGAAACTTGAAATCTAGATTATGTGTTATAGAAAGAATGAGTCTTCAGAGAGAAAGAAACAGAAGAGAATAATCGCCATCAGTGCACAGGAGCATTTGGCTGTCAACAATTTTGAAGCATCTGAGATTTTGCCTCTTTACACGCTAACAAATTGGTAGGTCACAGTTGCTTGCAGAATTCATGAGATTCTGACTAATCAGAGAAAAAAGTTTGCAATAGACAGATTATTAGCATTTTTGTTCTGGTTCCCTAAACCCTAATTCCTAGAGGGCATTTTAAAGGCCAGAAGACACATGAACATGTAGTTGATGGAAACCTGAGGTTAGGGCATCTGAATCATTTCTAATGGCCAGTAAGTAGGCTGTCCCTTTGCCCCAGAGGAAGACTACATCTTCTAAAATTGTGAACCCACTTGACCTTCGCACCAGATGGGACACTCTCTGTGTTTTTCTAAACTGTTTGCTATACAACCATCCATGAAAAGAAAGTCAGTGCCTTCCTTGCAAGGTGTGTAGTAGAAAAAGGAGAGAACAATAGGGGATTACTTTCCGACATTAGGAAGAAAGGAAAGAAAGAAACAGCTTAATTTTTATGTGAGAAATAAGTTTTGTGTATTTTCTCTGTTGATAGGTATCTTTGAAAAGCTGGAATGTGTAGTTGCCTCTAAAGCTCAATTTAAGAGGAAACAAATAATGAGGAGTCCTACTGCAGAGAAAAATTTTCCTTTATTTATAGCTAATACCTGAAATGGTACTATTGTATTTTAGCCTTTGTGAAAAATATTATGCCATCCCTAAAGTCTTCTTTTTGGAAGAGAAATAATCCTGGGAAAGAGAAAACGTTGTAACTAGCATGTTGGTGTGATGTAAATTTAGCTCAATGATTTCCTTCCTAAGAAGAGAAATAGGAGCACTGGATAGTGGTAGGAAATCCTCTAAGGTGGGAAAATAAAAGAAGAAAGTTCAGGTATTAAAGACACTTTAAACTATATTTATATTAACACTGTCTATCTTGTTCTAATGTTGTAATAATTTTCTGTGTTTAGAATTGTATTATAGTATATTGTCTAGTGCAGTCTATTGAACATGTGTATAACTATTTTTATAATGTCTATTAATTTTCCAAAAAATCCATTCTTAAATTGATTTTATGTTTAAAAGAAAATGTAATGGTGCTCATCTCTTTGGATAATTAAATTTCTTTGTTTAAATAATGAGTGCAATATTTAAATGACTCCATAAAATTCAGAATCAAGGCTTAAAAATTAATCAACATAGTCGATATAGTAAGGGATGTCTGTATAAAAAATTAAATTAGACTCTGAATAAAATATATATATATACATGCACAAATATATATACATATATTTTATATTCATACTATATTTATTGTATACAATATCTATTTTATAGTATAGTTTTTACACTCATACTATACTATGTATGCATATTGTATACACATACATACATATACTTAAAATAAGTATTGTTCTATCCCAAAGAGACTTTTCTATTTTATATGCATCTGAATAATTGCAAGACAGCATATTAGTATCATATATGTAATATAAACCATAAATTCCAAAACTGTGTAGAGGCAGGGCAATGTACTCTAAAGAAGAGTGAACAGAAAAAAGCTACTTTAAAGAAAGAGTTTCTGCATTATGGATATAAAGAATTTGGAAGAGACTATAGAGTTTTCTCTTTCTCTGCGAGTCCACAGAGGAAAGGCTATGTGAGGACACGGTGAGAAGAGGGTTGTCAGCAAGCCAGGAAGAGAGGCTCTCACCAGGAACCAATCCTATTGGCATCTTGATCTTGGGCTTCCAAGCTCCAGAACTGTGAGAAAATAAATTTCTGTTGTTTAAGCCACCTAGTCTGTGGTTATGGCAGTTCAAGCCGATTAACCAATATGTAAGGCTTGTTTCAAGATAGTGGGCAGGCAGTCTAAGTAAGATACAAGCTAGGTACAAACAGCCTTTTGGGACATATATTTTGTAAATAAACAAGTGATTAAATAAATGGATGTCTGCATTAAATAAGGAAGTATTTGAGAGAATGAAATAAAAGTAAGTCCATGACAAATGTTGAGGGTGTTGAAAGGAAAGCTAAAGAATTACTTTTTGGTAACAGGAAGCTCCAGGAGCACAGTGGAGGAAGAGTGATGTGTAAGCAGTTAATGTCTTTGCACTTGGGAGGAGAGAGGGTAAATCCCAAAGTGTTATGAAAATCCATGGTGTGATGAGCACTTGCCCTAAGGGAAGAACAGTGGTAATAAAAAGGAAGCAAAGAATGGAAAAGCAATGAGAGGACTCAATGGCTGACTTTTCATGTAAGTGAGGGAGGAGTCAAAATGAATCTATGCCTTTCATCCTAAAAGAATAGTGAATGGTGACACAGAATTTAATTGTGGGAGTTAGTTTTTGTGGAAGAAAAATGTTTGAGCTGGAAAAAAGATTTGCGATGACAATTAGTACACGGGGGAGAATACTGGGAGACTGTTTTTAATAGAGACCTAAGACAGCTTAGAGAGGAGCACAGTAAAACATTGTGTAATCATCCACATAGAGATAATCCTTGAAATTGTTAGAGTTGATCCCATCTTCAATGAAGAGATTATTGATGGATAAAGGGGAACAAGGGTCCTTCATTACAGAACAAAAAGCTAAAATTTATCTTATTTAAATAAATAATTAAGTTTGGCCGCTTCTGTCATGATATTTCCTGTTCAACTAGTTATACAATCTTATTCTTGAGCTAATTCTACTAGGTGAATCTTACAGTAGCTTTTGATTCATCATCTGGCTGTATCTGGAATTTAGATTCATCACCTACATCCAGAATTTTGTAATAGACTAGGGTGGTAATACTAGGGTGGAATACTAGGTATCTACGTTATCTATTAAGCATTATTCTTTTCTTTAATAGCTAGGATTTCTATGACTGGACTAATAAGTTAGTTCGTGGTTGAATTGCATTACCCATCAGAATTGGCGTTCTGATCTTAAAATGATAGATTTAATATTTTTTTAAAAATAGATCTTTAAAATTACAATAGTATTCAAAATCAATATAATTAATATGAGTTTCATTCATACTGAATATGGCTATATCTACACCTGCAGAAACGTAATACAAAAGATTTTACTTTGTCTTCTAACTAAATAATACATATCTAAATAGTAATATATTTGGCATAGTAGTAGTAGTAGTAGAAGAAGAAGAAGAAGAAATAATTGCCGATGTTAATAAAATGGTTGCTTTATACCAGGCACTGTTCTAATGCTTTATGAGTATAATTTCATTAATCCTCCAAATATCATAATAGTAGATCTCATTTTACAGATGACAAATCTAAGGGCAATAAAATTTAAATAACTAGAATAAAATTCAGATTTCTTTGCCATGATAGACTGAATCCAGAGCCCATACTCTGAACTGCAATGCATAGACAGTGAAGTAAAAGTTACACATATTGGTTTGAATGTTGTTGTAGCTTATAATGTTAAAGGGTCCCATGATTCACCTGTGTTATATCCAGATAGAAACTAGTTTTGTTATGTTGTCTTTATGTAAGGAGAAATAGTACAATAAGCATTTTAGGATGAGTGGTCCACATTTTTATCGCTAACAAAACCTGGAAGATTTCTGTAATTCAGACATTATAATGGCCAAGAAAAAGTCAAATTCATGGAACTCATATTATGCATGGAAAACTTCTTAAAGCTTTGTTTCATGTTTTGGAACTATGGAGTTAAAATAAAATAGGTAAGACATTGAAGCTTCTCACAAAACAAATTGTTATAATTGTCCCATTAAAATTAACCAAAATCAATATTAATATATAAAAATTGAAATGTGACCTAATATTTTTAATTTCCAAAGGCTTACTCAAGAATTATAAAGTAGTTGAGCTAATAGAAATTATATGTCCATTGATAATGAGCCAGCAGTGAGGGATAAGGCTCTGACCCTGGTAAAACGTCATGTCAACTGATATCTTGAGGCCCAAACTTGTGACTCTGAGTCTTGCCATAAAAATGTATGAGACCCTCAGAGTTGAGCCATTAATAACAACATCTAGTTAAGACTCATTTATGCCAGAGGAAAAATATCCTAACTTGGATTTAGTTTTTCCCTACCTAGGCCAAAAGTGGTAAATGAGGCCTAGACAACTTGGTGCCTTTTCCGCATCATCCTTTTTTGTAATTGGTAAAGCTAATCATACGTATCATTTTGTGGTATTTCTCAGGATAGTACACTTATCCTTTTGTCTCCAAAGTTACTTATCAATATTTTACTTCACATTTCTTCCACTCCAGGCTATCACACATCCGTATTTCTTTTTCCGTCTTAGTTCCCTCTTCTCCATTTCCAGCATCAAAATCAAAACATTCTTCTTCTCCTTTACACGTAGCAGCATACCATCCTCTCTGAAGCCTGCGTGCAAGACAACTCATCCTTAAACACTTGTACTTGAACCTGAAATAATCTTATCAGAACAACCTCTCAATAAAAGTGGTGCTTTCTCTACAAACAATTTTTATACAAGCAATAGCTATAGCTATAGCTATAGATATAGATATAGATATTGATATCTATATCTATCTATCTATCTATCTATCTATCTATCTATCTATATATATATATATATATATATTCTGTACAAAGGAGGCACTTAAGTGCCAGATGATTTAAGTGACTTTTTCAAAGCATAAACAGGGTAGGTACAGAATTGGCAAAAAAATTCAGAGCTTCAGACTGAGTTTATTTTCTTCACTATTTTTCAGTATTTTTAATATAAACATATTATTGTCATCATTTTATTTTCATGATATTAAGAAATCTCTTTGAGGTGTTCATGGAGTAGCACAGAGAATGCTGGCAGGTCTCATTTTAAAATAATACAGCATTTCTGCTGACCAAGAACTAAGGTGAATTGCCATGAGATGAAATACTGATTATGCATAAGCAAAATATTGATTACTACTATGTCTCCACATATAGAAAATATGAAACATCTCTGTAGCTAAATCCTACCAAGGTACATTCTTCTTTTGAAAGAGGAATCTATTTAAGAAAAAATACAAGGAGAACAGACATTGAGAAGTAAGCATTAATATTTTAAAGTCACTGGAAGATATACTTTTGTCACTATAAGTCAAGGAAGTTGCATCAGTCAAGACTCCATATTGCAATCAACTAAAATCCAATGTAAAGTAGTTCAGGTATGATGGGAAATGTATGGGTAAGATGAGGGAATGTCACATAACTGCTTACTGTGTACTTAGGTGTTGTGGCTAAGTGGAACTTCTAAAACTCTGCTCTCCCTGTCTTTCATCCCTTCTTTCTGCCTGATTTTCTCAGATCAATTTCCTCTGCGTGATTGGAAATGTGACAACCTGCATAGTATATATCTCTTGGTTTTGCTGTTAGAGTGACAGACACTCTGATTATTTAAAACTTAAAATTTGTCAGCCTCCTATTTGGATTTTCTAAGCAATAACCTCCTGTAAGTCAAGCCAATATTGAAAAGAGGCAGGGTGACAAACGTGGGCACAGGGTCCCAGGCCTGTGCCTCAGAAAACACATTAAAAATAGAACAGAAAGTACAGCCACACATAACAATTCCTCTTCCCTCTTCAGAAAAGGCATAAAACCAGGCTGGCAGAGGGGGATTTTCTTAAATATAGTACAGAAAAGTGGCTTTGGAGACTAAATTTGCAACTTAGAATTATGTGGATATCTTCAAAGCCATCTTGGTTTGGAGATTGGTTAGGGAGAGAATATTTGTGAATAGAGAGCTCAAAAAATGCAGTACTTCCTGAAATCATTAAATAAGCTAATCACTGTAGAATTCCCTTGTACCATGTGCGTCAGATCACTAACGCAGACTATGTAGCTCAATCAAATCAACAGCAAAGGGTATTATGATTGCAATTGACTTGGAGCTCTGTGATTAATTCTGCTGAAAATTTGAAGAAGAGATTTCAACCTGACTCATCATAATATCTACTTAAAACACAAACACTAAAAGTCAATTAACCCAGAAGCTGCAAATGCTCAACAAAAGATGTAGCTAGTTATCTTGGATTTATAAATAACAAAGATAGCTAATGTAATTCAAGCCTTCAAACAAATATCAATTTCTTGAACTAGAAAATTCACTAGCTTACCCGTGTATATGGTAGTTATGCCAAAACCTGAGAATATGTCTGCCTCCTTTTTCTTCCATCTCCGCTGCCTTTTCTTACTCTCCTGTTTGCTTGCCAACACTTTCAACTAATGTTTATAACTGCCTTAATTCCCCATAAACTGAAAATGTAGTAAGATAGGGCAA
This sequence comes from Rhinolophus sinicus, assembly GCF_036562045.2. NCBI lineage: Eukaryota > Metazoa > Chordata > Mammalia > Chiroptera > Rhinolophidae > Rhinolophus > Rhinolophus sinicus. Next base: position 18,980,500 of record NC_133761.1, on the reverse strand, counting down.
AATGTAGTTCTTTCTTTTGTGATATATTGGATGGAGCAGGGTTTAATATTCTCAGACAGCCGTTTATAGCCAGAATTATGAAAGCTCCTTTTGGCAGCAGACTGAAGGCATGATGAATGGGGGCAATGGACAAGCAAAACAGAAAAGAATTTCTCCCATATGAAGACTGCTATTTTAGTTATAAATAGTCTAACTAAAATTATACCACATATTAGAGAAATGAACAGTGAATTAGTGAAAAAGTTTGGTTTTAATATTTCATTTTTTCACCATTATTATCATTTATTTATTTGTGGCGTGATGACAGGTACTTGGCTTTATTCAAGCTATTAGAGAAGACAGAGTTCCTAACACAGTTTTCTATTGAAAGTGCACAAATTCAGGAAGGAAGACATCATTTGGTTCATATAGGGATGAGATCTTTTTTTTTAGAAGTGTGACATTTTACTGGTAATTGTTTTCTACTTAAGGCAGGGAGTGATTGATGCCAAAAAAAGGAAAAAAAGAAGAAAAAAAAAGACTTCTGAGGTTAACTGAGTAATCCTTAGCAGAAATTCAATATTGTAAAGGAAGGAAGCTTAATTTGATTATTATAAGGTTATATAAAGCATTACAATATTGGATATTCATAATTAATATCCACTTTCTGTTACTAGACAACAGTATCAACAAAAAGTCTTCTAAACAAGAATATCAAGTCACTTTGGACAGAAGTCATATAATGGAAAAAAGAAAAGAAAGAAAATTTTACAATAGACAATACTTTGTCATATAATTAAAAATATAGAAGCCACAACTCTAGGTTAGATGATCTGTCCATGAATTATAAGTTTTTAAAGACCAAAGGAAACTACTGTGTTACCAATAATTTTTCATTATGTCATTTATGGAGGAAATAAAGCAACAGCGCTTTTTCCTGGTCTTTCCCCACTGAAGTCAAAGATTGAAAACTTCAGAGAGTATTGTTATTATATTTGTGGAAAACAGAATGAACACCCCGAAATTGTGCTTTTGAATTTGCTTCCAATTAGTGGTGAGTGATTGTATGCATATTTAATCAATCGTTTTTAGTGCAGAGACAAAATAAACACCAATGCTTCCAAACCAATGCACAGATGGTAAATAAAGCTAGAAAAGACAGCTTTCAAAACTCCCTATCACACTTGAATTATGTTTCTAAAGATTTTATCATTCTGCTTTAAAAGTTGTGTAAGAAAGGGATGCATTTTCCTTTTCATGGATTACTCAGGAGGTTACCTGTCTTTTCAGTTATAGAGTCTAAGAAAAGCCAAAAAAAAAAAAAAAAAAAAAAAGCCTGTGTAAATTGTTCCATTTTGGTCTATTGCATTTTTCTTTGGAAAACTTTTGCAAGTCGTCAGCATTACAAAGTATGACAGTTTTCAAAGTGCTGGCTGCCAGCAGGACAACAGGAAATACCCATTACAATAAAAGAGTTTATAGTGTTTTAAAACTTATTTTCCAGGAGCAGAGAAACTGATCTCCTCAACAGGCAAATGTAAAACACTTCACAGTTAGAAGAAACACCATGCTTCACTTTTACTCATAATTATTTCAAACAGCTCAAGTTGAAAGATATTGCGTGCATTCAAAGAAAATCAGCGAACAGTTATGGTAAACCACATGGCTTTGTTTCTTCTGAGGATGAAAGCAATTCAAAGTGAAAAACCAGGAAAGCTGATGACTAAAAATAAATGTACACACATATTTCTTTGATAAAATAGAGCTTTTGTAGTCATAAATTACTCCTGTGTGCGGTCTTACGGTTAAAATATCATTATTATTTTTTGTTCCTATTCTCTCCAGGGTATATTTAAGATAACCCATTTGCAGGTGTACATTTAGAAACTGTTTTGTTGGGTTGTGTGTTTTTTTTTGTTTCCTCTAATTTTCAAATTTATAGACTTCTACAGATGAATTTGAACAGCCAGAATAAATAAAAGTATTCTTTTTAAGTAAGTTCAATAGTTACATCCAATAACAAGAACGATCTAAGGCCCTTAATCTGTTTCCCAGCCAAACGAAAACATCACCAGTAAAAACTATTCCCAGACCAGCGAGAACAAAGTTCTTCATTCACAAAGTACAAGACGCCAAGGACAACCAGAATGTGTATTGAAATCCAAGCAATAGCTTTGATTGCAAAATGTTCAATCTTTGAAAATGGAACTAAATTTTACTTTGCAGATAGTTGCAACGAACTGAAACCAGGAAGAGACGCATATACTCACTTTCTTTTCATGAAATTTCTTTGTCTTTGCATACCCCTATATTTACTTTATAATCTAAAAATAGACTATGTTCTGTATATCACACTGCTGTTCTTATGTTGTTGCTTTATTCATAAAATCACACCCTCTGTGGAAACCATGTCAGAAACATATTACATTAAAACTCTGTTCTAACCCAACACTTGTCTCTTTTTTTCTTTTTCTTTTGACATAGTATATTCAGAGAAGAGTTGTTAACCAAATCAAGTTTAACTATATCAGTTAAGTATAAGGTGCAAGATGAAAAAAATGATCAGAGTCTGTTGAGAGCTTCAAATGCTCTTTCAAAAAGCTTGGATTTGTCCCACAGGAGATACAATAGCATTGCTATTCTTTTCAAGGGAAGAGAACGGGAGGGGGCAGTGAGAGATAGCATGATCCCACCTAAATTTTAGCAAGATCATATAATAAAAATGTGATGAACGGGCAGGATGGCAGAAAGTATAGAGTTTTGTATAATGGTTAATAAATTATTTTTGCTGCAATAGTCAAGTTAAGAAATGATGAAATCCCAAAATCAAGAGGATGGAGAGAAGGTAGGCATTTGAGAAAAACTTTGGACATGGAATTGATGAGGTTTTGTGGTTTCTTGGAGATAGATGTTAAAGCAAAGGATATGACAAGGATTTTAATCCAGGGGTTGGGTGGAGGTGTTACCCTAGTAAGATAGGAAGTATGGAAAGACAAACTGTTGAAAAAAATTTTCAATTCTGAGAAGTAAATTCCAGTTACTATGATGATAAACATTTATTGTGAGATAAACGTAAAGCAACTTTTAAGTTGTTACCACCTTTTTGTTACCTCTTACCCACAATGAGAAACTAACCCACCAGACTGAATGTAGAATGGCAAAGTAATTAAATCTCAGAGATTTTCAGCCACAGAGCTTGAAAATAGAGTTAAACAAAAAGCCTAATGAATCTTTGTGAATCTACTCAGTTTGGAAATAGATTTATAGGATTCAATAAATGTCATTCTTTCTCCTCAAAGAAGCAAGGTACAGCTCATATATGTGGATTTAGCATAAATATCATGAAAGTCTATGTCAGAATACCAATAGGCAGAAAGCATTCAAAATAGAACCTAAAAGGTCACAACAATAGTCATATTAACAGGTAACAATTGGTAGACCAGAATATACTATTATATTTTGTGGCATAGAATTGTTGATTAAATTAATGTTTTATATTCTTATTTTTGTTGTGTTGCAGAGTGTCCTCTTAACTGGTTTTAAAAATGTTCAGGTCTCCCATTGAACTACCAAACTAGGAAAAACCTAATCAATGATTCTGCATATTGTAGGTATGAGAGTTTTTTTTAAGTCAGAGTCAGCCTTTGGATATACATAATGTTGGCATACTGTCACCTATTAGTTCTTTATTAACCGTGACAAGTATAACCAACATAAAACAAAACAAAGCAAACAGAAAAACTCTCCAAATCCATTATTACTTCAGATTTTCCATTCTAAACACTCAAGAAAGATATATGCAAACTAGCCAAGACCAAAGATTGTATTAGATCTCCTAGTTTAGACTTTTCTCATCACCTGAGATAATGCATGTGTCAATCGCGAGGGCTCCTTTTGTATAAACTATACGCCTAAGTCACAGGCTTCCTTCCTTCCAGCTCTTGTTTAGCCTCTCAAGCTTAAAACCTATCTGCTTAAAGAAAAATTGATTTAAGAAGAGTCCAAAGAATTGACTTCAAAAAATAAACTTCTTGAAGAAATCCTAAGACTTTGGCAGATAGATTTTAAAAATTTTAACTTCTTTTACATGTCTGGAAACTAACTCTCAACCAACTCTCTACCCTGCCAGTTTGTTCCTTAACGCATCCCAGCATCATGATATAATAATATCCTTAGCTTTGACTTCGAATATTTGGACTTCCTCTCTTTTCAATTTTTACAATTTGGGGTAGGGCTTGAGGAGGAGGGTGTCACACTTCTTATACTACAGTTACAATGGTAGAATGCAACTCTTGACATTCACTAAAATTACTTTAGACATTAAAAATTTTCACAAACTGATGGGCAACCTGATGGTGAATTTTAACATTATTGTTAGAACTCAGGAGATCATCTTAAATATATGTAACCACTGGAAAGCGCCCTGAAATAAGAGTCAAGAGATCAGGGCTGTGTTTTTACCTTTGTTTCATGCATGTGATATTTTTCCCTAGCAAAATCTGAAACTCTAGCATATCAGATGTATACAACCCACATCTCTGGATTGTCTTTCTACTTTGCTATTTTGCTGGACCCACAACCCCCTGCCAAGTTCTCATTTTAAAGACTCTTCTAAGGAATTCTCAAATGGCTTCATTAAAAAGTCTAATTATGTATTAGTTTCCCACTTCTAGGTCCCCACTTCTACCATTTGTACACCCTCATCACATATTGAGAAACACACTGTCTCGAGTTCACTGCCACCATATTTCTGCAAGATGCCTCTGTCTTCCGCCTTTACCTGTCACCTGTCATGATTTTCTACCATGAAGTATTCTTATCCAGTGTCCTTACTTCCTAGTGATTATTACCATCTCCTGTTGGGCACTATGGCTAATCTCATTATGATTTTAAGGAGACATTACAATAGGGTGTCCCAGGGAAAAGTGATCACTTATTATATCCATTTATTCTTCAGATGCTCTTTCAAACTGGTTCTAAGGCAGTGGATCTTGTTTTCTAATGACTATAGAAACATCAGTGAAGCCAGCATTTTAACCTCATGCAAAAATGTTATGATTCCCTTTCTCACCATTTTATTAAGATTAAGATAGGCGTTCATGGGGTACTTGGCCAAGAAACAAATCTGAGTGAAACCCAGATAGCTTAGCATCATCTGTGCCTTACAATATATAATTAATGTTTTGTTATTAGGTCAAGTGTGTCTAACTAACATTGTAACAAATTTCTTCTTAGCTTTTTAAACCAACAGACTTCTGAAGAGATATGTTCTTTTTTTATCTGAATCAAAATATTAGGCAAGGTTCAGGTTCAAGGTTCGTTATATGTAAAGCGAGGGAATTGGATGTGAAGGGGTTTCATGTAAACATGACTCTCGTTGGTCACCTACTCCTGCATTCTCTTCTGTATGGAGTAATGCCTTTATATCGCTTATATTTAGCTTAGTTATATTTTCTTTGAAGAAAATCACAATATGTTTGAGTTTCCCTAAACTATTGTCATATTTTCTGACATATTCGTTTAGGACCATTTCATATTTTGAAAGCTCAGAAGGATGTAGGCAGGAAGATTACAGTTTGCATTTATTGTGCAAGTGTATGTTGGAAGACGTACTCTTTTCAAAAATAAGGATAACATTAGTTTTACCATTTCCAAGTAGTAAATTCACCTAAAAACAGAATCATCTCTGGAAATACATTGTGTACCATAAGAGAATGCTTATCCATAGGTAAGCGTCAGCTCCCATTTGGCAGCCATCAAAATGTTATCTGTATCTGAGCTTCTATTGTGTTTGTCACTTTATTTTGTTTTTTTTTAGATCCCACATATAAGTAAAATTATATGATATTTGTCTTTCTTTATCTGACTTATTCCACTGAGCGTAGTAGAAAAGACATAATTTTTAACTGTTAAGGACCTATAAAGTAAATCATTATTTAATCAAAACCAAAATGTATAATTTCATTCAACTGATACAAATTATATGAAAACATAAACTTATGCTCAGCTATTATAGTGATATTCTTAATCAGGAGACTGTAATAAAGTCAATTCTTCAAACTTTCCTTCTGCTTGCTCTTGATAACATAACATCAAATAAGGAGAGAGACGTGTGGAAGAGTATAGCATTAAACATGCTGTGATAGGCATGTAATTGATTAATTGTTGTTCTGTCAATTTGGTTGATGTAAATGTCTTTCAAACTTCCCAAGAGTATATTTGATTTTCATTAATATGTATGCATGTGCTAATATATCTCAGTATAGATATGGCTATGGTACAACTGAAATAAAGGAGGTACAATCAACTCAGGAGAGTGGGATGGGCAGGAATAGTGAATGACGCATATTTAGTGCATTCAGAGAAGGTCTCTACATCAGTCCTAAATTTTTTTTTATTCATGAAAATTTAAAGCTGTGGATCTTCTCCATAGACATGCGCATGCAACACACACACACACACACACACACACACACACACACACAGTATGTATTTTTTAAATTGTTGCCAATTTTCTGTCCATGAAACAAGAAACTCAGTTTGAACTTTAAGAAAAATTTAGAGCATGCCAACTTTGATGGAACAACCAGAGCTTCAGGTGTTATGAAGATGACCAGATCGACAAAATAGCATTTCAATAGAATAAAATAATACGAGTGACCAGCGATTTTTCTATCTATACAAGCAACATCTAGGAATCTACTCAAAGGAATTTTCTTCGTAGTAGTAGTAGTAGTAGTAGTAGTAGTAGTAGTAGTATTGTTATTATTATTAATTAACTATGGGCCAGTTGGCATTCAAAGTGCTTCATATGTGCTAAAAAAATTAATCTTAACCACTCCATACTATTTTTCAGGTGTTTTTTTTTTTCAATTATAGTTGATATTCAATATTGTTTTATGTTACTTTCAGGTATACAGCATAGTTGTTAGACATTTATATAATTTGCAGAGTGATCCCCAGATTAGTCTAGTACCCACGTGGCACTATACATAGTTATTACAGTATTATTGACTGTATTCTCTATGCTGTACTTTACATGCCTCTGACTATTTTGTAACTACCAATTTGTGTTTCTTACGTAATCCCGTCACCTTTTCACCTAGTCTCAAACCCCCTTCCATCTGGCAACCGTCAGTTTGTTCTCTCTATGAGTCTGTTTCTGTTTTGTTTATTCATACTATTTTGGTTATCACTCTAAAGATAGTGGAGTACAGATGGGGAAACTAAGGTTAAAAAAATAGTAACTCCCCAAATTATCCAGTGTTTAACTGGTAGAGACTGGATATAAACCCAATTAATCCTGTTCCAGACTAAAAGCCATCATGATATATTAGATAGATGCAAAAGTAATTGCGGTTTAAAAGGTTGCAAAAACCGCAATTACTTTTGTACCAACCTAATATCTAGCACCCTACTATCTACTGTCCAACACAAAACATCACAGCAAGAGCAGAGATCATTGAGAAATGCAGGGGGATAATTAGAAAACAATAGGTTACTCTGTCTGCAAATAAAAGAGCCACAGCCCTGGGAAGAGATAAGAGGCTTTATTTCAGTCCCTTGTGAGCAAGAATTGTCACCTAGAAAACAGAGTTTATGCTTACATTGGTTTAGATATTAAACAGAGAACAAAAGAGATGCCCAATTAGTAGAACTGCTAAGGATAGAAGGTAGCAGATCTTAGAACAAAAGCATAGTCTCAAGACCTGACAGAGCAAATTAAAAATGAATACCATCACTTCCCCAAAGCCAATAATTTTCTTCTTCTTAAAATTAGCCTTGAATAGTGAATAATCCCAATTTTTAAGATCAGAGAGATGTATAAGCTGAAAACCACAGCTATACATTTGTACAACAAATCTTTGTCAATAAAATATTATTACATGGACACAATTTTCTAAAGTCTTCCTCCTGACTATATAAATGTTAATAAGAGAGAATTTCTTTCATTCAAATAATTGCTTAAAAGAAGCATTTGAAAGAATGAATGATAGATCTAGTAGTAATAAACTAGGGACTGTTGTTTCTCATTTTTCAATTTTGAGGAACAAAGCTAAATCACTGTTATCTATAAATTTTCACTTCCTAAAGAACTAATCATAATGCCTAGAATTTGTTGAATATTGTAGCTGAATATTTTCTCAATACCCATTGAGGTTGTGAAAGGGATTTAGGTATATAGACATTGTTATTATATTAGAAGGACAGGATCATGTTCAAAACATTACTGCCCCTCAATAATACATGTCATGTGAATATAAGACTGTAAAGGGGGTAGGAAATACATATACAGTAATGCACAGATGAATCAATCAATTTTTCCAATTTATAACTGGAAAGATTAATATATTTTAAAGAACTTTTAAAATAGAAAGAAAAGGAATAGGACCGGAAGTTTTGGTGTTAGCAATACAATCAAGAAATTCAGTCCAATTATTTGTAACTTGAAACCCAGATTTAATTAAAACACTATTCTGAAAGGAAATAAAAATATGTCTATAGGAAAGAATAAATAAAAAAAGAATATAGTCACGTGCAAAATATTTTTACAATGGCAAACTTCCACAGTGAACAAAATTAGGAAGTATTAAATGTCCATGTTAAAGCTGAAGACAAAAGCAGAGGTAAATTTTATTTAATTAGAGTAAAGGGCATAACTTATTTTCCTGTAATTAAATAAATGCAAATGATAGGCCAAAATCAATTTAATTTAAAACTGAAACAATACAAGAAACAATAATCTTAATAAGAAATAATTTCAAAATATCTATTTATTTTGACATATAATTTGGTTTTTTGTTATAGTTGGAACTGAAAATTATCTAGAAATCAATATATTTATTTATTATGTAAATAAATATGTAAAAATAAATATGTAATGAGATATACCATGTACTAGAGATATGACAATGGGCAAGACTACATCCCATCCACAAGATTATGGTTCTATAGGATATTTCTCTACCAATTGTGTTCTACATAGAACTAATTATGAGAAAAGATAATGACAAATATTTTGAGAACATAATGTTTCATCATCAAATAAGTTCGGAAAATCTGCTTTTACTCCCTCTCTTTCGTATATTTTCTGATATGTTGATTAACATAATCTTTAAGTGTTAGGTCATAAAGGGCATAAATAAGAATACTCAAAATGACCCTCAAAGATCACCTAAATCTACTACAGGATACAAAATACATGGGTGAATTTATAGTTCATGTTGGAGGGTAATATGTAGTTCAACCTTATTTTATTGTTTTCTTAATAGAGAATCACATAAAAGTTTGGCTTGAATTTAGAAGCCAAATTGTGTTGAAACTGTACGTCTTTAAACATTAGTCTCACTTGTAACGTGGCTAGATTCTTTCTCATTGAAATATGTATGGCAATTTTGCCCAGTTTAGCCAAAAGCAAATTCACGTTGCCTACCTCAATTTTATTCTGGAGCAAATGGAGAGGATCAGTAGATGGAATTATTTACAACACTTATGTCTTTTTTTCTTATATTGTTTATATGATTGTTGTTTCACTTTCTTGTTTACCTACCTTAAAAGGTTGAAATATTTCAAGTTGCATGTTTCATGAGACTTTTCCTTCAATGAGAACTATTTCTGCTTGCTTATCATAATATTTTATGATTTTACTTGACCATGGCATGTGCACACGTGCACACGTCCATGTAGCACTTCCTGTTTTTAAGAATAGTGTGCCACAGAACTTGGTTTTCTTAATGAGCAAAGCCATTGTCTTCAGTGAGCAGCACAGATTTAGTGAGGAGTAGTGGGGAGAGGAAAAAAAAAAAGTTGGAAATACTAGGTTTTATATTTATTCACTATTATAAATAAGTTTAATACTCTGTGTTATTTTAAAGTCCTTTGGAAGTTGTCTCAGAATTAAAATATACCAGTGTTGTTGAACTATACCAATTTCAGCAAAAAATCACTAAAATTAATTTTATAAAATACACGTTTCCAATTTAGTAAACATTAATCCAAAACTTGAAAATTAGAAAACATATACTCATAGTTACCTAACAGTCTGTAAAATAACAAAACTTAAAATGCATTTAGAATCACAAGTATTTATTCAGCTATCCATCAATTATGCTTCTAGGAAAGATGCTTACGGGAGAGAGAGAAAGCGATGAAACTAACTTTCTCTATACATTTAGGTCTATATGAATTAGATACTACTATAATAATGGCCATAAGGTGATACTTCTTAGTACTGCCTTCCTTGTGATCTCTATTATCATTCCATATGTACTTAATAAAAAAATAAAACATATATATTCAATGGTTCCATCAAGTTTTGTTATAATCTATATTATCAGAGCAACAAAATAATTTCACATATAAACATGTATAAGTGTTTTCACATTTTTCCAAATATTGCCATTGATATAAAATTAAATTTAAATTCTTTGATTCATTCTTTACTATCTAGGCTCTTAAGGAATATTACCTAGATACAAATTATGTTAAACCAATAAATAAATGTGATCATATGTAGCAGCAGATTAAGAAAAATAAGAAGACTGTAAAAGCAAATTCTTTCTAAAAGGTATGGAGACTATCTCAGAGGAAGAACAATTACCAAGGTATAGATATTAAGTATTCCTTTGAAAACTCTTATAAATTCAACAGAAATAAGATGAACAACTGACACCTTAGTACAAATTAATTTATCAGACTAACTTGTGTCTCATACACATCAAGGCCAAAAAGGAACTGACAAAGTGTATGCTAATTTTGAGTAGTAGAAAGAGTTTAAGAATATGATCAAGAAGTGAAGGCACGGATAGGAAGTAAGAGAGTTGAGATTACCATGAATTGATTAAGAACCTGTTATAGAATTGTGGCATAAAATGAAGGTGAAAATGTAGAAAATTAATAGTGACATTCTAAGTCAAAATTCAGGTTTTTCGCAATTGTGGTCAGTTTACTTACTCTGAAATAGGCAGTACATGTTCTAAACATTTACCCAGCAGTCATTAATGTTTACAGAAAGTAAAAAGTAAAATTTTTATTGTGATGAATATTAAACTGAACATTTCATGCATTTTAGGCCATGATCCTATACCATTCTACCCTTGTTGAACTAAACACAACAAATTCACTATTATGAATTATTGCAATAGCCATTTTCTCAAAGCTACAACCAAATGCTATAGCTTTCAGATAAAATATATAATGGTACTCACTCAGACCTGAAGAATATGTATAATGTTCCATGCCAGTTATGTGGGTTGATTAGTTTATAATTGCCAAAGTGAGGTAATTTATCTTGGGTCTGAAATAATTATTTGTGGTGATTCTAACTATTTTATATTATTAAAAATCTGTCTAAACTATGAATAAACTTTTAAATTTTGTCTAAATAGAAAATAACAAAAAAGTCATTTGCTACTTAAGAGTTCTGAAGTGTGGCTAAATTAAGAAATAGATAATTAATTGACAATAATGTAATAAGCAAGTTATGAGCAGAAAAACATTTTAGATGAACTTTATAAATATTCACTTTTGTATTTCTAAAGTTCATTTGAAGTGGGCAAGGGATATAATGGCCACTACCTAAAAAGTGAGAAAAATATAAAATCTTATTAAACATTTGCAAAATAATTAAACAAATAATTTTCATTGTGTACCTACAAAATCAGATAGAAACTATAAAGTTAAAGATACCCATTTCAAAGTTGCATATTTATTATTTAATAACAAATGCAATAGAATATATATCAATCAAATATAAAGAACTTTCTATTTTCTTAATGAACAATGTAAAGGAAAATAAAAAATGAAATGATAGTCAACTAAGCTGTCGTCCTGAGCTATTCAATCAAACACTGTTTTAGGTCTTGCTGTGAAGGTATTTTCTAGATGTGAATAAAGTTCATAAACATTAGACTTTAAGGGAGATTATCCTGGATAAATAGATGGGCTGAATACAATCAGTTTGTTTATTTATTTATTTATTTATTTATTTTCGATTTTTATTTTTATTTATTTATTTTTTTGCCTCTTATATTTGTAAGTTTGACTGTTGGTGCATACATAATTAGGATTGTGATTTCTGCTTAGCGAATTGACCACTTTATAATTATATAATGTTACTCTTTATTCCTGGCGAAATTTCTAGTTTGAAGACTTCTTTTCCTGTTATTAATAAAATTTCTCCAGCTTTCACGTTACTTTTTGATCATTACTATGCTTTTAACCTACCTAAAACTTTATAGTGAAGTAAGTAACTTGCAGACTGTATATAGTTGTATTTTACATTTTCATCTAATTTAAATAATCTCAATCTTTTAATAGTGTTTAGAACATTAATATTTAAAGGAATTATTTATGTTTAGCCAGAAGGCTGTTTTCGGTTTGTGGCATTTCTTCTTTGTTTCTTTTGTGTTATTTTCCTATCTTCTCCAAGTTTAATTGAATCCTTTTTATTCCATTTCATCTCTCATTTTGACTAGTTTACTACCCTCTTTTTAAAAGTGAGTAGTGGCTACACTTGAGTTTATTATTTTATAATAATCTGAGTTTATTCTCAAATAATGTTATACAAATTTACATGTATTGTAAGAATTATATAGTGTTATATTCCTAATTCCATCTTTTCATCCTTGTACCATTGATGGCATATATTTCACTTCAACATGTTATAAACACACAATACACTATTAAAATTTTTGATATAAAGGCATTTTTATTTTAGATCAATTAAAAATGAAAAAATAGTTTACGTTCATTCATTCCATTTCCAACACTCTTCATATTTTTATGTAAATCAAATTTGTGATTATCTTATATTCCTTCCATCTGAAAAATTCCCATTAACATTTCTCGTAGAGAAGGTCTGCTGATAATGAATTGGCTCCATTTATTTTCCTGTGAAAAAGGCTTTGTTCTTCATATTTAAAGGTTCTGTTAATTGGATATTTAACACTTTTCTCAATAATAAATAGAACAAGTAGTCTGAAAATCAGCAAGGATATAGATGACCTGACAACATTGTTATCCTACTTGACCAAATCTATGATCCTAGAACATTTCAGCCAAGAACAGAGTACACATTTTTCTCAAGTGCCACTGTGATCAAAGGGTGGACATATAGAGCAATTAAAACAGAATACAGAGCTCCACAATTGTCCAACATGAACACAATAAACTGATTTTGACAAAGGTATAAAGTCAATTCAATGTAGAAAAAGCTGTCTTTACCATAAATGCTGCTAGAAAAATTGAACATTCGCTTGAGAGGCCAGCACTTTGATGTATACCTACAGAAAAAAATTAATTCATAAGGGTTCAGAAACCTAAGTATAAAATGCAAAATTCCTTTCTTTCTAGAATAAAGCATATAAGAAAAATCTCTATGAACTCTAAGCAACATCAAACGTGTGATCTATAAGGCTAAAAAATAATAAATTAGACATCATAAAAATGAAAACTTTTGTTCTTAAAAATATACAGTTAAGAAAAAGAAAACCAATGCATAGACTGAGAAAATACTTGAAGCTCACATATTTTGTATGAGTTTTATCCAGATTGTAAAACTAACATTTAAAAGTCAACAGCAAGAATAAAATAGCATTTAAAAAGTAAAAAAACAAAATCTTAAAGATCTTTTACCAAAAATATAGAGGTAATAAATAATCACATGCAAAGCTGCCCAACATTAAGTAAATGTCATTAGGTAAATCCTAATAAAGACCACAAAGACATAACACTATACACCCATTAAGATCATTAAAAAATGTTTTAAATGAAATTGTCATACTGATGAGGATGCAGAGAAATAAATTCTTATTTATTGATGACAGAAATGCAAAATGGTAAAGCCATTTTGGAAACAGTATGGCAATTTATTTAAATGGAACATATAATTCAACAAATTCCCATTCCTTGTATTTACTCCAATGAGTTGCAAGTTTCTGTTCACACAAAAGTCTCTGTGCTAATGGTCATAACTGCTTTACGTATAATTGTTAAAAACTGGAAATAACCAAGATACTCTTAAACAGGGGAATAGAAAAAAAAACAAAAAAAAAACAAAACTGTGGCATAGGTATACAATAAAATGAATAACTACTCCTGCAACAACGTGAATGAATTTTGAATGTATTTTATAAAAAGAAGGATGCCAGACCCTTAGCTAATGATTGGTACAGAAACATGAAGGCTAGGATCCCATGCCAGGAGTTTGGACAGACTATTAGAATAATTTCATTTATGTTGTTTTATATAGACATTCTTTCTTCTCTATAATATATTGTTTTCAAGGTTTTTTATTTGTGTCTGACCAGTGGTTTGTCCGAATTAGTGCACAATTTGTTTTCAGTCATTAATGCTGCTTATTTGTGTTACCTGATAACCAAAAAAATAATGTTTTTAATGTAAAACATAAATTACTCACTTTCTAATAATAAAAACAGAACGCTAAATCCACAAGGCTCCAAATATAGCAGTTGTAATTTTTTTGAGGGTTGAGTGTCAGTGGAGGGACTGAGTGAGTGCAAAATAAAGGCAAGGCTAGCAAGGAAAACCAGCCTGAAATTTCCAGGTAGATTCTTTAAGAATTACTTTGTTTCCTAGATTTCTGTGTCAGCCAGAAATCAAACACTTTGAGGGATTAAGAATAAAAGGAAACTAGGCATAAAACTCCTGCAAGGGTGGAAAAGAATAAATGGACCATTATTAGCAGACAGCATAAAGTGCCTTGCTGTTCTATTTTGCTTGGCTCTTGGTTCTCCCCATCAAGGAATCTCTTCAGCTGGGCTGCCCTAGCTCTATTTACTAAAATAAAACATTTGTGTGATGAAATTATTCCGATACCCTGAGGGATTCATTAAAACTGTATCTGAGCAGTACAAGGTACTGTGAGGAGAGAGATTTAGGATTTAATCTTTAAAATAGTGTCCATAGCCTAATGTGAGTTAGAGCTTTGACAGCTCAAATCCTCTTTCTCAAAATAAAATCAAACAGTCCATGACCCAAATTGTGGCCTACTATATTCCCTGTGGGGTGCAATTATCTCAATGTCTAGTTTCAGTCCTTGGCCTTGATTAAAAGGTTAAATTGGAATAGATACCAATCAAGAAATGCAGCTGAAGAGAAGCTCCTGTCTTGCATGGAGCGCATTGATGATGGGATCATGATAGTCTGATGTATCCACTTGACTAGGCAATAGTACCCCCGTTATTTAATTAAATACTAATCTAGGTGTTGCTGTGGAAGTATTCTGTAGATGGGGATAACACCTACAATCAGTTGACTTTAAGTAAAGGAGATTACCCTCAATAATGGGGGGGGGTGAGTCACCCAATCGGGTGAAGGCCTTAGGAGCAAAACACTGAGTTTTCCCAGAGAAGAAATTCTGTCTCAATACTGCAGCATCAAAATATCATCTGAATTTCCAGTCTGAGGGCCTGCTTTACAAATTTCAGATTTGCCAATCCCCACAATCATGTGAGACAGTACTTTAAAATCTCCCCCTCTCCCTCACTGTGTATATATATGTGCGTGTGTGTGTGTGTGTGTCTATGTACATATGTCTCCTATTCGTCATGTTTCTGTGGAAAACCATGAGTAATATAGGTGGCTACTTAAAATGTCAAGTAATTACATATGCTAACCATAAAAAAGTAGATGCATAAAAATAAAAAATAAATCACTAAACATCCTCTTTCTTACCCCTATAAGTAACCTAAGTACTGTAGGTACAATTGACAGCAAAACACAAATAACGTGGGCAGAAAACCTTTTGTACTAGTCTCACTATACAAGCACATATGTGCGTGTGCTGGATATATACACACTCGTTTCTTTTTATGAGTGTATCTGGAATCTACTTAATGCTATTGATTATCATGAGCTCTCTGAACACATTGTAATGCAGCTGAGTATTTTGGTCAATATAAGAAATGGATCAGAGAATGGATCAATAATTGACTTTTTTTTAAGAGACTCAAAAAAAGATAATATCTAAGAGATGATTAGATAGCTGTGGTTAAGATGTCCAAATAACTTTTCTATGTAACTTTGAGAGTTACAACTGATACATAATAGTGGTTCTAGATAAAGGAATGCTCAGCACATTCAAAAGAATAGAAGAGTCAGAAAAGCATGGAAACATTCAGAATTACTAAATGTCATAAAAGCAAGATGATAGAATAAAGAATGCACAGAATATATCACCACTGCCTGTTTTATTTTCATTTTTAAAACTCTATTATATTTTATCTTTACTTTAAAAAAATAATCATGGGCTAGAAAGACATTGAGTAAAGTCATGTTTTCTATTGCCGTGCCTAAAAATAACTTTTTACCTAGATATAATCTTTTTATTTAACTCTGTATATAAAGAGCAAAAGACATTCACATGTTACTTTGGTGCCGTCTGTGTTTAATATTCTCATCTTGTCTAGATTATATTTCAGTGGTTTTTATAGTGTGGTCAATGGATTCCTGTGTGTCTCAGAGATGTTTTCAGAGCTCCGTAAGGTCAAAACTATTTTCATCACAATACGAAAACATTATTATTGCTTCTTTTCATGGGGTGTACTGATGGTAGAAAAGGAATTGGTGAGAGAGAAAAGGCGTGAATTGAAACTATGTTACCAAATTACACAGTAGTAGTCATTTTATTTTTTGCTTCTACACACTCAGATAAAAAAAAGAAAAAGCAAAGAAACAAGTTTTACCTGAGAATATCCTGATAAAGCAGAAAAACATTAATTATACTAAATTTCTATGCTTGCATATGTGTCTTTTAAAATTCTCTGTAATGAAATGAAAAGTACAAATAAAGTACTTCTGGTATGTACTGAAATGTGAGCAGTGTCTTGAGGAAAAGCATATATGCAATTGAGTTGCTAGCTGAACTAGCTGCTTCTTTTGCAATGGGAAATCATTCTCACTTGAAAGAATGCCTGCCAGTCAATGGTTATTCAGACTTGGGTTATTTGGCGGACGTTTTCTCACAAAAGAACAAAGTAAACCTGTCACTTCAAGGAAAACAACTTACAAAATGTATTGCTAATGATAAACTTGATCTTTTAAGTGAAAGTTAGAGTTCTGAAAAACTTGTATCTGCTACTCTGAGACTGGCATCTTGCCAATACTTAAACAAATTCTGATAAAATGGGTAGTAACATAATCAAAAGTGATTTTCCACATTCTATATTAAAATGTGACATTTGGAAGATATGCATAACTGTAAACTTTGGCTTTCTAGATGATCATTGGTAATATTATAAAATCATGCAAGGGTAAATAATATAACGTGAGTGCAAAAAAGACCAATTCATTTTGATACAAGAGTTCTGTCTTGCTATGATTTGAGATTCTGTGATACTATAATTTGTTGGTATGATATCAAATAAGAAATGTTCACATTATCTGAAAAGGCTATTAAAATATCTCTCACTTTTTCAACTGCATATTTCTTCATATACTTCAATCAGCAAAACATGGTATGACACATTGAATGTAAAATCAGATATGAGAATACAGATATCTTCTAAAAAGCCTAACATTAAAGAAATTTGAAAAAAAATACAAAACAATTCTAGTGTTCTCACTATTTATTTTTATTTTCAAAAATAAAATTGCAAAATATCGTTCAGATTAACATGCAATAGATTTGTCGTCATTTAAAGTGAACTGAGAAATATATTTAAAATTTCTGTTTTAATATATAATGTGGTTAATTTAATATCAGTAGATAGTACCAAAAGACAAAAAATGCCCTTTGAAACAGGGAACACCAGTTTTATTAAATCTCCACCCCTGAGTACCTGTCTTTTTTAAATGCTGCATGATAAAACGGAAAGCACTAGAATATAAAGCATTCTGTGTATTGAAATACAGTACTTAGTAAACTGCTAAGCAATAATTTGTAGGCTCTAATTGGATCCTAAGACCAATAAGTTTGAAATTTTCCCATTACGATTATTCTTTCAAACGAAATAGATGTGTGCTGGTTTCCATATTAGTGTCAATATCACTGTAGGAGTCTCTTGCTTTCCTAATACTTGCTATCTGGATAAACTTGAATAAATTCCAAAATAAAACTTTACTGTCTACATTCTTCCTATTCCCTATCTGAAACTCAAATATCAAATATCAAATATATTTGGATGACAAAATAGTCTTTACCCTCCACACACTTCTCTTCAAATTCTTGCTGTCTGAAATAAAACATAAAATACATATGGCAATGAAGGGATACTTGTGTCTTAAAACCTGACACTGACTAATTCTTCACCACTTTAAGATTCATGGTCATCTGTAGTTTTGTCTGCCCAAGTACCCAAGTTTTCCGGGACTATTTCTTGGCAATTCATTTCTATTGACAGGCTTGTTTAGAATGAGTATCTATGTTCTTACCAAATGATTACTTCCCTTTGATATTGTTGATGAGGCCAGTATCAGATACCTGATGCCAACTGAATTAGTGAGCCCATCCATTATTATATTTTGACAAAATTCCCTCAGTCGGTTTCATGCCCTTGAACAAATTAAGCTGTTAACGCTAGAGCTGCCAGTTGTGATTTATCATAAGTGAATTGGAAGTCAAGTTAAGTCAGTCAGAACAGTGAGGCAGATGCACATGGAGCAAGAAAATCAGGAAAGAGAAATAGGAAAATGTATATTTCTCCTTTTTTTTGTTTGTTTCTAGTCTTATTCCTAACGCTGGTTCTTAAGTGAGTATCTGTGTCCGTATAACAAATTTTGATTCATCTACCTCCAGTGGAAATTAAAGTATCCTTACCAAGCAACTGCCAAAATTATCAATTGTAATCTCTAGTTTGTTACTTCAAAGTACATCCACAGCATAAGGACTTCCACGGAGAATATATAGAAATCCGTGATGTAAAACTAATTTTTTGATAGGCCCTCAAGTTTCTCTCTTTTCTGGTTTTCTTGTTTCTTTCTTGTATCTTTCACAATCACTTCTCACTCTTCCTCTTTGTTCCTGTTCTTCTCCAAGGTTTTATCCTTGGCTTTGTTTATTTTTAGTACATATAATATTCCCTGTTGACTTCAGCTCTTTCTATGATTTTACCTTCTAAGTGTGTGCAGGTAACTCCCAAATCTACATTACCAACTTGGACTTCTCTTCTGAGATTGAAATTCATTTAATCAATTGTGTACTGCACATATCCAATTACTGCCATATAAAAAACTTAGCAAACTCAAAATTGAATTTGCCGATTTCTCCTCAAGACCAGCTCTCTCACTTCTACCCAGAGAGTGGCTTCTGCATCTGTCTACTTACGCAAGAGTAAAATGAGGAACACTCTCCTTCATATTCTCTTTCTGTAAAACTCTACCTACCTCAGAGTTTCATTCTCTAAAAACTGTTCATTCTGCATCGTAAATATATTTTGAATAACATTCTCTCCAACCCTACGGATCTTCGTTATTTCTCACCTGGACAATCAAATAGAGATTAAATGATCTCCCCGACTCTACTTCCCTACTTCTCTACTTCATTTTTCAAATTGCTGCCAAAGTGATTTCAAAAATACAAATCTGATTATGTCACCTCCTTGTTTATAATTCTTCCATAGTGTAGCATCACCCAGGTACAGAAAAGAGCAAGCAAACCACGTAAAGAAGAAATCTCACACACACACACACACACACACACACACACACACACACACAGTATGATATATTCTAGAGTATGCATTGGAAGTTACATAATGTTACAGCTGCTAGGAAACGTCTGTTAGACAGGTGACATTGGCCTGAAGTCATGAGAGTGATCTGCTCGCTCTGGAATCAGGACGCTGCTGACTGTGAGACAGGCCAGCAACACTGATGTGGTCTGCTTTTGTTGTCAGTCAAATCACAGACCTTATAACTAATTTGTGTTACAGATAGTTCTCACTACATACTGCTCCTTTAAGCAGCCTAGGGTTTAGGAAAAAGCAACAACAACAACAAAAAAAAGAACACTAATGGCATTTTTAAAATTTGTACAGAAACCTAAATACATCTTCATACAAAAGATGCACCCACTCACTGAACTATAATAAAAACTCTGTGAGGGAAGGGAGTGGCAATTACCCTATACCCAACGTATACCACCAAGGCACCTGCCATAGTTCAGGAGTTCAAAAGATCTTGTGAAATAAATAAATAAATGAATAAATTAATTGAAACAATACATTCCGGAAGGACTGGAAATACTGCTAAGCCACATTCAATGGCAACTATGCTCTTGATCCTTTATTTAAAAAAAGGTACATTGAAACAAAGTGTCTATAACACCAAATTATCTGTAGTTAGTTTTGGTTTAGGTTTTTTTTTTTTTTTACCTAGATAGCAGCAGGCTCACTGAGAGGACATAATATTAAGTTTCCAGTATTGTGACAAGCTAAATCATATGAAGAGCGAGATATTTCAAGAAACTATGGTAATCTGACTATATACACACACAGAGAAATAAACAGCTACAGAAAAATTAGGCTTAAGAAAAGTGGTTCTTAGAGAGTTGTTTGTTTTTTGTTTTATTTATTTGTTTGCTGGTTGTTTGGTTTTAAATCACAGACTTTAAAAATCAGACTTTCACCCAGGGAAATTCTGAGTCATTAGGCCTGTGGTGGAACCCAGAATAGGCATTTAAAAAAAAAAAAAAAAAAAAAAAGATCTGACGTGCAGCCAAGTTTGGGGAATATTACTTTCTAAAGACCTTTTTTTTTTTTTTTTTACTTAAAAATACATTTATTTTATATTATAAATATCTGCATCTCTAAAATTTTATCAATTTTCCTACAATACAGAATCACTTCTAACATGCCACTACAGAATGAATGAATGGAAGCCTTTATTAGGCTTCGTAGTAATAATATCAGATATCATTTTCTTCAGTTTTGTCCATGAGTTTGCTCTTTTGTTGTTGACATATTTCTTCTGCATGACAATTGTTTGTCCAAGGGGCTATGATTTCTCCATTCTAACTTGCATGGCCATTCTGGCTCTTGCTAAGAAGTTCTGTGTGATATTTTACCATTTGAATCATCTGGTTTTAGCATTCTATGTTATGTAATATTATAGGCCACTTACAAATCTCTGAATTGCTATTTTGCTTGCTTCATTTCTTTAATTTTTTTAAGGAAAAACAGGCTGGAAAAGAAAAAAAGTCATGACTGGAAGATTCCAAAGTATCTCAATGATAGAAATATCTTACTTTTCCTGTTGATAATATTTGTCTCTCAGTTCTCCAAGAGAAGTATCCAGACATGTTTTTCATAGTAAACCATCACATTTTAAATCTAGAAAACAAAACTAAATATTTTTGGGGAAATGTTAATGGAAATTATTCTTAGGAATTTTTCAAGCATTTGCAACCTCCTCACTCCACTTGCACCGTCTATTTATCTTCAAATTGACTATTTCCCCTGAAGAAGATAAAATACTTCAGAGTGCTATGAATGATCTCTGGTCTGGTTGCTACTTCAAAGTACATCCAACAGCTTAGGGACCTATGAATACGCTTGGTATTCACTTCTAAATTTTGAACTGATTTTAATTTTAATTAGTGCAACTGGCCATGATGAGTCTGATACCTTGCCTTGTTTTTCCTTTTTCCTCTGTTAGGTAAACTTTGCCTCAGCATTAAGAATGATGAAGAGTCTAAGTCGAATAACTGTCAGGAACTTCATGACGTAGCTTTATTTCAACTGTGTTATTGGAGGGATTCCCATCATAATGTTATGTAAAAAGTACCTTCTATGTTTTGCATGTATGTGTTAGTTGTGAGAAATTTAAAAGAGTTTTTTCAGGCATCTACTGCCCCTGTTGCTTCACAGGGGTAATGCTACACAAAATCACTTTATATATCTGTAAGTATTCAGCCCCACCTCCAATGCAGAAACCCTAGAATTGTTGAGCTATTTACTCCACATATCAGCTGGAAAAGATCCGTTCGTTTGTCTGGCATAGGCCTAGCTAAAAACTAGGTCCTCTTTCCCCTGACTCTTCATGCCCAACCTCATTCTTGATGATCCAAAGAGGTAAGCAAAGATCTATTCAAAAAAATGATTTATTCCTAAAGCATATGTGCATAGCCTAACATTCCATTTACTATGCTTTTTACTAAGCATTCTATATCTATATAAAATATTTTCTATATGACTAAATCTAATGCCATTCCTCCCTAGGACACTAACTGCTAACACAATACTGCAGTCTTTGATTCATCCAGAAAACAACCAAGCAGAAGAGGCACTAAAATGAAATCTTAAACTTTCAATTAATGTAATTTATATAAATTTTGTACTCTCTATCCCATAGGTTGTAAGAAAAGCTAATTAGCCAAATCCTAACTTTTAAACAAGAAATGAAGGCATCCAGTGGACTGATACACATGTCGTTTCAAATCCTTCCTTCTTTGATAAATCCTTGTTTCTAAGACAGTCCTTAATAAAATAACACACTGAAGTGAAAATAATTTTAACACGTAAATCACCATGACTGCAAAAATAAGATTTCTGGAACTTGTAAAGAGACATTTCAGTTGTTGATGTGATCAGAGTGTGTTCAATAATTTGTATGTTTGAGTCATGGGACCAATGCTACCCATAAAAGAGTTAGTCGGGCCCCTCAAATATTTTCTTCTAATACTTCTACCATTTGCAAGGATATTTTTATCATTTTGTGAAACTGTCCGATGTGATAAACATTCTTCCTGTAGTATTAGTTTTTCCTCAATTTGCGAAGGAATTCATTCTTTGTATAAGTTATTCTTCGCTCTTAATTAATGATAAGATCTTAATATGTAAACCACTTTTATTCTCCCATTGATGACAAATGTTTTATTCAGTATCACCTGCATTTTAATGCCATTATAGTATAATTTTATCTGATGGTCTATCACAATGACTCGGAACAAGGGCTCCATTCATTTTGAAAAGAATTACAATCTATATTAAAATTAAAAATTCACATGTTCACATGATTTATTCTTCATATGAACATTTTGTATATAGAGTAATTGATTTTTGACCAATAGTTTGGCATTGAATACCCTAAAGTCTTTATGGTATGTATGTTTGTGGAGATTTGCTCCAAACAAATAGTCCTTGCATGTGAAATGTCTCTGAGACATGAGTTCCCAAATAGAGTGAATAGTTGAGCAAGGATCTACAAGCATTTTGCATATTCCCCATAAACACCATTTAGAACTTTCTTTTTATTTTCCTCTCTTATTCCTTCTAATACAGATAACACTGGTTTCAAAACAATATTACAAAAAATGGCCTGAAGTTTTGTGTCAGGTGCAGAATAGTAGAGTTGGAAAGGATATAAAGAGATGGTGGACTAAAAAACCCTCACACTCACTCATAGTCATTCCTCCTGTTGATCTTAAAAATTAGACAGTCAGAGAGTGCGCCAGCAAAATGGGTTCACTGAGGAACAAAGAATTGGAATTTGGGACCTGTGGTCTGATGGCAAACCACAGGCAAATCCAGAGAAACAAAGGAACAGTCTTTTACAGACTTGGGAGGAGCTGTTGTAAACAGAGTTCATTGGAGGAAACTGAAAGTTCAAAGTATAGTGACTTTTCATTGACTGAGTCATGGCATTCTCCCATTGGTTGAGCTGTTATTGGGCAAAGAAGAATCTTTTTTTTCCTCCTGCTCAGGTAGTAAAGTATTATCCGTTCCTGTCAGAGTGTAAGGTATGTCTCTTCCTGATGGGGTCAGTAGTGTGTATTGAATGACAAGTGCACAAGAGTTCTGTCTACTAGCCTCCTGACTCCATTTTAAATGAGTTTTCTGTTTATTATATTTCACACTCCAAATGCTGTTTCCTCTATGTAAATTTCTAAGTTTCATTGACTGTGCTTACTATTCCACTTCTATCTGCCCAACCCACTCATAAAAACATCACTGGTAAAACATAATAAGAAAAGTGAAAGAGAAATGTGTTGACCAATCTTTTAGGTTCTCAAGATTAAGGATTTAGAAAGAGAGATATTAAAAAGTCAACTCTAGGTAAAGATTTGTTCTGGACTATATTTTGTATTCAGAGACTTTAATAAGTAATAACAATTTTAATTTACTTAAAATTAGTTTTCCGTTTTGCTAGAAAATTTATCATGATTTAAAATACTATTTTATCTTTAACAATTTATGGAGAACGTCGAAAGCAAAGATTATGTAACTGATGAATTTACTTCATATTTTTAATTTTTGCAAATCAAAACATTTTAATCTATATCTAACATTAAAGTGAACATGTACAATTTTCCTAAGATTATTGTCATGGTAAAACCTATTCCATTGTTTACAATTTGTCACCCTCCTCACTCTCCTTCCTTTCCCCTCCACATTCATACTAATCTATAAGACATTATTCACCATTACCTGATTGATGAAAATTTTCATTTTCTGGGAAACTTAAGCTCATGAAATCCCCAAGGAGACAAATAGGAAAGATAAAACCTCTCACAAAGAACAAAACGTCGATTGTTCTTATAAATTTGAAGTTGAAAAAAGAAACAGTTGTAATCATCTAACAATTATGCATTAGAGAAGAAACTGTTTAGTAAAATATCACATACCATTCAACCTTCATGAGCTATTATTCTGCATCTTGAAATACATTCAGTGAGATCAAAATACAGTGTGACTTTAACTAGAAAACATTTTAAGATGCTCTCTTCATTCCTGATCCTTTTCCTCTGGGTCAGTCTTTGCTAGCAGCTGCTATATTGCAGCAGTCCCTTGGTTTGACATCATTTTCCAAGTGGTAATTTATTATCTCAGACTTTATACTTACATTTGACTAAATTCTAAATTTGTCAGATGCCAAACAGTTCCCACAGAATGTTAGGCATGCCACCTATAAACCATTGTTTAAAGTACAGTGATTAAGCAGTATCACCAAAGATCAGGCACATCGCCAAACTATTATCATTAAAAAATCGGGAGAGTTGAATTATGTTGCATTAAATAGGGTGATTATAACCAGGCTGTATATAAGAAGTACTACACAATTTATAATAATAACCAAGAACCATTTGGGATTAAAGCGATTCTTTCCTAAAAGAAAGACTGAGAGAAACTTTTAAGAATCAGCACTTAGTTTCCTACTTTAAGTAGATTGTATTATTTTATTTACACTAGGTATTGGAGTCTCAAGAGTATGGAGATGTAGAAAAGCCATTTTCCACATTTAGGACATTTAGGTGGTGGCTCAGAATCACCTAGACCATCCCTTTTCTACTTTTTATTCTGAGGGTGGAATACCCACACCACACCCTGCATAATTTCTAAACGGACCTAGCAACGTAGGCACTCGCAAAATCCCTGGTTTCCAAGGACAATGAATCAGATAATACCCTGGCCTTGGTAAAACATCGAATGTTGTTTGAGCTATGTATCAGTGGAAATAATGTTAATAAAAAGGTACCTGAGAATGTAAAAGAGATAATCAAAATAAATTGTTATCAAAGCATATTTTGCTATTTTCATCTGGATTAGATCTCTTTCGTAAAACAACAGATATTTTTAACATACACTATCTTCCTTTTATATCTTATCAAGTGAAATTGTCAAACTTTCCCTATAATTTAAGAGTTAGAACAACCAGATGTTTATGTGCTTAATTTTCATTTCCATATTTGCTTTCGGTTCTCCCATTATTCTAGCTTCATTCCTTCTTCCCAGTCTCAATGTGACGGTATTCGGGAGAAAAATTTGTGGATGTGAAATGAACTCAAAAGCCTTTCTTCATACATTTTTCAATCACTTCAGGCTAACTTTGTTTTGTTTTGTTTTGTTTTTTAAGGGAAAACTCATTTTTTTTTCCCGTAAAAGACTAGAAAATCACAATCAAAGTTTATCCCTATGCCAAAGTGTATTTGAGGTTTACAATATCAGTGGTAATATAAATATGCAATCTGTTCATTGTTCTAGCTTTTTTTGTTTGCCTCATATTTGCAGTCCACTACCTGGACTGTTGGAACTTCTCATAAATGTGCAAGTTATAAAGATTTTATTATTTCCCCTGCCTCTGGAATGTAAGAGTTAGATTTTAAATACTCAGTGTTTGAAATGCCAGAAATTGTTGCTGGGAGAGATTATATAATCTCTTTGGCAGGAGAGCTTTAAGAATGGAATAGACACCTCTCCCCCTTTGTTAGTTTCAATATGGCTGTGCCCAGAGGCAAGGAAAGACGGAACTGGACCCTGGAGATACTTTTAAGCTCTATGATTTATCAAATGGGTGTTCAGGATTTCAGAGTAGTATGTAGACATAGCATCTGGTGGAAATTCACACAGTTAGAAATTTATAAAATGTGCCTTACTTGTACAGTACATTTAAGGAATGTATTTTAATGAATTGTAAAAACCTTAGTCTCAATTTGTTAACTTGATTTAATAATCAAGTAATATTTACTGGATACCATAATTATATGTGGTAGGCAAAAAAGTTTCCTCAGCAAAAGATACGGATATCAAATCCCTGGAATTTGTGATTGTTAATCTTATTTGGAAAAAGGGTCTTTGCAGATGTGATTAAGTAAGGATTTTGAAATGATGACATTATCCTGGAATATCAGGGTGGGCTCTAAATCCAATGACAAATGTCCTCATAATAGAAAGGCAGAAGAGATTGGAGATAGAAAAGGAGAAGACACACAGGTAGTGGGAAAGGCAATATGATGAAGTCACATGCAGGGAAAGCCAGGAAGCTAGAAAAAGCGAAGAATGGATTCCTCCCTAAACCACCAGAGAGTGAGATCCTATAGGATTTAGGACTTCTAGCTTGCGGAAATGTGAGAGAATAAATTTCTTTTGGTTTAAGTCACAAAGGTTTTAACAATTTATTTAAAAAGCCACAGGAAACTAATATATCATGCTTTAGTAAAATGTAAAATCTAAGGTCTAAATTAATATAAGATAATCACATTGAATCATTTGATTCTACATAACATATGATTATGCCCATGTTATTGCTTATATTTAAATCATCTATCTAACAATATTTGATAGACAAAATACATATATAAAAAACTTTAAAACACTTATGAACTAAATACCCAACTTTGGAACTAGAACAGTAACAATAACTATATATTTTTATTTGCTCCTCCCCCATTTCATCTCTCTACCAACAGCCTAGATGTTACCATTATTAAGAAATTTGTAATTATCATTCCTTTTTGTATTCCTTCATCCCATGTTTATATTTCTGTAAACAAGATCAAATTTTACCTCTTTATAAGCAATTAAAAATGGTGTCATTCTGAATAGTTTTCTACAACATGTTGTTATTCAACTATATGAATTCAAATTTATGTCATTCCCACAGCTTTAGTTCATTTATTTTCTTTGCTGTAGAAGATTTCATTGTGTGACTATAGGCCCTTTGGGTTGTTTGTTTCCAATTTTTAATGCAGTAAATAATATTGCTATGAAAATTCTCTTATGTATGTC
Source organism: Rhinolophus sinicus (assembly GCF_036562045.2). Lineage (NCBI taxonomy): Eukaryota > Metazoa > Chordata > Mammalia > Chiroptera > Rhinolophidae > Rhinolophus > Rhinolophus sinicus. The sequence goes on along the minus strand of NC_133761.1, from coordinate 18,953,057 downwards.
TCCTGGAGCACACATAAAAAAGCTTCTCTATAAATTTAGTAATGAGATTACTGGGCCCTGGGTAAGTGTACTGCATTCCAAGATTGGTCTAGAATTTAGATTTCTACCAGCAGAAACTGGTACTCATTTACATCCTCACCAAAGTTTATCATTGTGAACCATTTTTTGGTCTGTTTTAGTGGCATAGAACAATACTCATTTTGGTCTTAACTTTAATTTCTCTGATACAAATAAGTTTAAGCCAATATAATACCAGACAATGACTCCTGATGGTTTATAAGAACGTGGTTGTTCATATGTCTAGCTACTCCTCCTATTTCATCTTGTTCTAGTTTTCTCTTGTTCCAGTGCAATCGTACTAAGGCCCTTACTGATTTTTGAGTCTACCAAATACACTTGATAGTCAGTTTTTGCTCTCAACCTTCCTTTTGCCTGGAAAGTATTTTCCCATTAACATCATAATGTGTTTTCCTTTTTCTTCAGGTCATTTCTCAAAGGACACCTGCTTACTGAGAACATTCTTTAAATTGATATTTCTGCCTTCATCCCAACCCATAATCCTTACCCCCTTACCTTTTCCACTTTATTTTCTCCACAGCGCTTATAATTTTCTGACATACTGTGTTATTTATTTATTTTTGTCTGCCAAAAAATAGACTGCTTGTATCATGAAGATAAGAAATGTATGTGCTTTTTTTCATAGTAACACACCCCACATACAGAACACCATTTAGTCTATGTTGATGCTAAGTAAATAATTCGTGAATGAGTAAATAAATTATTTGCCTTTCTATTATCTTTTGTTCACTTTTCTATTGTTTTGTTATTTGATTATGAATTTGTAGAAGTACTGAATATTCTCTGCCTGCATACCAATCGTTTGTTGATCTTATTTGTTGCAAATATTTTCCCCAACTTGTGACTTGCCTTTTTGGCATTTTCACAATATACATTAACAAACAGAAGTTATTAATTTTAATGTAGTCAAATTTATCTTGTTTGTAATACCCTTTCTTTTGCTAAGGTTATAAAAATAGTTGTATGTAATTTCCTATAAGCTATTTAAAGTTTTACCTTTCATATTGCTGTAATTGTTTAATGAGTGTGGTATAAGTGATGTGACTTCCTCTTTCCGTATATGGATAATTAGTTTTCTCTGCATCATATATTAACTAGTGTCTCTTTTCCTCTACGATCTGTAATGTCACATAGCTAAGAATTAAAGTTTTTATATATGTATGGATCTGTATCTGGGCTGTCCACTCTGTTCCCATAACCAATTTGACTATTCTAGCACACGTATTATGTGGGTTTAAAGGGCATTGCTTTATAATAATTCTTGATAGCTGATGGGCTATGTCCTACGACATTCTTCTTCGTTTTTTGGAGTATCATTGCTCTTATTGGCCTTTTGCTTCCTCAGAAGCTTTAAATAAAGTTATCAAATTTTATCTACCAAGAAACACCTTCATGGAGACTTTTGCAGTTTTTTAAAATTAAATATATTAGGGCAGCATTTGTTAATATATTATGTAAGTTTCAAATGTACATTTCTATAATATGGCATATTTATATTGCATTGTGTACTCACCACCCAAAGTCTAGTACCCCCTCCATCACCATATATTTGACCCCATTTGCCCTCTTTATCCGCCTCAAGACCACCATACTGTTGTCTGTGTCTATGATTTTGTTGTTTGTTCATTTGTTGCTTTCTGTTTTGTATCACACATGAGTGAAATCATATTGCTCTTGTCCTTTTCCAGCTGACATATTTTATTTAGCATGATAGTCTCAAGATCCATCTATGTTGTTGCAAATGGCAGTGTTTCATCCTTTATTATGGCTGAGTAGTATTCCATTATAGATATGTACCACATCTTCTTTATCCAATCTACCAAGGATACTTAGGTTGTTTCCATATCTTGGCTACCATGAATAATGCTGCAATGAACATAGAGGTACATATATCTTTATGAATAAATGTTTTCAAATTTTTCTGGTAGATACCCAGAAGTGGGATTGCTGGGTCATATAGTCGCCCTATTATTAATTTTTTGAGGAACCATTTTGGAGGTTATTTTATTGTAATTATATTGTATCTTCACACCAATTTGGGAGCTATTGACAATGTCGTCCTATTGAACACTCCTCTCTGTGGTTCTGATATATATCTCTAATTATTTAACAACATTTAAAAATGTTTTTCAACATATCTTGAACTGTTATCTGAGATTAACCAAATTATATCATGATACAGTCTTTATACTTTACTGAGGTCTGCTAATATTTTGCTTAAGAATTTGTGTATTTACGAGTGAAATGGATCTGTAAATTTTTTCTCATACATTTTTTCTGGTTTTGACATCAAAAATAAGTATCATGGTATAAACATGAATACATGTAAACAAGTAAACATCATTTGATTATGTTTTCTATTTTCCCTGAAAGAGTTTGAGTAAGTATTGAATATTTTGCTGTTGTTGTTTTTTAAGTTAGGTAGAATTTTGCTGATTAAAAACACCTGGCCTGGTATTTAAAAGAATTATGTTTGATATGGCATTAAGAGCTCATTCAAATCACATAAATAGAAAGAGGGCAGCAAAAATGGTTTTAAACTAAAAAATAGCAATCCTTTAACAAGCAAAGCAGTTTTTAAAAAAATAAAAAGAAACAATGAATTCTTTTTTTTTTCTCCCTCTTCTTCCACCTTCGCCTCCCACTCCGGTTCAAGCCATTGTTTCTCAGTCTAGTTGTGTAGGACACAGCTCCCTGGCCCATGCTGGTGTTATGAACCTGTCGCTCCCCCGCGCCCCCGGCTGAGGCAGTCTGTCATGAATTCTTATGATTGTTAAATTCCCAACTAAATAAACAATCCTCTAGGAAAATGTATGTTTCAAACATTGATTCAAGTAGAAAACATGGATGGAAAAATAATCCCCCAAAAGAACTCAAGCATTATTTATGATGCTAGAAAAATATCACTGAATCCAGAGAACGAAATGTGCAGCTTTGCTCCATGAGAAACTGGAACAAAGAACTATGAAATTCAAAAGCCCTCAGAAATTGTCATTATTCCCTCCATCTCTCCAATGCCACAGAATCTCTTTTCTTTGCACCACAAGCTTCATCCTTTTCTGTCTACAGCTGCACTGTTTAGTACAAAACTTTCTCACCACATGTGGTCATTTATTTAAATTGAAATTAGTGAAAACTCAATAAAATTAAAAATTTAATTCTTCGGTCACTCTAGTTACATCAAATAACCGATAACCACATATGGATAGCAGCTATCACACTGAGCAGTGCACATATAGCACATTTTGAACAGCAAGTATACATAACATCCCATCATCTGCTTCATGATGAATTTATCCAAAAGTAGCTTCTCAAACCCCGCTTTATAGTAGTCCCTAGTTAAAAATACTAATAGACACTTACTGAATTCTATGATTTTTCAATTCTAATTTGCTGAGGAAGATAATATGATGGCTGTAATTGCATCTATTAATAATAGCTGCGCTTTTATCCAATCAATTGGGGCAAAAGAATGGGTAGATTATTTAGTATAAATGTAACCATGATCTGATCCTTTGTTAGGAAAAGAAACAGGCAAATGTGTAGTGCAAAAGCTGACTAAAAAAGAATAAATATAATATTAATGACCCATATTTTTAATATTTAAAAAAAATGTAAATTCACTGCCAGATTTAACTACCAATAGAATTGCCAAATTGCTAGTTTTGTTTTGTTTTGTGGTTTAATAAAGTATCCATTACTGTTAGGTTTGGGCCAAATGAACATACTTAATATTTTCTAGATTCACTGTAATTTGATATAATAAATATTATGTTTTTTTCGTTTGTTCGTTTGTTTGTTTTAGTTTCAGGTGTACAAAGCAATGTAATAGATATTTATCATTTATATCCCTCACACAGTGATAACCTCCCTCCCCCCACTTACTACCCATCTGACATCGCACACAGCTATTACATTTCCACTGTCTCTATTCCTAATGCTGTACTCCACTTGCTGTAAATATATATATATATAATTATACTATATAATATATTTTTATAATTGTAGTTGACATTCATTATTGCTCAAATTCACTAATCGTTAGAGAAATGCAAACAAAAACCACAATGAGATACCACCTCACCCCAGTCAAAATGGCTATCATCAATATATCAACAAATAACAAGTGTTGGAGAGGATGTAGAGAAAAGGGGACCCTCGTGCACTGTTGGTGGGATTGCAGATTGGTGCAGTCACTGTGGAAAACAGTATGGCGGTATCTCAAAAAACTGAAAATGGAACTACCTTATGACCCAACAATTCCACTCCTAGGTATCTATCCGGAGAAATCCAAAACTCTAATTGAAAAAAATTTATGCACCCTACTGTTTATTGCAGCACTATACACAATGAATGTTGCTAAGGGGCGATTTTGTAATATTCACCAAAAGCATTTTAAATGGTTGCTTGAACACCCAGAAACGTATAAAAAAGAAATAGTCAGAGATAAATAAAAATGTTTATGTAATTAAAATCTCTAAGTTTTTAGTTTTAACAGTTAACAATAAAAACAAACATAACGTTCATATCACTCAACGTGTAAGCTGAATCCATACTACCCTGGCAGAGAACGAGTGCCCAATTAGTGTTTCTTATTATGGTTAACATTGTCTTGCTGTCACTATTTAATGAAAGGGAAATATTGAAGATACATTTTAACTAAAGTTATGGAAGTATACTCAAAGCTTTTAAAAATGACTGGGTGGGAATAATGGGTTTATCTCTGGGTACTGGTATCATGGGTCATTTTTATTGTGCCTTTATATATACATTAGCAGTTTATTTCAATTTTTTATAGAGAACATATGCTATTTTATAATAATAAATTATAATGAATGTTATTTAAACATCTAAGATATTTTTGGGTTAATAGTTTAAAATGATTGTGTCCTTGCAGACCTCATATACTCTCTTCTAATTTCTCAGAATAAAAATCCCATGAAAGTGTATAATTCCAGGAAATTTTCAATGTAATGTAATTGGAAACAAAATATATCTCCTTTTTTTTTTTTTTTTTTTTTTTTAGGTTTGAAATATTTATTTTCCTACAAGTGCATTTCTGATAAAACTTACTGAAGCAAAAAATAACATTAGTGGGCCTTTGGTCCTATCTAAAATATCCACGAAGACATTTGGTCCACGCCAAAAGATCCTTTATATTTGGGCCTGTCCAAAATGTCCATGAACATATTTCATCCACTCCAAATGGTTCTTGATATTTCATCCTGTCCAAAGGACTACTGCTTAGAGAACATCCCTAGATTCAATAGCCCACAATATTTATTTAAACTTTTGGTTTATAGGATTGATACATAAAAAATACTATCGTGTTTTCTTGGTCCAATAATTGTATTGTGGCTGTATTGCCAATAATAAACCCCATTTGTCTCTGTTGCCTAGCTGGTAATGGCACATGGGGTTAGGAAGATGGGTCAGGGTTAAAATCTTGCAGAAGTGTGGACTTTAAATAAAAGCATGTTTTAGCATCAACCAAATGTCTCCATGGATGTTTTGAACAGAACCAAATGTACTGCAAGGGAAAAGAATGCTCTTTTAACACTTTGTTTTCTGAAACAGAATATATGATCAATTTGGGAGTATATAAGTTTGTTAGGGCTGTTGTAAAAAAGAACCACGTATTGGGTAGCTTAAACAACAGAAACTTATCAACCCACAGCTCTGGAGGTTAGAAATCCAAGATCAAGGTGTTCGCAGGGTTGGTTCTTGAGGCTGTAAGAGAGAATCAGCTTCATGATGGCCTCCTATCTTCTGGTTGCTTATAGACTTTCAGCATCACTTGGCAAAGTGTACATCATCCTGTTCTGCCTTCATCTTCACATGATGTTCTCCCTGTGTGTATCTTTGGGTCCAAATCCCTTTTTAAAAGACACATTCAAAACAAGCAACCAAAACAGAAATAGACTCAGAGATACAGTGAAAGAACCGATGGCTGCTAGATGAGAGGGGGGCTGGGGGTGGGGGAGAAAGTGAAGGGATTAGAAGGTACAAATTAGTAGTCACAAAATATTCATGGGGGTATGAAATACAGTATGGGGAACATAATCAATAATGTTGTATAGATTATGTAGGGTGTCAGATAGGGACTGGACTTATCAGGGGGTCACATCATAGATTGTATAGATGCCTGACCACTATGCTATACATCTATAGGTGATGTAGAATAATATTGAATGTCAACTATAATTAAATATATGGTCATGGGATGTAAAGTACAGCATAGGGAATATATCAATGGTACTGTAACAACTACATACAATGTCAGAGGCGTAGTAGACTGGGTGGGTTTATCACTTTGTGAAGGGGTATAAATGTCTAATTATTATGTTGTTTTATATACCTGAAACTAATATTTAAAAAAAAGAAAATATACCTTTTCTAAGCAAAGAAGAAAAATAAAGAAATAGAAAAATATAAGGACGCATTCTTATTAGATTAGAGCCACCCTAATGATCTCAGCTGAACTTCATCTAATTGACTAATTCAAAATAAAGTCAGATTCATAGGCACTGAGGGTTAGAATTCAGCATCGTTTTGGGAGACAAAATTCAACACATACAAGGAGTAAAATTGAAAGAAATAGCTCACCTCTCTCCCTCTGCATTGAATGTATAACATTACAACCAGTATGCTGAGCAGCTACCATCACCATTACATTCTAACTGCATGAGCTGTTTCCTGAGGAAATTTGCTTTGTTCTTCCACTCTCCCAACACCCATTATCAACTCTCTCACTATAATTATTAAGGGATGAGGGCTGCAATTAGGGGACATGCCCAGAGGGAGAGGGGAATAAACAGAAAAACTTTGCTCTGTAAAGTATGTGATCCCATTGAGAAGCAATTCCTTTGAGAGGCTGGGAAATTTCCTTAAAAATTCCCAGAGAGAGGATTGACACCTAATTCCAGTAGGTAAACCAGATAAATGGTGGAAAGGGAGTGGTGAATATATATAATATGTGTAGGCTTCCATGTCAAAAATCTTGCTTTAAAAGAATAGGTAATATTGAGGAAATTGTTATAGAAGGTCAAGGTTTTTTATTTGTTTAGTTAGTTAGTTAGTTAGTTAGTTAGTTAGTTAGTTAGTTAGTTAGTTTTAGGTAGGAGAAAATTGAGTTAATGTAAAGAAATAATATAATGGAGAAATTGGAAATATTTTTAAAAGGTGGTAGGGATTACATGATATAAGGACTAGGTAGGATAAGATTTATAGAAGCAGAACTATTAGTTGTGAACATTAGGCAAAAGTCTTTGTCCTCTAAAGTAGTCCCTTCTTATCTTCATGGAATATATTCCGAGACCCCCAGTCGATACCTGAGACTGCAAATAGTACCAAGCCTTATATATACTATGTTTTTATCCTATACATACTCGGACATATGTATGATAAAGTTTAATTTATAAATTAGGCATAGTAAGAGATCAACAACTAATAGTAAAATAAAACAATGATAATAAAGTAAGGGTTACTTGAACACAAGTACTGCAATACCGCAACAGTGCTTCTGATCATGGAAACGAAGGCTACTAAGTAACTAAGGAGCAAGGAGTGTATCCAGTGTGGATGAGCTAGACAAAGAGATAATTCATGTCGCTGGAAGAATGGAGAGAGAAGGCACACAATTTCATCACACTACTCAGAATGGCGTGCAATTTAAAACTAATGAATTGTTTAGTTCTGGAATTTTCCTTTCGATATTTTCAGACTGAGGTTGACTGTGAGTAACTGAAATCAAGGAAATCAAAACCGTGAATAGCTGGGGTGGAGAGATGGGGAGGCACTACTGTATTACGAAGATATAGGGCTCCTAGAATTAAAAATGACAGAAAATAAACAAGTTTTCATTACAAAATTATCATATGCATATTTTTGTATTATTATATTTTGCACATTCTTGTATCAAGTACTATTTCTCCCATGCCTTTGTAATCCCTACAGTAGAGAGATCATATGTGGGAATTTGATCAAACACATTATGTCAAGCACTAAAAGATTAGTGTTGTTGAGACTGGATTTAGTTGTGACAATGACTTGAAGCTTTAAAAATTTTAGTAAATAAACAATAATAAATAAAAAAGACTGCAGTGCCCTTGTTCAGAAACAAGGAGAGAGACTAAACTATCATTGTTAAAGAAATATATTTTGTGTTTCTACAGTTCCATTTCCTAAGTGATATTAGTTTTTAAACTATTTTTGACTATCTGCTGATCTATCATAAAATATATAATTTAGAATAGGGCTGACAAAACTTTTTTTTTCATATTTGTCAAGTTTTATCTCTATCTTTAAGTTGCATTTCATTTTTTACAAATGTCTTTCTCTGCCACAATATGTTCCCATGTTAATTACAATAGGGAAATTAGTATGCCCATGTAGTCATTGATTGAAGGGTAATTTTTAGAGCACCTATAATTGCTATAGTCTGCTCTGTTATCCTACACTGGCTCTCAGACAGTATTTTCTAGTTATATTTCAGTCAGCTCTGTTCTCATTGATGCCTGACAGTGCAATACTGCTTGTTAAATATGGTGTTTTGAATTTCACCTCATCTTTTGAATAATTACTTTATTTAATAGTCGACTAATCAGAACCCAAAAGAGAATTTCACAAAATTACTCTTCCAAAGTGCCTCTGAAAATGTTAGCACACTTGATATTCATTTGAACTTGTTTTTTTTTTTTTTCTTTTATAGGCAGCATTAGCCATGAGCCTGAATATGTGAATTCCCTTAGTAGAAGACACATAAAATACTTTTGCTACTAAAACTCCTTCAAAGGAGTCTGGGATGACGATTCAATGTTTTTCTGGCAGCAAGGTATTTTTAATATTAAAATATAACTATATGATTTCTTTGAAATATATTAATCATCTTAATGTTTAGATTAGGGTTCTTTTTTATAAGATAGCCAACATACTCTTTTTGGTAATGTTTTTCTTTCTCATTGCCTTTGATAATAATTTAGTTTTAACTTACTAACTTTTTTTCCTTATTTTTCTTATTCACATGAAATAAGGAGGCTGTCACATACTTATTTAGAAATTAATTATATGTCATTAATTAGTTGTGACTAAGTGTGTCCCTAGTGTTTCATAACTTGGAAATAATGTTTGGGGAATATGTGAAGAAAATAATGTTTTAAAATGCTTTCATTTGTTAGTCAAAAATATTTGGAAAGAATAAAATAATCTTTCAGAAAGACATAAATAACTGCAAGTAAATGTATCAAATACAATCTGTAGCCAACCAAAGCTGGGCTGAACTTTGCTTAGCCACCATTCTCGAAATAAGCACTATTTTTTATTTGCTCTAGAAATTCTAGGGATGATATTCTTGCTTAAAAGTGGCATTTAGAATTATACATTTTCTAGAACACTAGCAATATTTGAAGTTTTCTATAGTCTGAACATTTTAACGTAACTAAAGGGTTAATTTAGAAGAAATTAAATTACATTTAAAAATATATGATTTAAATATATATGTTAAATATAAATATTTAACATGAGTATATATTTTATTAGTATATTCTTGTGTATGCATATTTCTGTATATATTTATGTATCTATGCAAGGTCTGTTGTGGTAGTCAACTTTTAAGATGGCACCCAGCAACTCTCACCTTCTAGTATTTTAGTACTATACATAATCCATGATTCTTAATGTGGACTGGACCTAGTAACTTATTTCCAAAGACTGAAATATGGTGAAAGGCACAAAGATGAGGCAACAGAAAGACTTTGGCTTCTCTCTTGCTTTATTACATGCTTTGACAGGAGCCAGCTTCCATATTGTTAACTGCCCTGTAAAGAAAGAGGCCCATGTGGCAAGAAACTGAGGTCTCTAGCCATCAGCCAATGAGAAACTGAATCACTCAGTTGAACTACCCTTAAGGACATGAATCCTGCCAATGACAGTGCCTGAGCTGGGAAGCAGATCCTTCCATGCTTCCAAGCTTTCAAAGCCTGTTGAGCCTCTCATTGAGATCACAGCCTTGGCCAGTATCTTGATTATCGTCTTTCTGGTAAAAGACCCTGAACCGGAGAACCTAGCCAAGGTTGTGGCTGAATTCCTGAGCAACAAAAACTGTGAGATAATAGATTGTTGTTTTAAGCCACTACATTTTGGAATAACTTCTTATGCAGCAAATGCTAGCAAATGCATCTATGTATTTATCTACCACTGCACTTAAAATAATATAAATATGGTATATTGGAGTATTTACTACCAATCTTCCCATTTACAAAGGTGGTGGTAAAAGTCTTAGCTAACTGTCCTAAAAGATACTCTGGTTATTTCTGTTCCTATTAATTATTGCACAGATAAATTTAAATTCTAGAAATTAGGAAATTTATATATTTTAAATGTGAATCGTGGGTACTGTCATTAAAGTCTGCAGACACTTTTGTGGTGACTCCTCTTTTCTGGTGGTTTAACAATAACATAAATATTTTTTAAACTGCTCTGACATTGCAAGCTGAGTGCTATTTCACCATGACTATTTTTTCTTTCCTTTTTTTTTTTTTTTTTTTTATGTTGCTCCCTCCTGCTTCCCATTAAGAAATAACATTCCTGCTTCTGTTTTCATACTCTGCCTCTGATGTAGCAGCATGGTGCTTTCCTTTTTAATTATATCCTGTGTTCTTATTTGTGTCTATGTTGACTTTCAAAAATTAATTCCTGGAGTTCATAGCTATATGTGTCAAAGATAGCCTTCTTAGAATAAAATAAAAAAGAAAATACTTATATTCATTTTCCAATTTACATAGTGATTCAATATTTTAAGGAAACTCAGTCTATGGAATGCTTATAGATTGAAATATTGTTTTTTTAAGTTTTGGTTGTCAGTATTAATACTAATGATAAAAAAATATTTATTAGCTTTAACTAAAGCTTTTCATGTATTGTCTTATATTTTCTTAATAATAAATTTCATGTTAGCTAATAGTATTCTTGTTTTTTACATGAACAAAGCTATATTCACAGATGTTAGCAAACATAAGGTCACAAAGCTAGTTAAAATTGTGTTAGAAATTGAACTGATATACTTTGAATTCAAAATTCTATTTTTTATAGCAATTAAGAATATTTAGCCAAAACAACTAATATCCACAATGAAGTTACCAGAAGTTCAAAGTTACATAACTATGTTTTCCTTTTCAACACCTTGTTTTTCTTATATAAAAGTGGATTAGACTAGATCAATTCTAATGACTCTAAAAAGCTAATGTACCATGATTCTACTCAGGTCACCAGTCACACTTGATGGCAAAACTTGCAACATTATGTTGAAATAACAAGTTAAAGAATATTTACTTTATAAAATAGATTCTATTGGAAGGTGAGAGACTTTCTAAATTAAAGCTGGTAAAGTTTGAATGTAATATGTTAAATGATTTACATTTCATATTGTGGCAAAAAGTCTACTCATCTCTTTTTTTCTAAAAGAGACATAAGTTATGAAACAAAACAATGTATACATAATATAAGATTGGATTTTAGGACACACAATTATTGGAGACATTCTAAAGTCATATACTGAAAAAATAAACACGTTAAAGAAGACTTGAGGTTGATTTGCTGGTTATTTTCCTGTTCTCTCTTAGATATACAGTCCCTCTTCTATACTTCTCTCTTCCAGATACCCCATTCTCCCTTCAGCTGCAAATTATGATTTAAATCATACAATTGAAGTTTTTTTGTTTTGTTTTTTATTTGTTAATTCTATTATTATTATTATTATTATTTTCATTTTCAGGTTCCAATGTTCTATACACCTGAAGCTGCAGCAGAATACTATTGAATGTCAACTATAACCAAATATATAGGTATATATAATCATGGGATGTGTAGTACAACATACAGAAGACAGTCAATTGTGTTGTAACAGCTATATAAGATTTCAGAGGGGTAGTGGCTTGGGGGGTTGATTATCACTTTATGAGGTATTTTTGTTTTTAATACCAATTTGTGTGGTCGTCACACATTTAAACATCTCAATTATTCCTTCAAACTAGTAGTCATTTTTAATTTTTTTTCTTTCTCTGGTGGTTCCAAAATACAATCTTTTTAAGGACATGATTTGGTTGTCAATATTTTGTTTTTCAACCATGGCATTTTTGTGCATGTGTTTGTGTGAATTCAATTAATTTATTTTTTCAGGTGCCAATTTTCAACAGAATTTTTTTTTCCCTGTAGAAAATTGAGATCTGGAATAAAAATGAATTCTTCAAAGAGAAATTTGCTTTTGCTCCTGTGAAGTGCCTGACTTTCCTATCAGATAGTGGCCACCTTAAACAATTTTTTTTGTTTTTGTTATTGCTTTTTTAAGCCATCAAAATGCTGTGAATTTTGTCTGCAAAACTACTTGATAACTTCGCAAATTCTCAAGGGAGATTTTATTTTCCCTTGTGCTCAGCAACAGTGAAAGGAGATAGGACTAAGGGTGTGTTTGGGGATGATGATAAGTATGTGGGTTTATGACTAGCTTGTTTTTATTTTTCAGTAGGAAACTATCAGGCCCATCATTATACAGTTTCATCCATTAGCTTCCCCTCCATGTTGATCTTTCCTTTACTTTTTGTTCCCCAAACTCCACAGGGCCATGAAGAGTGATACTTAAATTCACCAAGTTTGACAAATACCCTCAAGACAACTGGGCTAAAGGCTAATTCTGGTTCAGTTCTACTCCCTTCTCCCTAAAAACCCCCAGCACTGAATCTCATGTGATCAAACTATGTTACATACTAATATCTCACATTTGTGATCGTTCACTGTCTTTCAGGCCATCCCCTTTTACTTCCAAACTAGGTTAGGCCCTGACTCTTTGTAATTTTCTCCAACACCATTCCTATCTTACTTACTGATTATTTCAGTATAGATGAGATGATTCTGCTAAAATCCTAGCCTCTTTGTTGTTCCTTAGAGGATTTTAGCAGAATCATCTCATCTGTATTGAAATAATTTCTCTCTTGTGATTAATCTTAATCATTCATTCCCTGTGTCATGTCCTCCTAGATCTTACCATTACCAATAATGGCAAATTGTCAATTTTTCTTTCCTATCATGATCTTACTCCACCATATTTTTCACTTTTGAAAACTCCTTGCTCCCTTGAGGTCTTTTTTCCCCTTATTAACCAGATCAACAGGCAATCGTTCTATTTTCTTGAATGCATTCTTAACTTTCTTGTTCCTTCTATGCTTCCTCATACTCACATGGAAAAACCAGAATCCCAGTTACCTGCCTAACAGTTCCTATCACTTATCTAGCAGGATAAACTGCACTTACACCTTTACAATATATTTAGAATCCAATTATTTTTCAACATCTCTACTGCCATCACCCTGGTCTGGACCAGGTTACTGCAGTGGACTTCTAACTTGTCTCCTTGTTCTCAGCCTTGTTTTTCCACTATTTAGGCTCCACATAGTAACAATGGTCATCCCTTTAAAAATTAATCCAGGTCATGCTATTCAATTTCTCAAAAAAAAAAAAAAGGAAATCCTCCCCAATTATCTCAAAGTAATATGAAATGCATTAAAATTATATGCAATTAAGGTGAACATATATCCTGGTTTGCCTTGGATAATTACAGATAATGTCTATTTTTCTTGCATAACTATTACTAGTGCATATTTTCATTCTTAAAAGGGTCTTAGTTTTTACAATTACCTATATTATTAGGTATGTTCAAGTCCTATAAAATCTTCCATTTTTCCCCTTATTTTGCCTTTGACTTCATCTCCTAGTATCCACCCAGTTGATCACTTACCTCTGATTTTCTTCTTGATCATTGCTCATGCCTTGAACACTCACAACCTTGAACAATGTCGTATGTTCCTGCATGGGGTATTCGAGGTGATTGTTTCTTCTTCCTGGAAATCTCTTCACTTAGATAATCAAGTAACTTTCTCCCACACTTTTTTTCATATCTTTTTTCAAAATTTTATTTCCCAGGAGAGCCCATCCTAACCACATTATTGAAAATTGCAATCTGCCTCTGTGACCCAAGACTTCACAATTTCCCTTACATGGAGCTGTTTTTCCTTTGTCATTAATCACTCTTTAACATTTACTAATACTTAAAAAAAAATTAGTCTTACCTTTAGTGGAATATAAATTACATGAAGGCACAGATATTCTCTGTTTTATTTTCTCATGTGTTTCAAGTATTCAAATACCCCTGCAATAAAATAGCTCCTTAAAATAGTTAATGAAATAAATAATAGAAAAAGTTACTATAACAAAAAATTATTATTTTCTAGATTGAAAAGATCAACCCACTAATAGTCAGCACAACACATTAAAAAACCCTCATACCAAGACACAAAATATTCAAAATATTATGACTAAAGAAATAGTCTTAATGATCAAGGAGGAGAGACAATTATAATCAAAGTTCATAAATAAGATCGACGTAAGAACTTTCTAAAGTACATCTAAAGTAGAAAAAAGAAAAGAAAAGTGAGAAAAGCGTTAATCATTTTCAGGGAAATATCCAATCTCATATTCTATCCCAAGACAAAAATTCCATCCAGTATTCATATCGAATAATGAATGATATTGCCAGATGTCCAAGTTCTCAAAAATTGACCTTTTCTTCCTTTCTTAGAGAGTTAGTACAGAATGTTCTCCACTAAAATAAGAGAGTACACCAAGAAAGAAGAGTCAAGTAATAGACATAAGTCAAAAGATGACTCAAGCAAATAGAGAATGAAAATCCAAACACAGAAAATTTGAAACAGAGTGGCAGAGAAACCAGCCTAGGTTAGAGCATGGAGATCTGGGGTTTTGATAGTCATTCAAGTAGAGCTAAAGCAGAAAATTACATATGTATAGGGAACTGGAGCACATCTTCCTGAAGAAAACAAAGAGACTTGAGATGTTGTGCCATCATGAAAGAAAGCTAGTAAAATGTTATCCACAAACCTGAGCAAGAGAGAAAACGCTTGACAACTTTTCACAGAAATAGCTTGAAAATAAATAATTTACCCATGAGAAACTAAAGCCACAAGCCTCAGACACATATAACAGTAGGGTGCTGTTTCACACAACCCTATGTGATTCTGTAAGAAGAGGAATTACTATCAAATAGCCTTGAGGCTTTTATCTCTAGAGACCATGGCAGGAATAGAAATGTGTCTCTAAAATGGAACAGACTATGACAAAGAATGGTAACCAGAACAGAATATTAATCAAGGCAGGCTTATGAATATGGAATTACTTCAACCTTTACAAACACAGAGAAATTGCATTTAAATAGGGAAGAGCTAAGCATGGCATAGGTACATTGAGACTCAATAATGGGGTGATAGTCCTCTTTAAGGGGGAGGAGAGAGAAACAGAAAACAAGAAAGCAATCCTTCCTTTGTGACAGAAGGAAAGAAGGTGGAGTATTTACACAGATAATTAACAATAACATATTTGTGCTACGACAGTATACTTAAAAATATTTAATCACTCAAACATTGTTATGTAAGGTAATTATTACAAAAAATTGCAAATTTATTTAAAAAACTTCTTAGCTACTAAACAAACAAAAAAAGAAACAGATTGGATGTTGTCTTCTAAAATTAAAATCAGTTGTAAAAAAAGAAACTACCATATGCAAGATTGGTTTTTTAATACACATTTATGGAAGACCCTAAGATAAAATGGTTGATAATTTGATTTGTATATTTTTCATACTCTTGTACCAGTTTTCTTAAATAATGTTTGATTTCCCAAGGTGGGGGATTTTGCAGGAACTTTATGAGAAAAAAATCTATTTACTTTAAAGGTAAAATCAACACACTTGTTTTCAGGGAAAGATCAAACTGTGTTAATGGAGGATGATAGTTCCCATTTTCTGTAATGATACTGTTAACTTATATAATCTGAAATTATAGAAATTACATTAAAATATATGACATTTATTTTTTGAAATAGGTGAGAATCAGTTCTAGTTTCATTGTGTGCTATTTTCTTATTGCAGAAATCAGCCACTATATAAACAACTATCTATTAAGATGTCTGATATATTATATGGTGATATTGCCATCAATCTCCTTTTAGCAATTATTCTCCCCGGAGAAATATTTCATAAGCAAAGTCCTACTTATGCAGCTTTGCAAAAGAATAAGAGTATATTATTAAAAGAAAATATACAACCTACACCTTTCCTTTAAATAGTCTTACAAAAGATATTTCATCTAAGTTGTACAGTTTACTTTCTTAAGACAAAAGGTTGCTTCAATCACATTTCAGATACCATATTTACAAAAATGATGATTATATTGTAAGATATGGTGTTTTAATTCCAAGAACTTACTGGATTTGAGGTCATTATTATAAAGAACCATGATTTTTTAAAAATTTCTTCCCACTGAAATAGTTCACTAAAAAATAAAGAAATAGTTGATATAGGATAGTTAGCATGTCCCTAGGTAGACAGGGAGGCCCCAGGTGGAATAAACAAAGACAGCCATATCCTAAAACTCAGGTTTTGCAATCACTCCTTCACTCCAGGACAAAATGTAACACAGCCTTGAGGTTAATCAAAAATTCCTTTTGGCCTGAAAAAGAGAACAGATCTGATAGATAAGAGTGGGTTACTTTGCTAATTCCTTTAGGATGGGCAAGCAGAACAAACCTGGTAGACGAATTTCATTAGAAGGCACCAGTTCCCTTCTTCAAACAAGTTCCCTTCTTCAAACAGCTCTCTTTCCCCAAACAGGCAAGGGAAGGTATGAAAGTAAGAGCTTTTGCCTCAGTCACGGGGCCACCCTCATTTGGGACCCCCTCCCGCTCAGGAGCTCTGACTCTTTTCTTTCAATAAACTATCCTCTTTTTAAAATTCTTTGCCTCTCCTGGGTCTGTGTTTCCATTCTTCAGTCTCACCTAGACAAGATCCCAGCCTACACCCAAAAACTACCGGCAGATCCAACATCATCTACATTATTTGGGGACTCACAGGAAAATATTCCTCCATCATAATCAAATGAATTTTTCAAAGTACTGCATCTTGTGGGTAAATATATATATGTGTGTGTGTGTGTGTGTGTGTGTGTATTTCAAAGTTGCATTATAATGGGATTCTTAATATGAAAATAAAAACCAGATAGAACTTACTGTTGAACCACTTAGGACTTAGAAAACTCAAATAATTTTTCAAAGCAGAATTTTGAATTCTGTCAATAAAATATTGATTTGCAGAATATTTATTAGCAGTTTTCCAAGACACCATATATAAGATGCTGTAGTAGATGCTATGGGAATACAGATATGTATAAAATATTATCATTTTCCTTAATGCACAGTCTAGGAAGTAAAATAAAGAAGATTACTGAATACTTATTATTGTGAATGGAGTCATTTATGTCAAGAGAACTAAAGTGAAGCTGAGAGGCCATGAAGTTGGTCTTAAAAACATTCCACCCAGTACACTCATACATGAACTTTTGAACTTCTCGGCCATTCCTGGGCCTTATCTCCTCCTCACCATGACAACCAGACCATTTGCATTCCTTATCTTGCAAAGAACCAATCTGTTTTGCCAACCAGCATCCTTCATTTGCCTGTTGGACTCAACCAATCCCCATAAAACTAGCCAGAATCCTTCATTCCCCTAAAGAAGACCAGATTGAGGAACAGTGCGTGTAATCTGAGTCTTTATAAAGCCTGCCTTTCTTTGTTATTCCCAGAGCACACTTCAACTTGCTGCCTGAATCTGCGTCTCCTGGTTGCAATCTCTGACCTCAAATAAATACTTTTTATTTCTCTTTTAGATTGGGCCTCTTTCTTGGTTAACACTATATACAATAGAAACAAATAGATATCATAAGAAATATGTAAAAATTATAAGCAAGGGAGTAAAATTACTTTTTCAGGGTGAGAATACTTCATTGCCAATATTACTGGAGAGCAGGCCCTTCTTGGTTTCGGTGTCCAGGATCCTGGCATCTCAAGCAAAGAATTGAACGAGAAACAGAAATATAGTGGTGGAAGAGCAGTTTTTTAGAAACAAAAGTACGCTTCAAAGAGATAGGAGTGGGCCTGAACAACAGAGTGGCTCAAAAGGCACTGACTGGCGAGGACTTGGAGTTTTTATTTCCTTCTCTTCTAGAATGGGCTACTCCTCTCTAATTGTAGGGCTGCTTGATGGATACCTGTAATTGGTAATGGCTAATGGTTATGGTAAACAAGGACAAGTTGGGCAGAGAGGGGGGGTCTTTGGGGCAGTTATTTCCCGTAGACTATGTTGGATGTGCAGGAATGTTACCTGACGTATCCCGGTATCTCAGAGACCCAATTCCTTTCTCTAACTGTCTTTCTTGAGCTCCCCTTGAAAAAGTGATCCTCATAAGTCTCTATGGGAAGTTGATGGACTAGAGATCTCTTCTTCTGTATCTGCTTCCTGCTGAATATTGGGGATTCATGGGACTCTCACCCTATCTGACCTTAGATGAGGGGAAGGTATCTAGAGATGCACCTGGAGGACCAGGTTGACCTCTGTGGTCAGGATGTACTGGAAGTCTTGGTGGGACATCACTTGTATCCTAACGGCATTTACATGAGGAGAGATAGATTTTAGTTAATAGAGTTAAAAGTGTTGGCCCAAGAAGCAGGATTCAAAGCCATTGACACAGGGTGACTGTGTGATGAAAAATTGTTCAGCTTTATAGAGCCTGGCCTTTCTCTGGTTTAACTCGTCATTCAGTTATTGTTCACCTGGGAGTTAGGTCTGGAAAGAGCACTGTGATACAATGACCATAGTCAACAGACATTAATCGCAAGCTTTAGGGTAATTATCTAAAGCAGGAGTGGGAGATTTTTCTGATTCTGTTTAAAAACAATCTATTGTTTATGATTAAGAAACTGATTTGAAAAATGATTATCATCAGGGCCTATGGAACCAAAACACTAGGGAAAATGAAACTTAGAGTTTCTATAGTGAGAAGCCCTCCGTTTGGCCCATATCACCAAGATGAATAGAATTTGGTAATTTGGACAGTGTATTAGTTTTCTATGGCAGCTATAACAAACTTCCACAAAGTTAGTTGCTTAAAACAACAGAAATTTACTCTCTATGGCTCTGGAAGCCAGAAGTCCAATGTCAAGTTATTGACTGAGCTACACTCCAGGGAAGAATACTTTGTTTTGTTTTTGTTTTTGTTTCTGTTTTACTTCTCTCAACTTCTGGTGATTTCAGGTCTTCCTTAGCTTGTGGCTGCATAAATTAAATCTCTGCCTCATTGTCATATGCCCTACTCTCCTCTATCTTCTTCTGTCCCTTATAAGGACATTGTCATTGGACATAAGGTCCACCCAGAATGATTTCATCTCATGATTCAACTATATTGGAAGTTGTCTGGTAGGCAGTAGGGAAGTATCAAGATACATTTAGCAGAGGTCACATGATTAGACTTTTGTTTTTAGGAGAAATATTAGTATGAGGAGTGAAGGTGGATGAGAGAAAAAAATGAAGACTGAATTTCCTAGCAAGGTTTCATGAGAAAAAAGGGGGGGGGGATATATATATATATATATATATATATATATATATATATATATATATATATATATATTTTATATATATAAAAATATATATATATACATGCTCAGTCATGAGAAATGTTGATATAAGAAAGAACTTCCAAACCTGTAGAAAATTTTATAAGCATGTATTAGAGTTTATTTAAGCCAAATAGAGAACTTGCCTGGAAGCAAGTTATCAACAGACTGAGAAAAAATGCTTCCTCAAATGAGAGCTTGCAATTTTTTTTATATACATTTGGAATTAGGAAAGGAACTAAGGAAGATTACACGAATGTAGGAGAAAGCAAGGCAGATAAATCTCTATGATTGGATTACAGGATAGTTAACAAGTTTATCTACTCCCTTCAGGGTGGTTGGAACTTCAAAAGAGTGTTAGTTGATGTAGAGGCACAGAAACAATGAACAGGGCTTGCTTAAGGCAAAGATAACCTTTTATTAGGGGAATTATAGGCCTGAGGCATGACTCCCCACCATTACCTGCCCTGTGAGGAATTTATGATCAGGTCACCCTGTGAGCTTAGGTTTATTATAGAGCCAATTTTTTTGTCTATAGAGAGGAGGAAATCCTTCCATTTACAACAACATAAATAGACCTTGAAGGCATTATGCTAAGTGAGATAAGTGAGCCAGAGAAAAACAGTGTGATATCACTTATATGTGAAATCTGAAAAAGTCAAAATTGTAGAAATAGAGAAGAATAGTGGATACCAGGGATTGGGGAGTAGGGGGTATCGGGGTGATGGTGCTCAAAAGGTTCAAATTAGCAGTTAGAAGGTAAGTTCTAGAGATCTAATAGTGATTAAAGTCAACAATACTGAATTATACACTTCAAAGTTGTGAAGAGACTAGAACTTAAGTGTTCTCACAACAAGAAAGAAATGATAATTATGTGACTTGATAGAGCTGATGTTAGGTGGTAATCAGATCGCAATATATAAATATATCAAATCAACATGTTGTACACCTTAAACTTACACAATGGTATATGTCAATTTTTTCCCAATTAAAAAAAAAAATTAAACTAGTAGGAGGAATGTTAGAGGTGACCTGTTCCTGCCCACCGTATTTTAATCTGGGGATAAATTTCTAATCTGTGGACTAATGATTGCTGAGGGGAATAAGGGACAGTCTTGCCTTCACATTTTTCTTTCTTTTGCATGCATGTTGATGTGCTGAAGGGTTTTCAACACTTTCACTTTCACTGGTTCTTATTTTCAGCCATCTCTTTAAACACTCCAGGCAGAGCCCACAGGTACCTCTACTCTCTAGAGCACCACTATACTGTAGAAATACAATGAGAGATGCATATGTCATTTTAAAGTTTCTAATACCCATGTTTTTTCAATATGTAGTCAGTATAAAAAATTATGAGATCTAGCTTCAGGTTGAATGTTTGTGTCCCTGAAAAATTCCTATGGTATGATCTATGTGATGTTATTTGGAGGAGGTGATGAGGTCATAAAAACAGAGCCTTCATGAATGGGGTTAGTACCTTTATTAAGAAAACCACAAAGAGTTCCCTCACCCCGTGGGCCACATGAGAACACATCAAAAAGATAGCATGTCTATGAACTAGGAAGTAGTCTCTCACCAGACACTGAACCTATAGGTGACTTCTCTGTCTTCCCAGCCCCCAGAAATGTGAGAAATAAATTTCTGTTGTTTATAACCCACCCAGTTTGTGGTACTCTATTATAAAAGCCCAGTGGACTAACACAGATCTTTTACATTCTTTTCAAAGCTATGAATTTTCTGTGTATTTCATACGTATACCACATCTCAATTCAGAGTTGCCACATTTGAATGCAAAGTAGACATACAGGACTGGTGGCTGTCCTACTGATCATCACAAATCTGCGGCATGTCCTGTCGGTGTGGTTATCTCAGTAAGAACTTGAAATCGGGCAGTCACATTTCATAGAATTAAAGACGGTACAGAGAAAATATAGCAATATACTTCTCTACATGCCAGTATTTCTTGTTCCTATATATTACCTTGTCTAGCTCCCTTTCCTTGTTTTCAAGCAGAAAATAATACCCATCCATCTTGAGAATTGTACTTCCTTGTGTCTGCACCCCTCCCTGTGATATTCCCCATATTTCCCCATGCCCCTCCACTAATGACAACTTGTTTGAGCATGCCTATTTAAAGTTGCATTACAACTATAGTTGCAATTTGTGTTGTTCGTATAATGATCCCAAATGCTGAAGAGTTGGTTTATATTCCCCAGATATTCCCAGAGGCAAGTGCACTTTACAATTTGATGAGCGTGCAGGTGTTAGAAACAAAAGTGCTCCTGAAGCAGAGCCGTTGGGCACCACTGTTGTTTTGTATTCTTCTTTGGTCTTGAAATTTGATGCTTTGATGGAACTCCATTACGTGCTAGCCTGACAAATCTCCCTGTAGGCACCTTTAATGGATGAAAAGGGAAGGCAAAGAGGAAAGATTAATTAGCTTGTCTGAGGTCACTTACCACTACAGTGGCATAGAAGATGGCCAAGATAGAAATCCAGAAGTATGAATTTGTAATAATTGACACAAAGTACTTGGCAACTTCATTTTCCTTGAGAACCGGCAGGATAAAGAACAGTAATTCTGGAGGACACCCCCTTCAATTAATTTAAACTGCTCAGTCATATCAATGTCATGTAAATGCTTTTCTATTGATTTATATTTTTTGGTCAATCTTTCTCCCACAAAAACCGATCTGTATCTTTGTATTGTGCTGCAGTTGTGAAATCTAAGGTCTGTTATTTGTTATACAATATAATGAAAACATGTGTTTGCTGTTTAGTTCCCCACAGGACCTTACATTTCTGCTTTGAATTCTTACAAGGAGTCATATGAAAGAGGTCAGAAAAATTCATCCATCAGTTACCATCACATACAGATCTTTTAAACTTTAAATTGCCTATTTGAAAGCAGGAAGCCTGCAGCTACATAATATAAATATGATAATAGAACAGATTATCCATATCATAAGTATTTCATGAGAAGATACATAATGCAATCATGATTTCTCAAATCGTAATACTAAAATTCACAGTTAACAGGTTATGGTTAAAAGAAAGCAACATAGGTTAGGGATAATGGTGGTACATGGATGACAACATAAATTGTATCAGGACAATCTTGGATGGCTTGCTTATCTAATTATTTATTTACCAAGATATCCTTAATATTCTCCTCAGCTTGGGTACATTTTAGATATGTCTCTTCCTGATAATAGGCATCTGACCTCTCTTTTCTTAGCACATTTACTTTACAAAACTTGCAATTATAAACTTTCTCTACCCCTTTGAAATGTAAATCTTCTCTCAGCCTCTTGCCAGTACAGTATTACAACCCAGGAAGGTCTTTCTCAAGGACTTGAGAGCCATGACTTTGCAATAATCATCAAGAAAGATAGTGCTATTATCAGCCCCTCTCTGTGGGAGGTAGGAGCCTAACTTTTATAACCTCCAATCGGCAAACAGAGAGCCTAATCACAATGAACAATTTCCTTTTCTTGTCCTCCCCTACTACCCTAGAGCTCACTCAGTGCTTAAAAACCTTCCCACCTTTTAAGTCAGCAGAGTTGAGTTCATTCTCTCTCATTGACTGCAATAGTCTTGAACCCTACTACAACAGTATTATAATAATATTGACTAAAGTCTTCATTGCCTGTTTAAGTCTGGTGTTGTATATATCATTATGTATCATTATATATTATATATGTAGTTATAGTTATATAAATATAGTTCTACATATGTATTGCTTTAGATATATATAGTTTTAGAGATAGATGATTGATAGATGATAGAAAAATAGAAGATGATAGATATAGATAGAGACATAGATAGATAGATAGATAGATAGATAGATAGATAGATAGATAGATAGATAAATTTTAGGAATGCATGCAAAAGCAATAATCATAGATTTATGAATAAGGATGTTCAAAACACAATATTGTTTAGAATAATAACCCTTAAAACATTAAGTTTCAATAAGGAGGAATCATAATACACAACATTGTCCAAACTAAATTCATGATTTGAGACATTTTTTTAACATGCAAATGCTCAGGTTGTATGTGTACAACCTGTCACTTCTGAATATGATTTTGAATACATTTGAATAGAATAAAATCGAAACTTTTAAAGCAGAAATGGATGAGTTTGTTAGGTATTGGGAAACTATAATTTACTTCTTTAAAAATGCAATATCTTTTAACTTCTCTGCAATTAACAAATATGGTATAAGCAAGAAATTACAATGAGATTTTCTTTAAATTAAAAAAAGAATTCAAATTTCCTTATGTGAATTTACAATTTTGTATAAACTCGGGTCAAAATTCCATGAATATATGGTAGTAGGGAAAATTCACTTGTGCGTGTCATTATTCACACAGCTGTCTTAATTACTGGTAAATTTGAAAGAGTGAAGCAGCCTTTTTTTTTCTCTCATACATATACCCTCGAGCTATTTTTTAACTTCTTCATGTTTTATGTCTTATGATCAACTGAAATTAAAAGAAAGGAGCTTTAATTTAATACAAAAGTTAATTGTTCAGCACATTCTGCCAGTTAGTCTGGCCTTAAGTTTGTAAGTACTTTGCCTGAAGCAGTACAATTGCAGTTACTCAAAATACATCCCATTTGGAGGATATACGTATTTTAAGACTCTTTTTGCTCAGGCTGGCCACTTCGTTACCTTCTGGTGCCAGTGTGTAATGATTCCTTCATTGAACTCAGTATTATTTTTAGCAGAGTTAGTCTTCCACAGCCTGTAGCAAAAAAGGGAAGAAAAAAAAAAATGACTGAAACACTGGTCTTCCTTCTTGTGACATATGTTACTACCAGGCACTACCACGTTTCCCCAAAAATAAGATTGGGTCTTATATTAATTTTGCTCCAAAAGATGCATTAGGGCTTATGTTCAGGGGATGTCATCCTGAAAAATCATACTAGGGCTTATTTTCTGGTTAGGTCTTATTTTCGGAGAAGCACGGTATACTTTATAGAGTATGCCACCTGGAGCAGAGAAGAAAAAATGGGGAGGGAGGGCAAATGATTTTTTGTGTGTACGAGAATGCTGTGGACATCTAATTCACTAAAAGGGGTGAGGGCGGAGGCTAGTCCTTCATTAGTATTGTACCTGGTATGTAGAACGATGGACAGGCCATCCTTTCAGACTTGAGTATAAAGTTTAGAGTACTGAACCAGTAAAATAAAAATCAATTTGTGGCATTTTTCTTCTCACTTATCTAGGCCAAAGTAAATTTATTTCATAGAGTCAGATGAACTTTGATTAATATTTCTGATTTTTATACTCTTTAGACCTTATAAATGATTTGGTGTACTCTAACAATTCTGAAGATTTTTAAAAATTTTGAATGAAAATTTTAACTTTAACAGATATTATATCCATGCTCTATTACTAATTTTTATATCATATTTCCTAAAAAATTATTTTAATGTCTCTAATTCCTCAACTAATCTTTATTAAAGATATTAAAAATAAACTGACAGAAATCATTAATATGCTTTCCCTTTGAGGAAAGGAAAAAGCATTTGTTTTGAATTTCATAAATATCAGCAGAATATGATTATTTATGATGTTCATGCATCTTTCATGGGGTTCTGCTTATTTAAATTTTTTAAAATAATGAAATCAGGGTTTTTTTGGTAATGAATGCTGCTT
The DNA here is from genome assembly GCF_036562045.2 of Rhinolophus sinicus. NCBI lineage: Eukaryota > Metazoa > Chordata > Mammalia > Chiroptera > Rhinolophidae > Rhinolophus > Rhinolophus sinicus. Next base: position 18,927,742 of record NC_133761.1, on the reverse strand, counting down.
TAGATAATAGTGGTTTAATAATGTATGCTAATTAACATCTTCAATTTGTTTCCCCTTCCTTTTCTGAACATTTAGTGCCCTTGGGTTTTCCCATTTGGATGGGCAGCAAACAAAGCTTTAATATTTTTTTCTAACATTATTTTGTAACTAAATAGGCTGCCTAGTCAGAAATCTTAAATAAAAATAGCACTATGGTTCAGAAATGGAAGCTCAGAGGAATTCCCAGGAAAAGTTTCTTTCCAAGTGAATTTCTGCTTCTGGTATAGTGTAGAGATCAGGAATCAGGCCCAATTCAGTCCCTGCCTACCCTTTAGGTTTGCTGTAAGATAAAACTTTGATATTCAAACCAAAGATGTAAGTGTTAGAAGCCAGGTCATATCCGGGAGTCAACCTTGCTGAGACTCAATCATAATATTTCTTCTGAGCTATAAGGAATTCATTCAATATGCGTTTCAATTCAACATATGTGAGGAGAAAAATGTATGATAGTGCATTTGGATAAACACAGATACTTGTATACCTGTGTTAGTATTAGCTAAATTTTCTCCAGAGAGGTTTCGATAATCAAATTAGTTAAAAGTGTAAATGTTCATCATTTCGCCAAATGCATTTTGAGACTCTGTTATAAATGTTCCGAACACTACGCTAGGTGATGAGAATGCAATGTAAACAGGTCGGTATGGCCCTGGTGTTCACAAAGCTCATGGGCTATTGGAGATTATAGGAAAGCAAATGGTAACACAGCAGGGTAGGATGTTCATGCAGGAAAAATGCATGAGCTGAATTTTGAGCTGTCAGGGAAAGTTGCATCTATGAAGTGTACAGTCCGACTAACCTTATTGATGAATGGAGCAGGTCAGCTGAATTACGGTCCGGTGAGTGAAGAGATCAAGAGAACAACATGATAGAATTCTAAGATAAGAGAGGAAGTAAACTGAAGTAGTTTGGTCCAGCTACGGTTGGGGAGGCTTAGAAGAGAAAGACTACAGGGATGAGGTGAGATCATTAAGCTCCTTATAAACCATCTGAAGAAAGAGTTTGCACTTTTCTTGAAAATGGGAGCTAATGATGAGCAGGTAAGTGATGGGATAAGATTTATGTTTTAGAAAAACAACTTCGATAAGAATAGGACTAGAGAGATGAAGAGAAGACTATTGAAGGGAAATAGGGAAGGAAGGAAAGAGGTCTGCCTTAGGGATATGTCAGTGGAGGTGAGAGGAGTGGAAATCAGATTTGGGAAATACCAGGGGTGCCAAAAACATGTATACACATTTTAAGAGATGTTATCTATGCTCAAGCAGTAGTTTGCCGTAATCAGAAGTGTCTCGACGCTGATGGTAACGTCCAGAGCTCCTCTTGTAATTGCAGAAGTCAAATGTGACTTGTATTCATTTTTTGTTATCCATCTATATTCAATATTGCAATTTTAATATAGTGTTGTTTTTTTTCCTTTCTTAAAATGTGTATACATTTTTTTGGCGCCCTATGCATTTAGGTAGCTGAATTAAAACAATTTTGTGATTGATTAGGTTGGAGTGAGAAGGGAAAGAGAAACTAATGTTCAGATTTCTGTCTTAAGTAATTGGGTAATACATTTGGGGGCACATCAAGGAAGCAGCAGTACCGGGGAGCAAAAATGGACTGGAAGGTTTCATTTTCAGTAGCTTTGAAATATTAGTGTGAAGATGTCTACTTGAGAACTGGGTAAATGTGTCTGAATTTGGAGTTAAGAAAAAACTAGAAATTATAGAGACTATAACATTGATTTTCATCCTGATTGCCCCATTTTTATTTTTTTCAAATGGGAAGGATTATTATTGTAATATGTTCCTGTATTCTTGATTCAATGTGACACTCATATTTCCTGTCTCTTATCTGTATCTCTTACCTAATTTTAGAAAAAAGTTCCTTAGTCATATACTTAGAGGGAATGTTGATGATGGGATACAGTGAAAATGCAAGATATTACTGGCAAGTCTTCAAAAATATATTAATTGCATCTTTCCGAATGACATCACATAATACTGTTTGTTGTTTATTTTTCAGATGAAAAAATTTGTGTGCACATGATTTCTTAAAGGCCTATTATTAGGTACTAAAAGAAGCATTATTTCCCTTATTTCAGAGGTTCTCAAAGTGCTATTCAGATTATATTCCTTTACTCTGAGAAAATAGTAGGTGCAAAAGGAACAGATAGGAAATATTTACAAAAACTCTACTATCTAAATTTAAACTAATATGTACCACTACTAAGTAGAAAACTTCAGCTACTTTTTCCACTAATTAGGATGTTCTTCCATAACAGCTGTACTTACTTCCTGGCAATAATCTTTTATATGCTATCTTTGAAATTTAAAAGTGCTTCTAAAACATATGTAATATAATTCATTCCAAACATCTCTGAGTTACATTTTATGGTCCCTATTTTGTAGGTAAGGTAAATGAAGCTCCATAAGTTTACACACTTTTGACTAAGCACAGGTCATTTGTGAATTGAACAGGGACTAAACTAAATATTTCACTCATGTCCAGTGATTTATCTTTCCTCTATCATAAAGTTTTATTTTTAACCAGTCAATCCTATTTGCAATACGGTTGGCCCACTTTAGCAATGTCACTTGTAAAAATAAAGCCGTAGGCCCTTAAAGGTATTGAATTCAAATCTTTAGCATCTAGTTATTGCATCAAATCTAATTTATCTAGTCAATGAAAGATTTTTAATTTAACTTATCTTACATAATGTAATGTTTATTTATTATATATGTATACACATATATATCTTTATATCAGGACTCAATGCTGTTTAATAATAGCTCTAGCGCACACAGGCACACCACATACATATATAGTATATTTTTAGTATTTAATGCTGATTAACATTAACAGCTCTGATTTATATAGAATTATTTACATAGAATATATATAGAATTTACAAAAATTTAATAGATGCAAGCTTAAGATAAATGGCAGAACTAGAATTCAAACCCTATTCTTCTAATCTGTATAAATTATTTTACTACATCAGAAATAATGCCATTATAATACTGGGGGAAAATTTTAAAATCCTATTTAAATGTTAGAAATTATTAAAAATGTTAGCAAAATTTTAGATATTAATTTTGTTTTTGTTTTTTTAGGTATAAAATGTTGCAATTCAAATGAAAGCTTTTCTAGTTGCACACTGTACTAAGAATTCTATTAGTTCATACTCTTAGAAATAACATCTCCTTTTGCTGTTCTTTACAGGTTATAAAAGTCAAAAACAAAATATCTTTTTACTTGATAAATATTAAAATATTATAATAAATGCAACCATTTGTATGCAACTCAACTGGGTAACTAACATATGGTCGTTGTATCCCTTTGGATATTGCATTGGAAGATTGATCACCAACTGTCACCGCTGTGAACTAATTTGATGATCAAGATGGTCATATATAAAAGCTTGGTGGTTTTCAGCATTTAAAAAACTACAGCAACTAGTAAATCAGACAGATTTTTCACAGATAACACAAATATTCATTCCAGTAAGCTATGCCATTTTACTCAAAGAGCAAATACATCTCGTTATTTCTTTATCCTGTGTTGTAATATTTGTGCCCTATCTATCTATCTATCTATCTATCTATCTATCTATCTATCTATCATCTATCATCGATCTAGCTATAAAGTGTTGGTCAGATCAAGTCACAGAAAATTCAACCATCTCTAAATAATAAAGGGACTTATTGGTTCACAGCTGAAAAGTCTAGAGCTAGAGAGTACTTTGCTTGATCTACAGGTTGATGATTTCTTTAAGGCTACATCTCCATTATTTGTGATTTTTTAAAATTGTCTCCCTTGTTTTATCCCCTGGCTTTATCCTTAGCCTGTGTTATCTCATGGTGTCTGATGATAGGGGGACTATTTGGGCTACATGCACTTTTTCCTTTTTCTTTTTTTTCAATCTAAGAGAAGAGCATTGTATCAAGTCTGCAATTATTTAAGAGAAGTTTTGGGCTTCCCTCCAGTTACTGACTTGGTTCCCAGAACCAATCACTGAGACCAAGGGAACACCATCTGTGAGCTTGTCTTTATTTTAGATCATTGCTTACCCTGGAACAATCACTGTGACAAACATGAAGAACAAGAGCGATAACAGAATTGCTATGATTATGTAAGCCAGTCAGGGCCTTCCTTTGGAGCGTGGGCTAGAGTCAAAATTCAATAGCTGTCTGAAACACAGAGAATGTGACTTGGTTCTCCAAAGTAAAGTCTAGGTACTGATGTAAAGAAGGGATATGAGATATGGGTATGCATTAACAAATGTCCACCATTTGTTGTAAATCTATGCACTTATTTATTCATTCGCCATTCCACTTCCAAAAGAAAAGAAAAGGAAAGAAAAAGATTCCATTCATACTCAACAGGAGGTAAGCCTCTTACAAACTAAGTAATGAAAACTTTATAATTCTACTGTTTAAATCAAATATATATTTTCAGACATATTCATGTTCTGATGCCCCAAATAATCAATAAATAAACTATTGACTTGTGCAATCTTGTCTTTTCCCTTAAATTTATTTAATGCTACAAGTATATTACAACTATCTCTATTCCTAACCTTTCTCCCTCCTCTGTCCCTCGCTTCTTTTCTTTCCTTCCTTCTTTCCTTCCTTCCTTCTTGTAGTCATTCCTTCATTCTTTCTTTTCTTCTCTCTTTCTATGCACAAACATTTCGAGTGCCAAAAATATGCCACTTACCAAAAAATTACCATTGGTAAGCTACTAAAACCCAGTTCTTAGGAAGGTATGACTTATTTTGGAGCTGAACATAGTTCAATAGAGCAGTTTAATATAGTGAGAAGTTGAAGGAGAGGTGGAGATGGGTGTGTGGGGGTGGGTAGACTGGGAGAGATTGGCAGAAACCTGATTAAGTGACTTATATCTCTTGCCAAAGACAGGCTTTTAATCTAAAAGCTATAATCATTGAAAGAAGGAGTCATATGAGATTCTTAGATGTGAAACTCTAGTAGCAGTGTTTTGGTAAATAGACTGAGGGGAAATGAGGCTGAAGAATGAGAATCTAAATAACAAACTATTTAATAATTTTATTCTGTGAGGGTTTTACAGATACATTCTCTCTCATCACCACTCTTCTCAAATAACCCACCACCTTGTTCTTGGCTTTTCATTATCTGCTGACCACTAATATTTTGCAGTCTTCTTAAGGAGCTTGGAGCAACTCGGTCTCAAACCATGAATTCTGAGTTATTTCTGACTCCTTAGAAGTTTTCTTCGGTAAATTTTGGAATAACTCTGCTTCACCAAAGCCAACTGATAAATTATTTCCCTTACAGTTTTGCTAGATCAGCTGCCCGAAGGAATGTCTATGAAATAAAGTCCAGAGAAATACAAGGAACGTAGTGTCAGCCTCAACACACAAGAGAAAAACAAACAACTGAGCAAAGCCTGAACTTGGAGAGATCTGTCTCCTTTGGTTCTGCAGCTGTATTGGCATCATTTTTTCATTTCACTTTAAATCTGAACTCTGCAGTCTGAACAGGGACCACCGTGGCAGCTCGTTATCAGCATTGCGGTAATTCCCTTTGTGTTGTTGCCTGATCCAGGGTGATCCCGGAGCTTGGACTCTGGAAAGTACCCATTGTCCTGCTGGAGTGCCTGGGCTTCTTGAACTGATTTTGTTTGTAACCTTATTGAAGGCAGAGGACATGAGATTCTGTGCCTTTGCTGAGTACCAGGACATATTAAGATATTTTCTTACTACATAAGAAGAGGCAGCAGAGAGAAAGAAATTGCAATTGAGTTAATGTTGGTTCATATTTCAAAATCTTCTGAAACATTGTTTCCTAAGCTGTTTGTGGTAAAAGGCCAAGTTTATTTCCACTATCATTAATCTATTATGGAGCGATGCTTTATAAAATGCAACAAAATCAATTGATAAAACAATAACAATAAAAAAGACACAAAATATAAGTCCAGGTTTTTTAGATTCAACAAACATAAAATTACTCTGTGAAATTTCAATAATAGTTACTAAATAGTTAATTTCAGTTTCTGTATTTTTATTGTATGGACTGAAACAAAGTTTGCAGACCAAACCTGCTTTAGAACCACCTTTTGAATAAAATGTTATTTACCATATTTTATAATATAGAAGATAAAAATATCAAATAAGCAAGTAAGTTGTAAAATCCACCACCTAAAGTGAGTGGTTCTAACAGCACAATTAATTCTCTATTATTAAAATAAAACTCTCCATACTGAAGTTCCTACTGCCATACGGATCTCTAATTTAGAATGAATCACTAGTTATATTTCATCAAAATAATGTGTGATGAAAACTTTTAAGATTTACTCTTTTAGCAGCTTTGAAATATGCAATACAGTATTATTAACTATAGTCACCATGCTGTACATAATATCCCATGATTTATTTATTTTATAACTAAATAAATAACTAAAAGTTTGTACCTTTTAACTCCCTTCACCATTGAACACATTCTCAGCCCCTGCCTTTGGCAACTACAAATCTGTTCTCTGTATCTATGAGCCTGGTTTTTTGTTTTGTTTTGTTTTTTGTTTTATTCTATATATATGTGAAATCATACTGTATTTATCTTTCTCTGTCTGACTTACTTTACTTAGCATAAGGCCTTCAAGTTTCATCCATGTTGTTACAAATGGAAGGATCACATACATTCTTTTTTATGGTTGAATAATGTTCCATTGTGTATATCACATTTTCTTTATTTATTCATTTGTCAACGAACACTTAGGTTTTTTTTTCCATATCTTGGTTATTATAAATAATGCTGCACTGAACATGGGGAGCAACAAAACATTTCCAAACAATATTTCAATTTAATTATTTTCAATTACTGAACGTTTTATACTCATTCTTATATATTTTGTTCATATTCGGTAAATATAACAAAATGAAAAAATAATTTCAGTGATTTTTTGAATGAAAAGTGAAAAATTTTCAATGAAAAATTTTTCAAACTGAAAAATTCCAATCTCTGAAATAGGATCAGTAAACCAAACGTCTTTCTTTCTTTCTCTCTCTCTCTCTCTCTCTCTCTCTCCCTCCCTCCCTCCCTCCCTCCCTTCCTTCCTTCCTTCCTTTCTTTTTTGAAAGTGCCTGAGTTCCTAAAAGTAAAGAGCTCAATACCTAATTGGCTTCATTAAGCAAATAAGTTATGATTATTAAAATTTAAGCACTTGCCAAAATTTTGATATTGCATCTACTTGGTTTGTCTATAGTGCTTGAAGTATGATCTTGAATTATGAAAACGATTATATCACATTGTGCTACTGTTTATCTCTGAAGAGAACCCGTAGACCAAGGTAATTTACAACATTTCAATAAGTAGCACATAAAAATGCATTGTGACCTTTACCAATATTCGAACATTAATGATAATAATTAAAATGTTAAGTTTATTTTTCTCCTAGATTCTGCCAACATCACTAACAGCAGCAGTTGAAGCATTGAAGGAAATAAAATTAAATTTCTCCATTGAGAAACCTCAGATTTATCCCAAGCAATCCACAGGAATGATAATGTGTTTCAACGTGTTATTTATCCTAAGTAATAATTCCTCATGAAGTTAAATGATGGCTGTATTTATAAATAACATCTGCTAAATATGCTTTTAAGATAGCAATGGAGTTATGAAGCTGACGACTTGTAAAAAGCCTGGAGGATGTGGATATATCCTTCATTTTCTCTGTTTAAAAACGATGTACTTTGTATAGTCATAGAATAAGAATGGGATGGGATAAGAATAAGTAGTCATCCTCTGCGCCATGTTAGGGAGCTAATCTACACAATTTCATCTAGTAATAAACAACGTCATGTTGAAAGAGCATTGATATTTAGGGCTGCAGAAAGCTTTTCACTTCACTCCAGAAGCTACTACTGGGCGAGGACACACTCAATCTTCTAAATTTTATCATAAAAAAAATATTAAAAATAGATAAGGAAATAACAGTAACATGAGCAAGAAAATACCTGTGGAGTGAAAAATTGTTAACTCCCGAGTAGGAATTCAATAATAGGCAAGTTCATCTTTTTGTAAAAAGACTGCTTTACACTGGGCCTATAGGGGTGTTTGTTCATATTTCAGAACTCCTGCTATCAATTTCTGAACCAAGATAGGTAGGTAAGACACAGGAGTTTTTTTGAACAAAAATTCTACATTAGTTACCCCATTTTTTTTTATATGTGAAAAGGTTCAAAAGCAACTTAAGTAAGATAAAATGTTATTAATTTAATCAAGCCATAAAACTAGTAGGGTCAGAATAGAAATGCCAATCTACTTGATTTTAAAGCTCGTTCATATTACCAACATTCCATAAACAAATAGAAAATCTGCTTTAAAAGCATCTTCATACGTGCTTTTTTAATTAAGCTGTTTGCTCATAGCTGGTTACAGCAGTAAGCATAATTTTGTTTAATCTTTCATTTTATAGGCTAAAGATGCCATTTCTTTCCTTTTGAAGAATCGATACCTTGGAAAATTGAGGGATCTTTCATTCCATAATATCCCTTATTGGATGACATGTTCTTCATGCAAAAACATATCCTCTGTGAAACACTTTCTAAAAATCTTTATTTGTACTTCTGCTCATTGGAGGGAAGATTTTTACCAGTACTTCTGATATGGAGACACCTCAGAATCAGTAGTGGAAAAGCAGAAGGCTAAAGGAATTAGGCATATCACACTGTGAGGGAATCTCCAGTATTTGCAGGGCACATGGTTGTGAAAGAATAATACATGATGGACAACCTCATAGGTACTCTGATGTGAAAGCCAGAAGAAATAGGCCAAGGAAAGAATCTTTATGCTGCCTGAAAAGCATGTTCACTCCAGAGGTTGATTTTACTCTTGAGGCAATCATTACTTACCCTGTTTACTACTAAACCTATTACCCAACTTTAACGAAAATGGAAGAAAAAAAATTTTTTTAATCAGATATAGTGGAAAAGTCCCCTTATTATCAGAAAATTGGTATGGATAAACTACTTGACTATAAAACCATTTGCTAACATGTGACCAAATTAAATATTTATGTTTTCTTTGCTTTATTGTTTTTTAAAAAGTAATTTCATGACAGTGTTGAAAAGCAACTTTTGTTGCATATTTTGCCTACTCAAAATCTGAGTTGGAACACATTTGGTTTTGCAAATTAAGAATGCAATTTTTTGTGTGTGAGAAAAGCAATGGATATGAAACTTAGCTGGGAAATTGCAATTGTCGGTTTTGCTATGATTTCTGCCTTATAGAAAACCTAAAAGAAATATATCCTGTGGGTATTTAATGCCCTCAACTTGTGCAGCAACTTTATCATTGATTCAGGGTTAAATAAATCCTTTAACACTTCTGTCTTGACCTAGAATTCAGACAGAGACAGGAGAGATGCTACAAAGGAGACTAAAATATCACACTGTGTAATGTTGTTCTCTAACATACCCTGGAAATTTCCCTTTCCCTAGATAAAAATGAGGCAGTGGTGGTGATGGTGGTTGAGAAAAAAAGTAGAATATTGTGGTCATAGGAGCGTCATACAAGAATTTGGAATCCATCCCCTTATTCTTGGCTTGGTCATAGATGTATGACTTCAGGGAAAATCAGTTAACCTCCCATTCATTTTCTTCAAGGTAATATACTAAAATGCTTATCTGAATTAATTGGGCTGTACTCTTTTTATCCATTTTCCTACTTTCTTCATCATCCTATAGGTGTGTGTGTGTGTGTGTGTGTGTGTGTGTGTGTGTGTGTGTTTCAAGGCATCAGTGGATCCTGGGCTTCTTAACAGTCAAAAAAAATCAATATTGTCTACTAACTCTGGTCATAAATGGAAGTCTGTTACATTTTATAAGATGGAGAAAAAAACAAATAAAAAATTAAATATGTAGTTAATGCCCATGACAGTTATAGAGCAGTTTTTTACATCTTTCTATGAAAGTTGTCATTGAATAATACATAAATGCTTTTTAAAACATAGATCACCTAGGAATAAATATCCTCTCATCTGATTTAGATAAAATGACAATTTCCTGTATCAGTAAGAAATGCAGGTCTGTCTGCCTTATGCCTCGAGAAACTGGATATTTCAAATCAAATTTTCTTCTTAAATTGTGTGCATAGTTTTCTTTTCATTATAAAATGTAGTTATCATGCTGAGACATTATGAAATAAGAAAGATTACAAACTTGTATATTGAGACTTACACTTAAACAAAATCAGTTGATTGTCTCAGAGAAATGCACATATTCTCGACAGTGACACAACGATTATCAGAGAAACCTACCAAATCCCTCCCACTCTCCTTCAGCTCCCTCTTCCTAGGTCACATGCAGTTGTCCTTCCATGCTCTTGATCGTGTGAGGAAAGATTCTCAGAAGATACTGGTAGATAACAGATCCTCTCCACCGACCTTTGTTCTTTCTGCTCCCTTACAGATAGGGAGCGCCTGCTCCCTGCTTCTTGGATATATCCAGTGTGTCTGAAGCAGCCCTGTATTGAAGAGTCTTCAATAACTTAGTACTATGTTGATAACACCAGTATACATTTCCTCTGCCTATGATTACATCCCTTACCGACTTTCCACCATCCACACATACAAAAGTCTTCATCCCTGATTGTCTTTAAAGACGAAATAACCTGTTTGCCATTATTTCCCTTAAATGCACTCATCTAGAGGAATCATTTGTTTGTTAATTTTGTAAAGTTTCTAGTTTGCCTGCCCCCCATGTATTCTGGAGGCAAACCAGTCTAGGGTTATAGCTGTGACTCACAAACCAATTTTTTGTTATTTCAACAATCACAATAACACATACAGTTGATTTAACTTCTGTTCTCCGTCTCCAATATATAAATACTCATCTTCTGAAAAGCATGTGGAAGATTCCTTCTAGGCTTCTTTTGCTTGAAAGAGATACTATCTACACAGCTCAAAATATATAGTGTCTGGGATGTTGTATTTCATTCTTCAGATACTAAGTTAGGCTTGGAGTAGTCCTGAATGAATGAGTAATTGGAGGAGTACAGAGAGATTGATAGCACAAAACAAATAAACCACTGTCAGTGTTTGTTAAAATATAAAAGCATATGATTTATCCATATTTTAGATTTATTGGTAAATTTATGTAGGTTTATGTACATTTAACAAAAGTAATAGAAATTTGGTATAACTTTTCAAAGGTGTTAACTTTTGACAAGAGTCTTGGATTATAATCCTAATTTTGTTGTCAATTTGTTGTACAACCTTAAATGAGCAGCTTAATCTTTCTAAGAATAAATTCTTTATAAAATAAGGGGTTTAAGCTTCATATTATTGTGAGTTTAAAATTTCCATGATGCTATGGTTCCCTGAGACTAAGGAACCAAGTGTTATGCCCAGACAAGGAAAAGTGTCCAGACAATCATTTCAACTTGTGCAGAAAAAAAAAAAAAAAAATTGCCCATCCTGCATTGATATACAGATGAGGCTGTAGAATCTGCTTTAATACTGTCGTGCAGGGTGTCAGGCGGGGTCTCTGCTCCCACTCCCCACAAGAGAACGCAGGATATGGTGAGGCCAAAAAGGAACACCCACGGAGACATAAGTAGGGGAGTCATATCACTATATTCTCGCTGGCGGCATCCGCCTCTCTGCAAGCCGCTCTTGATAGCTCAGCCACCATCTTCTTGCTAGCCCGCATTTTTTCTGCTAGCATAGCCACAGCAGTTATATTAGTGGCCAATGGCTCACTGGTTACAGCTGACGGCCAACTAGCCACAGCTGATGGCCATGCAATCACAGTTGATGGCCATTTACTACCTGAGCCAGCACCTTTCTATGAGAGCCTGGAAACTGCTTTCTGGAGCTCTTTCCCCACAAATACATATTTTAATGTGATGTTTGTGATAGTATGAAGATCTGAAATAAGGTTCAAGTCATGATGTTGACTGAAGATATGGTTACTATTGTGTTAGCAAACATCTTTTCTAACATCTATGGAAGAGAGCTATTTAAGTGACTTTTCAAAGTGCTCAGTGTAACTCACTAATATGTATATAAAATCGAAAATTCTAGCACTCAGTACGATGATGTACATTACACAGTTTTAACAGTTCTTAGAGGTTTACATACATTTGTTCTAATAAAATTTTGGTGAGTAATTCCACTCCTCTAGAATTCCAACAATATTTTGGTTTACTTTCACTGACACTTAGTTTATTTCTAAAATATATATTTTAAATGAACCTTATACAGTCATGATGTAATTCATATAATATTTGTTGTAGCATCATAACCAGGACCACATTCATTAATCTGTGATTATCTAAAATATATTACTGGTACAAAGATGCTTTCAACCTGTCGTCATTTCTAGAGGGAACTATGTTTAAATTTGCACAGATTGTTTCAGAATACGAAGTACCTAAAGTAGGCAAGTTTATTAATACATGCTTTGTTTACAGAAGCTATTCTTTAGAAACATTTGAGGAGGTTGATGATATTTGGTTTGCTTGTGGCTCCATTTGTTGGCCATTGTGTTTACTTTGAATAGGAAAGCAACACATGCATACACAGTTCAAGCAGAGGCTGCTACCTCACAATACAACCTCACGCTCTGCAACCATGTCGACCCTGTGAGTCGTCAGCTGGAGCAATGATAGACTGTGCTCATTCCTTACAACACACGTGGCTGTTTCACAGTTTCTTACCTTGCCCAAGATTGTTCCCTCTATCTTCAATGCCTTTTACCATCAAGCCCAAACAGAAAACTTACTACTCATCCTTGAAGGTTAATCTTACATCTAATTTTCTTACTCAAATACTGAAAACAATCTAGTTTGGAATATTATAATAAAATGTTATAGAAGTATGAAGAATTAGAGGCAGGAACACCAGTAGGTTATAAGATGGGAGATCTACAGTTTATGCTGTAACTAATAAATTATGGTAAACTTTATGTAAAAAATACGGATGTACACAGCTACATTTTTATACTGAATACTGAAGAAAGCACGAACAGTACTTGAATAAGGATGAAGACATTTCTTTTCACATACTTATTTTACTTGACTATTTTACTAGCTTCATATAACTTTTTAACAACAGTTTATAGAATATCTTTTACACATTATTTTTTTGCCTACACTGAAAAATTAATTTTAAGCAAAGTTAATCATGAATTGTATCCTAAACTTTTTCCAAGACTTTTATGTTTGGGGTCGAATAAGAATTTCAACGAACTTTATACCACTTGACATCTTTTTAGGTGAACATCTAAAATTTCTCATTGAAAATTGAAATAGCTGCAAAGAATCAAATTTCCAGCATATCTCCACCTATATTTCTGTGAAAGCTAAATAAGGTTATCTTCAATGTTTGAAATGTATATAACACTTTAATATCTGAGCTTTTTTGACAATACCATGCAGAAGAAATATGTCATAGTCAATGTTCTTTATAGGTTTCCTATCATAATTTGCAATGAAAATAAGTATAAAATTAAGTTTAATTGGTTTTAAATTTCCTGTTATAAAAAAGATTTGTGTTAAAAATTTTATCACAAATTGAATTATTATTATAGTTATTCATGGAATTGATCAAAGCAATATTAGTATTATTACAACTTGATAAACACTTATAAAACACAGCACAATTTTTTTCCTCTAATTAATTCACGTATCATGAATTATTTATTGTTTCAAGGAGATAAGTTTTATCTATTGTAATTCTTCATTTTATAAATGTAACACTAAAAAGAACTTCTTTACCAAAAGAACAACGGATATAAAGAGTTGTGATGTGGCTTTATTGTTTAATTCTTTGAAGTCTTTGCAAGATTGTGACAAAGAAAAATAACTGGGTTGATTAGAATGTCCTTGAAATATTTTGAAAAGAATTGGAACCCACCTGATTTTAAAGGATGTGCTACCGAATCGTAACAAGATTTATTTATCACTCATGCTACTGCTTCTGCTCCATGTCACCTTCCTTCTGGACTCAGGCTGCCAGAGCATCTCTATCTGGAATATCTCCATTGTTGTGGAAGATGGAAAAGAAAGGTGGTATACCACACACTCGTTCTTAAAGTGTGTGCTCACATTTCTTACACTGTTCATCAGATCCCTTTGCCACTTCTGAGAGCAACAGGGCAGGGCTGTGTTCTTCCAATGAGAGAAGGCACAACAAAGGGCACTGAAAAGGGGTGAATCGTAACCCAGGTCCACGCCATGCTTAAGATTTGGATGTTTACGCTAGGAGCAATGGAAAACCCTTGAGGGAATTTTTCATTTTCAATAAATGACTCTGAGGACAAGAGGTTGGAAATGGGCAAGAGTGGATTTAGGGAGAAAAATTGGAAGGCCATTTCAGTTTTCCAAACCAAAAAAAAAAAAGGACAGTGCTTTTAGACTAGGGTCATCGCAGTGGAAATGGAAAGAAACCAATCCCAATAAAATTAAAAGATGGGAGGATCCAGTGATGAGAGAGAATCAGAGATGAGTGACCCAGTGGGCCTGAGGGGCAGGTGCTGGTGGTGGTGGTGGTGGTGGTGGTGGTGGTGGTGGTGGTGGAAGAAATACAGCCTACCTGGTTTCTCATGTCTTACCAGTTGCTGGCTCTAGTTTTCTGAGAAATCCAGCTGTTCTAGGCTCTGTTTGTCTTAGATCCCCTGTGTTCACTAATAAATATTCCTTCTTCCTTAAAGAAGAAGGAGAGGAGAAGGAGAAGAAGGAGAGGAAAAGCATGAGGTAAGTAAATGAAGGAACAAATGAATTAATAGGATGATGAGCTGCTGAGTGAACTAGCAAATGAGTGACAGAGTGACCAGTGGAATTAATTCATGTCCCCAAATGTCCCAAGTGTGAAAAACAACTAGACTCAATCAGAAGAAAAAGAAAGGCCATCCCACTGGGCATGTCTCAGAGGGATCCCTCCAGCCCCTATGAACACATCGGGGATCTCTATTCTTCCAAGGAGCCAGGAACAATTTCGGCTGCAACAGAGAAAGGAAGGGTGAGCATGGGAGAAAGAGGGGAGGAAGAGGGAGGCAGATGATGGATGGGCTCTGTGGAACCTCTACATCATTTTCTTCTCCCCTCCATGTAGCCTCCCTATACATCCCATTCAGAGTCCCAAACTTGACTTTTAGTGATGAGAGGACTTGGAATTCACAAACACCCCCCAAAAGATTTTCTGTAGCAGCAGCAGCATGGGGCAACCTCACAGGAACTAAAATCCAGGGGTCCTCACAGACACAGAAAGCCCAGATGGTCCTCTTTCCATGGTGTACTCAGCTGTGGAGACATGTTCTAAGACCAAACCAGAGTATTTCAGAGCTGAGAAGTTTCCATGATCTCATTTACCCCAGTGCGTCATCTTGCAGATGAGAAAGCAGAAACCGAGAGAGGGGAAGGAATTCCCTCAGAGCCACCCAGTGAGTGACAGATTGGGACTGGAAGCTAGCCTCCATACATTTGCTCAGACAAAATCATTTCATTTAGAAGTCTCCTGGGTGACGCCCACTTTTCAGAATCATTAACTGTCCTGAAAACTCAAAGTAGCACATAGCAGGTGCTCAGCAGGTGTTTGTTGATTGAATAAATGCTTTAAAAAGCAGGTCTTGAAGTTTGGAGTAGACCCCAAATCCGGTCTTGAAAAAAGGAGGTCTCGCTTTTTTTCATACAGTTGAAACGCGGGGTGGGCAAGCAAATGCTGCTATGTGTTCTTTTGTAAACAGAAGACAATAGAGTGTTGGGTAGAGGATATGAGCAAGTAAATCCAGGAAATTAAGCACAGAGGGACAGGGCAGCTGGATGCTTATTCCCTGCTCCATCAGGCACCACAATATCTCCCACCCCGGGAACTGGCTGCACAGCTCGCAAATTTCTTTGGAGAGAGGGTGGTCACGTGACCTGGAGCGGGCCAGTCATCATCTTCCATCCTCCCTGGCCACAGGGATTGGCTCAGAGCCGGGTGTATGACCGGTCAGGTCCTGTAAGTAAGTCGTTGGTGTTGGAATCACTGGAGCAGAGTTCTATTTCTGTTGGAGTGCTGGGAGGTTATATCAGCCTGTGGCTGTTGGTGCTTTCAACACGGGAAGCTTGCCAGAGAATGACACTAGCACAGACAGAAGTAAGCAAAGCCACCAGGAGGTCAGGAGAGACGATTCCTGCTGACATCTTGGAGCACCCAGGTACAGCAGCCTTGCCTGAAGCTATTTTTAGACATCCTAGTTACATAAATCACTTCCTCTTGCTTTGCTGGCTTAAGCCACTTTGGGTTTTCTGTCACTGGGTATCAAAAAAAATCCTGACTGTTCCTTCCAGCTGGCTAAATGGAACACCCTGAAACTGCAACAGTATGGATTTAGGTCAGGTTCAAGAAAGAACTTCCAAATAATACTGCAAGACTCTAATCTGTTTAGGGCAGGCTACAGGTTAAAGCAAATTATCCCCATGGAATTGACCCTGTTAAGGTAGCAACTGATGTCCCTATTTTGGAGGGCAAGACTGAGGCTCAGAGAAAGGAGGTAAGTGAGCCATGGTGAGGAAGTGAGGAGCCAGACCGCACACCCAGAATCTGCTGCTTGCCCTCTGGGAAGCTGCATGATGTGGCTTGTCCACCTGACAGGGGCTAAGGCATCCAGCCCCACACCCAGCATTCTGTGGGTGCTGGAGACTTGGTAACTGCCGTGTGGCAGTTAGGAGACTCACAGAGGCAATTTTCACTGAATGGAGGAGAGGAATGTTCCTTCGACTGCACCACCGACACCCTCCCAGCTTCCCCATGTCCAGCATCCCTTTCTCTTGCTTTGTTTGGCAGTTACACAGACACACTCATGTGACACACAGGTAGTCCCCCACTTACAGGCTGGCCTGTGGAGCTGCTGGCGGGGGAAGGGAAGAGCCTTCCTCCTTCACCATACCTGGGACATCTCCTCCCTTTGGGCCTTGGGGACCCCACTCCTCACTTGCACACCAGAGGTCTTTTCCAGAACATTCCAAGAACCTCACCCACTTTGGAACAGGATGTATCCATCCATCACTGTCCATTCTATGTCTCCCTTGAAACTTGGCTCATGTATTCCTTTCTTTGCCCCATGTGGCTGCCACAGGAGACTGAGCTGACAATAAATCAACAGCTCAGCACTTGAAGGCGTGTGTGAGGCAAGATCTGACAGTTGGGAGCTCGCTTCAAGCTGAAAAGGCTGCAAAGCCCTCAGGGTTCAGAAGCAGTGCTTGGGCTAAAGTGATTCTGCAGGTTTTTTGATGGCTGGAGGCTTCTGGCCAAGGTGGAATAGGTGGCCAGGCCCTTGAGCTACCCTGAAGGCCCATGTGTACAGGCTCAGAGGGCCCAGAGAAGAAAAGGTCTCTGCCTATCCCAGGGGTGTTCAGAGACCAAACGTGCATGAGCCAGCCAGCCTGACTGAGCACCACAGCTCGCTAGTGAGTTGTGGGAGTGAGAAATGAAACCAGAGCCTGCCTGTCCCAATCCACCCTGCCACTTTATGACTTCAGAGAGGGATACCCCTCCCAACTCCCAGCCAAGATGTTTGCCGAACCTGAGCTTCCTTCTGCCCCCATACTTCCTCTCCACGTCCTGTGGACAAATCCACATACTGGGGACCCCTTCCCGAGAGGGAAAAAGGGAAAGGCCCGACTCCTGTAATATAGTCAGGAAACAAAGCTGAGCTTTTAGATCCTATTGTGGACTTCAGGTCATAATCAACACAGACCACAGGACCAAAAGTTCCACTTGGTCTTTCTTCAAATGGTAGGTAATGTGAGTATAGGAATAACACAATGTCTGCCTTTCTTGCTCTGCAGAACAGCTCACAGCCCTTTCCCTTCAGAACCACGTGAGTTACTGTTAAGAGTTACTATAGGAGTCACTGTGATCATTTATTCTCTGTTTCTCTTTTTTCAGTTAGTTGTTCTGATGAAGTCCTAGTACTGCATCCCAACACGCTTCTCAAACTGGAGGATGCACATTCGCAATTCTGTGCAGGGAAGATGCAAAACAGAGTATCCAATACATCTTTCTGACGCATCATGTTTATTACAAGATTTGGAAGAACAGAATACTTTAATAAAACTGTCCCCCTCCCACTAACATGGAAGAAAAGAAGAGTAGGGAAGGGGAGAAGTTCCCCAGGAAAAACAGTCCAGTCCCTGAAGATTCACCCAGGTGGGGTCTGAGTGGTGAACCTGCAGCCAGGCGGCCTCCCCTCTTGTCCTCCAGGGGGCTCCAGGCCGTCCTCCAAGCGTACCAGGTATTTTGGGTACAGTGCTTCTGAAGGCGAAGGAGATGCCAGGTACCCTCCTGATGTGAGTCCTGTGCAGAGACCGCCATAGCAGTTTGCACACTCCATCATTTACTGGACCAAGTCCTCTCGCCCAGAGGTCCCTGAACACACAGTGCATACTTCTAGCACTGTTTCCACTGGCAGCGGTTTCCCTCCAGCCTCTGGCTGGTTTCCCCCTCCACCCACCGGGCTCCCTGGAGCTCAGCATCTCTGAGTTTAGCATTTAAAAATGCTGAAGCTGAAGCCCAGCTTGTCCTCCCCAGAGTCTTTGGTTGTAGCCTTGGTTTGGCTATTCACAATTTAAATGGGCTCTACCGTGTTGCGTTTGCCATGCCGCCTCTTGGACGACCTAAGGCACAGCTTTCTCAAAATGAAGTCCAAGAAACTCCTATCTATCCTCTGCCAGTTCTGGCTGCTACTCTCTGGGGTTCCACTGCCACAGCAGCTGCTGCTGGTGCGGTGGGTGGAGGGGGAGGCCCCAGGGCCACATGGGGGTCTGGGCTATGGGTGGCTGTCCTCAACTCTGGGCCGGCTGGGGGACCAGCAGGCTCTTTGGCTTTCTACCCTGATTCCTGGTCCTCAGGCTGCTGATCTGCCTGACAGACCCTGGAGCATCTGGCTGAACCTCTTGGATTGGGGGAGTGGGTGTCCATGGCTGTTGAGGTCATGGGAACGAAGGGCCTCACTATGATGGTGCGACACTCTACTTTGGGTTTCTTGGTGTTCAGGATGCAGCATGTGGTCATCACACTGTTGTACTTTTTCCTTTTTAAAGAATCCTGGATGTGGTCTCACTCAGACCCCAGGTTCATCATCTCCTCTGTCACCCAGGGATCCATGTCGTCACAGGGCAGCTCACTGTAAGGCCTGAGTTCCTCCTGCCCACATTTAGCAATGGGTTCCATGTGATCTTTTACACTTCTTCTATTCTTGGGTCAAGGGTCATAAATTTCTTCAATTTTTCCAATTCAAAAGAAATGAAAAATGGCACATGGTATTTCCTGCTCAGTACCTGCTGCCACAGCTCCCACAGGTCCTTTCCCACAAAAGGCAGGGTCCCAGTGACCATCTTGTATAAACCCCCCCTAGGCTCCATATATCTACTGCAGAGATACCATAGTTGTATCTTAGGAAGAGTTCTGGGGCTACCTAACACGGGCTTCCACAGAACGTGCTCAGTTTGCTGCTAAACTGCATGCTGAGTCCAAATTCCACAATTTGATGTTCATTTCTGCATCAAAAAGTGCATTTTATGGCTTCAGGTCCCTGTGCGTGATGGTCCTCTGGTGGCTGTGCTGCACAGTGGACTCCAGCTGCCGGAACATGCCTTAGCCTCATTCTCGGTCATGTGGCCGTGGTCTTCCTGCAGGTACTCAAACATGTCACATTCACTGCGTGCTCCGTAACAAGGAATAGTGTTCTCTTGGTGTCAGGCACCTCAAACAACTTGACCGTGTTTGGGTGATTTAAGGCCCTCATACACTGGGGGAAGTCAGGAGGCTGGGGGAGCCCTGCTGGTTGATGGCTTTGACAGCTCTCTCTGTCCTGGTTATAATCAGATGGGTCAAACTCACCTTGGCACATTCTTTACCACTAGACCTGCCTGCACGAAGGGCATCCTTCAGGTTGGAATGAAGGTACTATGGATAGTAACTCAAAGCCTTATGAAAAAGACTTTGAAGTAAATACATACTATTAAAGTAAATACATGGGCAATTATAAAAACTAGTACTATTGTCACTTTGTAGCCCCACTTTTTGTTTTCTACTTGATTTAGGAGACTAATGTATTTAAAAACCCAATCGTTACCTGTGTTTGGACACACAATGCATGAATGTGTGATTTTGTGACAATAACTGAAAAGGGGTGAAATCAGAGCTATACAGATTGAGTTTTTATATGTCCTTGAAGTTAAGCTGATATAAAACACATAAGAGTGTTATAACCTTAGGATGTTGGGTCATTCAGATGACCAACATATATTTCTCATGTATATTTGGTCTCCATCCATCATTCCTTGCTCATAGCACACAAAGCCTGTGGAATTTCCTGATTGATAACAGCAAAGGGAGCATCTTTTGTTATAATATTTGGCCTCTTATTTTCAGTTTCTGAAACTTCAGAGCCATAAAGGTGAAATGAGAGTTTTGTTTTTCATAAAAAGGCCCTTTCTACCAGAACTAGGTTTGTTAATGAGAAGGCATTTGGAAACCTCCTAAGGATGGGATCTGGTTGCCAGGGGAACCAACCATGAGTAGAGGGTTGGAACTTTCATCCCCACCCCGGCTCCCAATTTCTGAGGAGGTTAGAGGGAGATAGAAGTTGAATCAATCATCAATGGTCAATGAGTTAATCAATCGTGCCTATGTAATGAAGCCTCAAAAAAACTCAAAAGAAGAGGGTTCGAGGATCTTCCACACTTGGGAACCAGAATGCTTCCACATGTCATAAGTCCAGGATTCAATCTTCACAGGACCAGAAGCTCCTTCGTTCAGGACCTCACCTCATGTATGTCTTCATCTGGCTGTTGATATGTATCCTTTGTATTAAACCGTTAATCTAATAAGCTGGTTTCCTGAGCATTGTGAGTTGCTCTAGCAAATTAATCAAACCCAAAGAGAGGATGGTAGGAACCTCTGATTTCACAGCCAGTCAGTCAAAAACACCGGTGACAACCTGGACTCGTGATTGGCACTTGAAGTGGCGGCAGTCTTGTGGGGCTAAGCCCTTAACCTGTGGGATCTGAAGGTGTCTCCCAGTAGAGAGTGTCAGAATTCATTTGAACTGTAGGACCCCCAGCAGGTGTCTGAGAATTGCTTGGTGGTGTGGGAAATGCCTCCCTTCCCCCGTCGGAATCAGGTGCCAGAATGTTTACCAGGTGAGCTAATGTGTGAAAACTCACCCTGCAGCACACTTAGGACACCAGTACTTTTCAGTATGTGTGCTATTCTATAAAAGATTTTCTTTTTTTAAATGAAAGGAGGTATAGATTATATAAGATTCCTCCACACTCTATTTATTATTATTATTTTTGTAATAAGAACATATAACATAGCTTTACCATCTTAGCCAAGTTTTACAAATATAATATGGCATTATAAACTGTAGGCACTATGCTGTACAATAGATCTCTAGGACTACTCATCTTGAATAACCGAGACTGTACCCTTTGACTAACACCTCCCCATTTCCTCTCTCCCCAGTCTCTTGTAACCATCATTCTACTCTCTTCTTCCAAGAGTGTGACTATTTTAGATTCCCCATATAAGTGGTATTGGAGTAGTATTTGTCCTCTTATGTCTGACTCATTTCACATAGCATAATGTCTTCCTTGCTCATCAGTATTTTGCAAATGGCAGTATATCCATCATTTTAAAGGCTGAATAATATTCCAGTATGTGAATATACCACATTTTCTTTACCCATCGATCAGTCAATGCATATTTAGGTTGCTTCCATGTCTTGGCTATTGTGAATAATGCTCCAGTGAACATATCACCGGGAGTGCAGATATCTCTTTGAGATTTCAATTCCTTTGGATATATGCCCAGAGGTGGGATTGCTGGATCATATGGAAGCTTTAGTTTTATTTCTTCTTCTTTTTTTTTTTTTCAGTCTGGTTTTTGGTGTCAGGGTATTGCTGGCCTCACAAATAAGTTCTGAAGTGTTTGCTTGTTGCTTTGTTTGTTTATTTAACAATTTAAGAAGGGTTGTTATTAATCCATCTTTAAACATTTGGTAGAATTCACCTGAAAATATATTTAGTTCTAGGCACACATTTTGTTATTGATGTCACAATTTACACTTTTTATATTGTATATACATTCATTGACAGATTTTTGTAGTTACAGTTATTCTTAATAATTCAGCCTTTTAATTATTACACTGCCGTTAATAGTGTTTTACATACCATTACAGTATTACATTATTCTGTATTTGTGTATATATTTAACTTAACCAAGAGATTTATACTTTCATATGTTTTTGTGTTGCTGTTTAGTATTCATTTCAATTTGAAACACTTCTTGTAAGGCAAGTTTAGGGATAACAAATTCCCTCAATTTTTGTTGGCCTAGGAAAGTGTTTATCTCTCCTTTTTTTTTTTAAAGGACAGTTTTGCCAGGTATAGTATTCTACGTCAGTAGCTTTTTTGTTGTTGTTTCACTACTTTAACTATATCATCCTACTTTCTCTTAAATTTTAAGTTTTCTGCTGAAAAATTTGCTGAATATCAAATGGGGGGGCCCATGTATGTCATAAGTTCATTTTCTATTGCTGTTTTCAAAATTCTTTTTGTCTTTGACTTTTGACCATTTAGTTGCAATGTGTCTTGGTGTAGACCCTTTTTCAGTTCACCCTATATGGTGTCATTTAGGCACCATGAATCTATCTGGCTGTCTACTTCCCTCCCCAGATTTGGGAAATTTTCAGTTATTATTTCTTTAAATAAACTTTCTGCCCCTTTCTCTTTCTCTTCTCTTTCTGAAACTCCCATTATGTCATATTGATTTTCTTGATGATGACCCATAAATCTCATAAGCTTTCTTCAGTCTTTTTCATTCCTTTTTCCTCCTCTGACTAAGTAATTTCAAATAACCTGTCTTTAAGTTTACTGATTCTTTATTTTGCTTAATCAGGTCTGATGCTTATGTTCTCAATTGTCTTTTTTTTTTCAGTTCAGTTATTATATTCTTTAGCTCCAGTTTGTTTAGTTGTCCATCTGCACTCTTTTGCAATTAACTGAGCTTTAGGATTATTATTTTGAATTCTTTGTCAGGCAATCCATACATCTTCATTTCTTTGGAGTCAGTTGCTAGGGCTTTATTTTGTTCCTTTGATAATGTCATATTTCCCCGTATTCAGCATAATGTTTGTATCCTATGCTGGTGTCTATATATTTGAAGAAGTGGTCACCCCTTTCAGTATTTATGGACTGGCTTCGGGAGGGAAAGACCTCAGCAAATCCCTAGTCCAGCTAGGGTTTCTGGGGTTTTCTCAAAAGTGTTCTATAGATGTACGAACTCTATTTATCTCACTCCTTCCTGGAGGTGTAGTCTTAGGATTGTGTGTCTTCCCTCTATCCCACAGAGCGGTGTCACGTGCTGATAGCCACACTTTCCTTTTCTCCAGGGCATTGCCTTGATACACTGGGACACTGGGTGCCAATTCCATTTCCCTATCTCACTTCTGAAGGATGTTAGAATTTTGTAACTTCTCCCTACCCCACCCCAAAGAGCCATGTTGAGTGCCAAGAGTCACTTGCCTCTTTTCCTAGGGCAGTATCCTGAGATGCAGGGACAAAGGACACAAATTCCACCTCTGTTCCTCCCTCCTCAAAGAGGTTGTGCAACTTCTCTGAATCCTGCACAGTCAAGTTGGTTGCTGAGATTCTTGCTGATTGCTACCATCCTCAGGCCATCTGTGAGAGCATGTGGGACACATGCCCCAACACATTACCCTATCCTTCCTCCTATGTATTTGTCACAATCTGAATTGTCTATATCATTTGTCCAGCTAATTATCATTTGTCTTCCTAGTAGAGTGTCAGCTCCAAGAGGGCAGGCACTATGTCCGTGTTGTTTATCACTATGTCTGCTTCCCAATCCCTGCAAAATCCTTTTAAGGCATTTTACGTGGTAACAAAAAATATTAATGTGCCATACTTGACTTTGTCCTTTCCTATTTGTGAATATGGAGTAGTTTCTAACTGGAAGCAATACTTTAATAAACATCTTCGTTCTTAACATTCTTTTTCCCTGCCTCTGATGATTCTGTTAATAGTCTCAGGAGTAGAAATATTGGATCAAAGAGCATGAATATTGTTAAGGCTCCTTCAGACCCATGGCCATACTGAACTGAAGACTAACATAAGTTCCACCACCTCTGAATGTGAGGGCTAAGAGATGAATCGTTTAGACTACAGGTTCACTTGAATCATCTGGAGGTCTGATTAAAATTCAGATTCTAATGCAGGAGGTCTGGGGTGGGGCTGGAAATGCTGCATTTCTAACAAACTCCCAGGAGAATTCCTCAAGAAGCCCTCATTTTCTGCCTTCCTGCCTGCTCTTTCCTATCTGTGTCCAGACTCTCTACAGACATGGTCCCTGGGCACCTGTGTCTGTACGCAGCCTCTAGCACTCTAGGCCCTGTAGCTGCAGCAGGAGACCCTGTGTGCCTTTCCACTCTGCTTGCTTCATGCCTTGTCTCCATTTGGCTCTCAACTTGTAGGCTCTATCATCCCTGATGTTCCATGTGGCTTTCAGGGGTTTTGAATCGGATTTTCCATCAGTTGTGAGGTGAACTTATCCCTTCATGTCCCAGGATGTTCCACTGCTCTGGGTGGGGTAGTGGACATCTGTGGCTGTTATCCATGCCTGTGCTCTATCTCCTCATCTTATGCAAACAGTACCTTGTTTTCCTTTGAAGCTCCCACCAAGCCTTTCTAGTCCATGTGGTTTGGGAGAAGTTAACCTTCTATAATACCAGAATCAGAGAGAGAGAGTAGATAATGTAGATCTGGCCAATCTGCAGATTCCATCCCCTGTGCTTCAGTAACCAGACAGGATAGATATGTGGCAAATCCATGCCAGGACTTACAATAGAAATATGCAAATAGGAAACTCTCTCCCCTCTGGGGGGCTACCAGGGCTACCGCATGTAGCAACTGACCTGAGAGTGAGGCCAACATGGGCAGCAGAGCTAAGGTGACTCCTGATAATATAATTTGAGTCCGGGAGTAAAACCAGATCTGATGCCATCTTGATTTAGATGGGGTTGGGGTACACAGGAGCTAAGGAAAAGCCATCAAGAGGAGCTCCCATGTCTGGGCCTCTGGTACCCCTATCCTCTGCTTTCTATCATGCCAGGACTGGAGGAGGGCTGAAAGTCACAGTTGTCACCTCCATTGCTTGACCCTGACTTGATTTCCACCTAGAGGTCCCCTCCGATCCCTCTAGCCTTCTCAAATTTTCAAGGGCACCCCAGTTGTAACACTAAAGGAACACATATGCTCTTCCCATCTCAGTGCAAAGGAGAGTGCAAGACTCTCAGCATCCCTGGGCCCCCAGGCACCCCATGCCCCGGTAGTAATGGGGACCGCCTTTCCTCTCAGAGTTTCATAACAAATATTTATTATTTTGCAGAGTTGCTAGAAAAATAATAGTAATGGTAATAAAATACTATTAATGATTGTTGTTATTATTATAACACTTAACATTTACTCAGCACGTACCACCTACCAGGCCCTATTCTAATCACTTTACATATATTAACTCATTTAATGCTCACTATACCACTGGAGGAAGGTAGTAACTTTATTTCATTGAACCTCCTCTCCACGTTCTGGGGCTTCTTTGTTTTAACTGCAAAAGGAATGCATGTTTGTTGTCACAAATCACATAGCACAAAGGTGTATAAATAGCAAGTTCACAGTTTTCCCCATCACCTGCTACGCTCTCCCTCTCAGTTCCTGTTCTGTTTCCACTTTCCTGGCAAAACCAAGATGAGCAGATTCATGTATACAGTCTTTCCTTATGCCAGTACAAATAGGCGCATGTCACAAGGCTCTCTTAGAATTATCCTCCCCATTTTGTGAATAAGGAAAACGCAGCTCAGAGAGGTTAAGAGACTTGCCCAAGGTCACACAGCAGGCAAGTGGAGGAGCTGGCACTTACCTGACTCCCAAGTTTAAGGGCAAAGGCTGTGACATTACCCACTAACCTACAACACCTCCACTAGTCATATCAGCTTTGAACAAAAGGAGTAATGATCATCATAACAACAGAAAATAGCAGCACACATTAACTGAGTACTGATCATGGTAGCATTTCAAGTCTGTTATACATACTTATCTAGACTTCTCCAGAGACTTCCCAAGGGGAAGCCATTGGCCCAGATCACAGAAATATCAGCAGTGACAGAACCAGGATTCAGACTCAAGCCCTCTGACTACACAGTCATCACAGGAAGGAGGTTGGGTAGCAAATGGCAAGGTTTGGTATTGAATCAATGGGTAATACGGCCACTGTCCCCTTCTTAAATCCACATGGCCTTCTTATAATCCTTCAAACAAGCCATCTCAGGGCCTTTGCACAGGTGGATATGCCCCAACATTCATTCCTCATTTCACCTAGGTAATGCCTGCTCCTCCTGCAGCATTCCCCTTACACAGTGATGAGCCCCTGAAGCCTCTGGGTAAATTCCAGCACTCACTGCTGTATTCCTGAAGCTCAGAAGGGTGTCTAGTGCAAAGCAGACATGGGATAAACGCGTGTTCAGTGAACAGAGGTGGGAAGTCTATGCCAGGCTAAGGAGACAGCATGTGTGAAGAAAGAGAGGGTAGGGTATGCCAGGGAAGGGCACATGGCTCAACAAACCTGAACCCTGGGGAGGCATTGCGGAGGGGTAAGGAGTGTGGAGGGTAGGAGGCAGGGCCCATCAGGACGAACATCTATGGAAGGTAACAGGGAGCCAGGAAAGAAGGCAAGTGTTAGTCGTCTGAGTTCAGAGATGGACCATGAAATTCCAGACAGCAGATGCAACAGCACAGAAGCAGAACCAAACACCTCTGCAGACAATGCTTCTTTCTGCCACCCAGAGTCCACTGATGTGTGGGAAAGCGTAAGTAACATCCTCCACTTTGCCTCTGTTGGGGCCACCCTGGCTGGGCTGATTCTTAACTCTCATCCCTGTATCCAAGAGACAACCCCCCTCCACAGGTGGTGCCAGGACTGGGTGCACACACACAGACCTGACTAGGGGACAGGAGGTCTGGCACCCACCACCCCAGCCCCCTGCTGTGTGACTGTAGGCCAATTCTACCCACTCTGAGTTTCCTATCTGTAAAACAGGGATATTAAAAACCAGAGAAGGAATGGGAACAGGGCTTTTGGAATAAGATAGGAAGAACTAAAACATAAGCAAATCTCCATTTATGAAATTGACACCAAACGGGTAGTAAAATAAATGTGGTTTTTGTTGTTGTTTTATTTTTTTAAGATTTTTTTATTGGGGAAGGGCAATAGGACTTTATTGGGGAACAGTGTGTATTTCCAGGACTTTTTCCAAGTCAATTTTTTGTCCTTTCAGTCTTAGTTGTGGAGGGTGCAGCTCAGTTCCAGGTCCAGTTGACATTGTTAGTTGCAGGGGGCGCAGCCCACCATCCCTTGCCGGAGTCGAGGAGTCAAACCGGCAAACCTTGTGATGGAGAGCCCGCGCTCCAAGCAACTGAGCCATCTGGCACTGGCCCATGTGGGAATCAAACCGGCAGCCTTTGGCGTTAGGAGCTCGGAGCTCCAACGGCCTGAGCCACCGGGCCGGCCCCAAAATAAATGCTTTTGGACAAGTAGATGAATGAATGAATGGCTGAAATGTTTCCTCCTTTCCCATCATGTTTAAGACTCAAGTTTAATGCATCCAGATGGTATCTACTGACCTTATTAAAAGTCTTCAAAGAGGTTCATTTCCCAACTGGAAGAGAGGGGTGCCATGAGCACTCTACATCAGGACCCCACCAGTGGGGAAAGATCATTCTAGCTCACACAACCAGGCATCCTGATGTCCAAGGGGAAGATACCACCAAGGAGACAGCACGCACCTGGACCAGTGT
This sequence comes from Rhinolophus sinicus, assembly GCF_036562045.2. Taxonomy (NCBI): domain Eukaryota; kingdom Metazoa; phylum Chordata; class Mammalia; order Chiroptera; family Rhinolophidae; genus Rhinolophus; species Rhinolophus sinicus. Next base: position 18,899,819 of record NC_133761.1, on the reverse strand, counting down.
GTGTAATAACCTGGTCAGCCCAGCTGCCCGCCTGGTGGAAAGAATCCCAAAAGCTTCCCTAGGGTGAATGTACAATGGTGAAAGATTTTGAGTATATCTGGACCAGGCTGAAGGCATCAAGCTGGACCCTTAGAAATGATCCAGTCAAAGCCTCCTGCCCACTTTAAATCCTTCTGATGTTCCCTCAGTAAGAATTATGAACTCTTTTGGACGGTGAATTTTCAGAAAGAAAGCATGGATGGAGAATGAGAATTACGTATCCAAACAGGCTCCATCCGGTCCTGAGCACGTTATATTTTCAATGGCACTGATTTAATCCTCTCACAGGCTTCCCGATGGGCCCTGGGGTTTACCTGGTGGAAACTGCCCCTTGGCAAGCCCATGAGGATGGGTCCTTCTCAGTGAGATCTAGACTTCCTATGGCTTCATTTCCATAAGACATTTTCTCAGCCACCAAAATAAGCCCAGCCCAGAGCTAATGATCTCATCTGTTTGAAAAATGAGACTGGTCAGGTCTCTCAGGTGGTAGGGAGGGAGACCAGACTGTGTGCAGTGGAGCTCTCCAGCTAGTGAGGAATGGCAGAGGTGGGAGGCTTCACCCCAGCCTCGGCACAGCTGCTTGGGGCAGGGGGCCATGTAGAGTCAGCCCTCCCTGCCCCACTCTGGGAAGCAACAGCTCCACAAGGGGAGGCAGAGATTATGGCTCTCCATTGCAAAAACTGTTGAATAACTACAGGTATCTCAAGACAGAATGGTTGTGTCTGAAACACAGAGCTCCCTGTCCCTGGAGATCTGGACTGGTGGAGAGGGCGTGCAAAATTAAATGAGGGACTAGACTGTCTCCGAGGTCCCTCTGGCCATGAGAAGATGCCAGAATGCCAAGATCTGACTGCTCTCCTTGTTAAAGCAAATGTAGAAACTCCTCCTAGCCAGTCACTTGAGAGGAGACTGTGCTTTGTGTATAACATAGTTTCATGTAACATGTGCTTCTGTTTGTCGGTTCTTGCCATTTCACAGGAAGCCCTGACAAAGTCCAGCTGGTGTCTGCGCCGGGAATTGGATATTCACAAAGTTCAGCAGAGAGCCTGCTCAGGGCTCAGTCTGTAAGAGGCTTCCTGAGAGTCACAAAGGTGGGGTCAGGTCCCAGGCCAAAGGGTCAAGGGAGGTAATCAGAGAGGCTTCTGGGAGACCTGAGGGCAACCACCACTTGGCAAGAGCACAAATGAGCATAAAATGTGTCTTTACTCCTCCAGAACCCGGAGTGGGCCATGCGGGTCCCACCCCATATGCCTGCAGGCATGAACAGTTGCCACTCATCCACATTTGCTCATGCACAGGACATACTGTATAGAAGCTGTGTCTGTGTGTAGGACACATCCTTCCTGTCCAAATTACACTTTGGGGGAAAAAATTTGACACCATCTGTGGGGACAGAGCCAGGAGTGCAGTTTCCAGGCTCTCGGCCTCACATAGGTGCTGGCTCAGGTAGTAAATGGCCATCAACTGTGATTGGATGGCCATCAGCTGTGGCTAGTTGGCCGTCAGCTGTAACCAGTGAGCCATTGGCCACTAATATAACTGCTGTGGCTATGCTAGAAAAAAATGGGGGCTAGCAAGATGGTGGCTGAGCTGGCAAGAGCGGATTGCAGAGAGGCGGATGCCGCCAGAGAGAATATAGTGATACGACTCCCCTACTTACGGCTCCATGGGTGTTCCTTTTTGGCCTAGCCATATCCTGCATTCTTATGTGGGGAGCAGGAGCTGAGACCCCGCAGGCCTCCCCTCGCAGGACACCCTGCACGACAAATGGCGCAGCAAGCAGGGTCTCAGCACGACACCATCTTCTTTCCTCTTTCACTTGCAGAGTTCTCTGAGGACAGCATTTCCAGCCTCCTTCCTGCCAAGGTGGGTGGGGGAGAATAGGGGCTGAGGAGCAGATGCAACCACAGCCAGAAGGTGCTGGAGCAGGGCCCGGCACTTAGTAGGTCTGTCTTCCAAAAATAGTTGCCGAGTGAAGTGAGAAGAGCAAGGCCGTGTGTGGGGCTGAAACCCAGAGTGCTGAGAAAGAACTGGGGTAAGGGGGTCCAGGGTTTGTCTGGGCAGTAGGGACTCATGGCAGGTTCTTGAGCAGAGGATAAAAAGGATGTTCCAGAAAAAGTACTTTAGCCTCCTAGCAGTGGTGTGCAGAGTAGACTACAATGGGAATGAAAATAACAGCACTCATAATGACCTGCACTTACTAGGAACATCCTGAGCTCGTCGTATCAATGACTTCAGTGCTCAGACAGTAACACTGTGACAGACAATAACGCCCTTGTTCTTTTTGTACAGGTGACAAGGTGACCTGCCAAGGTCACGCTGCTGGTGTGTGGTGGCACCAGGACTCCACCCTGCCCGGTGGCCTGCTCGGGGGCCATGTGTCAAGCAGGCCTATGCACTCTGCTGCTTCCTGCTTCCTAGTGTGTCTCTGGGAAAGTTCCTCAGCGTCCTGGGACTCAGTTTCCCCCCTCTGTGAACTGGGAGTGATAAATGTCTATCTCTTGAGGAGGTTCTCTCTGACCTCAAATACTACATATTGTTACTAATAATCTAAATGGCACCAACTTTGCTCCCTGAATAGCTGTGGCCTGCTCCTGGGCACTCCTTTGGAGTCACCACCTGGACCTTGTGGGACAGGAGAAGCAGGAGGAGGAAAAATAGAGAGAACTGGAGTCAGACAGCCAGAGGCAGAGACACAAACAGACACAGAGGTAGTCAGGGCAAATAATCTTTGGAGTGGCCCTAAGCAACCTTGTTTCTCAAAGAACCGCTTGCAAAGAGAACACGAAAGCAGATTATTTTGACTACAGGACTGAAAGTTAAACACGTTGTTAAGAACTGACATCACTGTTGTATGTTATCTGCACCAAGAGAATTGCTTTCCTTTATTGATATAATAAATCAATGTGCCATAAAGAGAACAACAGATTGGGAATGGGCAAGAGTGGATTTAGGGAGAAAAACAAAAAATTAGGAGATCATTTCAGTTTTCCAAGCAAAACAGGGGGCGGGGGCATAGTGCTTTAGATTAGGGTCATGGTAGTGGAAATGGAGAGACCAATACACTTAAAAGATGGGAGAATCTAGTGATGTGCAAAGAGAAACAGAGATGAGTGTCTGTGGCATCAATAGAAATGCCCTCCTTGTGTTGATGTAATTGTTCCCCTTCCTTTTCTCATAAATACCCGTTGCTTTTGTCTCCTAATCAGGACACTATCTGGGGTTCTGCCTGTATCAGTGTGTCCAAATAACTATTCTTATCAATCTCAATTATTACTTGTTGCCTCTCACTTTGAAAGGTCTTTTATTTTTAGGTCAACAGTTTGATGTTTCCACTATACTGCAGGCAAAGACTCCCTTGGAGAAACCCCCACATGCCTCTTTATCTTTAGGTGGAAGGGAAATAAAATCCTTAGATGATTTCCATGCAAGGTGAGTTGCCAGTTTTAACCCAATTTAACCCAAATTTAGTGTTGACAAAATTTGGGAAACTTCCAAGGACTTTAGGATTCACCTTAACTTTCAGTTCCGGATCAGTCACTTGTGTCGTGTGGGGTGGCCTGTGGGGTCTCTGCTCCTGCTCCCCACATAAGAACGCAGGATATGGTGAGGCCAAAAAGGAACACCCACGGAGCCATAGGTAGGGGAGTCATACCACTATAGTCTCATTGGAGGCTGGATTCACACTACGTATGACCTGCTGTCCACTTTTCTGCCAACCGACTGACTCCCACTTGCTAACTGTAATCCGTTCTTGCTAGCTCAGCCACCATCTTCTAGCTAGGACCCATTTTCTGTTAGCATAGCCACAGTGGTTATATTAGTGGCCAATGGCTCACTGGTTACAGCTTATGGCCAACTAGCCACAGCTGATGGCCATCCAATCACAGTTGATGGCCATTTACTACCTGAGCCAGCACCTTTCCATGTGAGGCCGAGAGCCTGGAAACTGCACTCCTGGCTCTGTCCCCATACCTTGAAACAAAACCCAGTACTTTTTTCTGATGGGCACCTGGTTGGGGATTTTTAATGTACTTCAGCCACATTAAGTGAGTGAGAAAGAGGGTCTGAGCCTGTCTCCATGCATGCGTCCCCTACCACCGGCATGGGTGATCTGCTGAGCTCCACCTGCCCTGGAGACCTAGCCCCGCACAGCCTTTTCTTTAAGTCAAGAACTTTCACCTTTTCACTTAAAGAAAGCACTTCATGGCTTCTCTTTGGCATATCCGAATTGCCAGCATCACTACTCTTGACGATGGGATCACTATTAAGTAAAATCAAGGTGACACGACCACGAACACAGTGATATCTGGACAGTTGGTTTTATGACCCAGATGGCTACGGGCAAATGATTAACGGGCAAGGAGCACATACAGGTGAAACTGGACAAAGGGAGGAGTCACGTCTGGGTGTGATGGAGCAGGTGAGTGGGAGTGCTATCAACTACTCAGAGCAGCACAGACTTTAACATTTATAAATTGTTGCTTTCTGGCATTTACCATTTAATATTTTTGGACTGAGGTTTACCGTGGGTAACTGAAACCAAAAAAAGAAAAAGTGTAGATAATGGGGATTACTGCAATAATTTAAAAAAAAAAAATGTAAGCTATACAGAAAAATAATAAAATGGCAGCATTAAATCTTTCATTATCAATAAATACATCAATAAATGTACTAAACAGACTAATCCAAAGACAGAGATTAGCAGAATAAAAATAAAAGCAAAGTCATAAGTAGATTTAAAGTTAAAGGTTAGAAAATGATATGCCATATAAAGAGCACTCGAAAGAAGACTAGAATGGTGATATTAATTTCAGGCAAAATAAACTGATAAAAATTTTTACTGAAGACAAAGAAGGTTGTGTTATGATAAAAGTGTCCACAAATCAATTATAGGTATATACAAATACAGAATATCTTATCTTGAAAGGGCCATACTATTTTGTTTCTAACACTATTATTTGCCCATATCAAAAAAAGTTATATCAATGTCTAACCACTATATCAACAGTAAGTTTTATAAATATCTAACCACTATGCTGTACACCTGAAACTAATATAATACTGAATGTCAACTGTAATTGAAAAATTTTAAAAAATCAAAAGTAAGGTTCTCCTTGCCATGTGTCCTCCATAGTATGTGAGATACATGTATATGATGTGTATATATATATATATGTGTATATTTATTATATGCATACATATATGTATTCACAGGGTTTCAGAAACAAAGGAAAATAAACAGTTTTAGCTTCTAAAGTACATTTATTTTATGTAAATCTATATGTACACTTATACATATATATAATATATATATACACACATATGTATATATGATAATTTAAAAGTTAAATATTCACTCACTACCCCATATCATTCAGTTATATGGAGCAGTAGCCACATAGTATTGATTCTTATTTAACATTTAATGTGCATTAACATTTTATAAATAGTAATGCCTCATTATAATTTCTAGTAGGTTGTCATTTATCCATTAAGTTGAACCACTGAAAAATGAGAATGCATGTGTCAAGGTTATGAGATGCTAAAAGACAGCATTTAATTATCCTGTAGTTAAATGTGGAAGTTGAGAAAGAGCATGATATGGGACTAATGGCCCAGCAAAAATGCAAAGCACCATTCAGCACTAAAGTAATTGGGCAGAACAGTGGGGAAAGACTGGGATAAATAATTACTTCATTAATTTTAAAATTAAAGCCCAAGATAAGGTGGTCACTATCATAGGGTTATTAAGGTAAAACAAGCTAATCAGCATATTTCAAACATAACGTTGTCAGCTAATCATTCAATGGGTACCAATTTCTGAAGAGTACAAGAGAAAGCAATTTATTCCCACTTTATCAATCAAACCATGCAATCAAATGTTTTACTGAAGGAAAAAAAATTCTTGATTTATTTTCATCTTTTCTTAATATTATTTAACCGTCATGTGTTGGTAGGCAAACTATAAGAGGATGGTCATTTTAATGTGCATAAGCATCAGAAAAATGACTTTCTTATCAAAATAATGTTAAATATCAAAGTCTTTCAAGCTCGAGCACACTAACATAGTGATGTTAATGTGAACTGCAGACTCAATTATATTCTCAACTTTCTCTTACATGAAAGTTTTATTAGTAGAAATCTTATAAATAAATTATACCATTAATGTCTTACTAACAAAATGTCTGCATGCAGAGTGCTAACTATGGAAACGATAACAAACAAACAAAAAACATAATAGAGCGAAACTATTTAAAAAAAAATCAGAAAAACAGCTGAAAGAGTTTTTGAAAATAAATAAATAAATAGCAAATAATAATAATAAAAAAGCTCAGATAAGATAAAAGTGCCAGGATTACACTGAAGACCTATATTTGTTAAGTTTACATAATAGAAGGGAGAAAATAACAAACATTTAAAGAACACTGATGAGCACATAAGTGAAATAGTTGTGTATAAAATTAATAAATTTCAGATAGATAGAGAAGTAGATAGATTAAATGGAGTTTTGCTTTTGGACCGGATGGCATATCAGGGAGTAGAATTTCCCTCTAGCCATAAAAAAGCTAGAAACTAGGCAGACATATAAAACGACAGTTTTCAAACATTGAACAAGAGACATCATAGGATTGTGATTCCAAGAAAAGGGAAACACATAAGATGAGTCATGCAATTGTTCTACCTTTCTCTATGGATTCAATTTCTATGATGTAGAAGCAGGGCGAGGAAAACCAAACAGGTCACAGCAGTTTTAATGAATGAAGTAGACTGAGGCCAATGGACATTACGTGGCAAGGTAGTAGAGAGGAAGGAGTACGCAATAAAATAACTCTAGAAAGTTCCCTTAAGTCTTTGCTGAATACAAAGAAGTATATGTGTAGGGTGAGAGTCCATAAGTCTGAGCATGTGTGATTGGAGAACTGGGAGCTAAATGATTCCCAGAGGAGCTACAGGGGTGGGAACTGTTTGACTTTCAATCAATTAGAGTGGACAGTCCTCAGTGATTACTTGGGACATTCAATAGAGACCCCAGTAAGGCCCCTTAGTGTTTAGGCTGAACTATATTACAGTAAAGGCTACACTGCACACACCATCAAATAACTTAAAAGCCAGTCTTCAAATGATAAAACTGAACCAACGTAACTTGACTGCCTGCCAGAACAAACTCCAATTTTCTTTCAAGGAAAATAACAAATCTCAGATACACAAAACATAAAATTCAAAATATCCAAGACTGAAGAAGCAGCAAAACATAATGAATACCTAGGAGACAAATCAGTCAACAGAAAGAAACCCAGAAATGACACAGTAATAGCTAACGGTGTTACAATAGTTTTTACAATAATGTAACACTATTTAAAGAAAAACATGAGCATAATAGGCAGAGAAATGGAAATGTAAAATGGAACATAAAGGAAGTTTCAGAGATGAAAAATACATTATCTAAAAGGTAAAATAAACTGGATGGAATTATAGAAGTTCAATCAACATAGAATAATAGATCAATGAGCACATTGGTAGAAACTAAAATGTAACAGAGAAAAGCATTATTTTTTTAAAATAGAGTCTCAGAGACTTATAAGCAATATTTAGAGGTCTAACATACATTATCTGGAATGTAGGAAGCAGGAGAGTGTGTAAGAGGGATTGAAAAAAGAAAAACATAGCTGATGTACTATGGAAAACAGTGTACACATTCCTCACAACATTAAAAATAGAACTATGTTATGATCCAACAATCCCACTCATAGATCCAAAGGAAATAAAGCTGAGATCTTGGAAAGGTATTTGAACTCCCATGTTCATTTCAGTATTATTCACAATAGCCAAGATATGGAAGCAACCTAAAGGTTCAATGATGGATGAATTAATAAAACGTAAAATAGTATTCCAGTATCTGGATACTACAGTTCATTTATCCTATCACTTATTGAAGGAATTCTTGGTTGCTTCCAAGTTTGGGCAATTATGAATAAAGCTGCTATAAACATCCATGTGCAGGTTTCCATGTGGTCATAAGTTTTCAAGTCCTTTGTGTAAATACCAAAGAGTTTGATTTTTGGATCATATGGTAAGAGTATGTTGAAATTTATAAGAAACTGACAAACTGTCTTCAAAAGTGGTTCTATCATTTTTCATTCCCATCAGCAATGAGTGAGAGTTTCTCTCACTCCATATCCTCTCCAGCATTTCATATTGTCAGAGTTCCAGATTTTGGCCATTCTAATAAGTACGTAGTGGTATCTTATTGGTTTGATTTGCATTTCTCTGATGTCATATGGTCTGAAGCAGCTCTCCATATGCTAATTTTCCATTTGTAGTTCTTCTTTGGTGAAGTGTCTATTAAGGATTTGGGCCTATTTTAAAATTGGGTTGTTTGTTTTGTCATTGTTGAGTTTTAAGAGTTCTTTGTATATTTTGGATAACCATCTTTTACCAGAGGTGTCTTTTGCAAATATTATCTCCCAATTATTGGCTTGTCTTCTCATGCTTTTGACATTGTCTTCCACAGAGCAAAATATTTTTTTTGTTTTGTTTTGTTTTGCTTTTATAAAGGTAGACTTTTAATAATTTTTTACCACCAGGTTTAGTCACACAGTTACAAAGTAGTTAGAAATGTCAGAAAGGATATTATTGTTAAAAAATAAAAATAAAAAAATAAAAATAAAAAAGAAGCTCATTCTTACATGAACAATATCCAGCCCTTCACTGAGACACTACTGTTTGAAAGGCCCTGGCAAAATAAGTCCCAAACACAACATGAAGCCCCAGCTTCTTTTCAGGCCACTGTTAATGAAGCTGTGTGTAGAATGTGAGGCCTCTGAAAGAGTTGGAGCAATTGGCAATGCTCAGAGCTGCCAGCCGGACTCCAAAGAGGGAACCAATGTGTGTGTGTGAGTGTGTGTGTGTGTGTGTGTGTGTGTGTTTTCTGGGACATTCTATTTGAATTATTATTCAATCAGTCAGCGCAACACATTTTCAAAAGAGAAGACCAAATAATTAACATGATAATGAGGTTACAGCATTCTTTGGACTATATGTCATAATTGTGGTTAGTAAATTCCGATAGTCTTAAAAAACTAGCCTCCATCATTTGCTATTGAATGATACATACGAAGATAACTAAACTCTCCATTGAGCTTTCTGTTTTCCCTGACAACAATATACTAATGATAAGCTATAAATGGTACTGTTTTGTTACAAAAATACTAGGTTTTTTCATTCACTATGTTTATAGGCATTCACTGCTTGAGTCAAGGTTAGGCTTAGGAAGTGACTAAAGACAATTTTATCACAGCAGCTTTTATTTTTGTTTGCAATCTGCAGAGTGTAGTTCTTTTGCTGATCTAAAATACCAATAACTCACCCAAGGACCATGACAACTTCTAAAAATGCCCCAGATTAAATGTGTCCAAGGTACAGCACATCTCAGACTTGTCCAGAGCTGAAGCAGCAAGCAACTGACTGCTCTTGGACAGTAGGTACTTCTCCAGGTCACAGCTCTGACTGTTGGGGAGCAGCCATGGAGCAAGGCAGCACCACCAGACAGAAGAGACTTTTTGTCTAAAGGCAAAATATGCACATGGCCCTCTGGCATAAGCAAGTTCTACTTTCACACTCATCAGCTTTGTATATGGTCTCCTAACTTTAATTTCTTTTTCTTAAGGGGCTGATTTGGATTGACTTGTTGAGAATGGTGTCCATTACCTATGAGAGAAAGAGATTTCTGTGGTTACCTGTAAACTCCTGATAGGTCGACAGATGAAGAGGTGAAGGGGTAGTGAGGAAGTCAGCTACGAGCCATCTATGTGAAGGTCACGTCGGCATCATCGTATACATTGAAGATTGGCAATGGCGTTGACGTAGCCAGTTGTTCTTAGGTCCAATCTCAGGTTATACTTCATGGCCGTGCACATTAGTTATTTGCCTGGCACACTACTCCATAGTGCAAACTAAGCCAGAGTGCACAATGTCTTTCTCCGATGCCCCTGACATGCTATCTTGGAACGCAGCTGTGGGCACAACAGGAAGAGTTCCACATGATGTCCAAATTTTCTTTCCAGACTCTCTTGAACAGACATGAGCAAGTGGTAGCTAGAATCCCTTTCATATTTGAAGGTCCAATGGTCATGGCTGACATGATTTAGGTTCTTCAGCCATTCAAAGTAAGATACTGTCACTCCTCCAGCATTCAAGTAGAGCTCTTTCTCGCTCTTATCTCTCTCTCTCTCTCTCTCTCTCTCTCTCTCTCTCTCTCTCGATATAAGGGTAGAGATTTTGATTACTTCCATTATCCTCCAGACTCAGAAACTGTAGAAAGGTATGCTTTATAGAATATCCAGTCAGTATAAAGCCTATGATTTTATTTCTAACGCATATTTAATAATAACTTTAAGTAAAGAAATCAGTAGATATTTAAACAACATTTACAATTGTATATAGATTTACATTTTTCAAAATGTTTCCATAGTTTATTAAATTTTCATAAAGTTGTATTTTATTAATGAGAAAACTATAACTAGTCAGTGATTTAACCAAAGCCCAGCAATAACAGAGATAGACTTAAAGTGAGCTCTCTGAACATATTTCTATTTCTCTTTCCCCTACACTAAGGCTTTCTGGGGGCAGATATGTAATTGAACAGATATTTTTTTGAAGGAATAGTAATCTTTAACATAAAAAATTCTAATCTCATTGATGAGGGGATTCACCTTAGTTCACCTTAGTTATGAGACAGTTTTTTATTTCACCAGATCACTGAGCATCACTATTAAAATTCTTTGTGTGTATAAACATAAATAACAGAAATTTCTGTTTATGGATATTTATTGAAAAATGCAAATGGCCTTCAGGTTTTCTACAAATAAAATTTTGTTGGATTTTAGTCAATAACTATGATATTATGAAACATAAAATACCTACCATAACTCTGCAAACCAAAGGTTATAATGATCTATGTACTTGGAAAAAAAACCAAACATTTAATTTATCTCAAGTTCATACTAGCGTTCCTGCCTAACTGTAATTTTTATCAATTCACTCCAAATATAACACTGAAAAGTACCATCTCTTGTCACTTACTAGCCTTTGAATCTCTGCTTGTATGTGTAATTTATTATCAACTTCTGACTTCTTTTCCTTTTACAGCTGAAAAATGAATTTGCTTTTACTGCCAGACAACATGCTAGATGTCCTGTTTACCAAGTTCTCAATTCATAAGGAGTAGCATGTCTTTAAAAAAAAGTTTAAGAAAAACAAAATAAAAACTAAAATGTCAAAATGGTTACCTTTTATCGTAAAATAATTAGTTCTTACCGTGTCAAATCAAAGAACACATCACTTGTGTCTCCATAATTGCAAACAAATATTTTGACAAGCAGTAAACCCATGTGGGAAACACTGTATGTTTTAAAAATGAAACATTCAGCAGTACAGAGGGAAAATGTTTTGTCAAAAAAGTTGTCCAAAGGAGTCCAGTGTTCACTGTTTTATCTGCATGGCATGCGATAAAAACAAAGGAAATTAATAATTTGATATTTCTCAATGTTTACTAGAATTCTCTTCAATTAGATATAGAATCCCTATATCTATGGTTAGGCATAACCCTGAGAGGAAATAAAAATAAAGGGAAAATTACCCTTTTGTCATTTCTACGGCATTGGGTGAATGCCAAAAAACATGGTACAACCATCATTTTAATCTGAACAACCATTTGGACCATTGGTAAATTGATTATATAAGTGGAATGATATTTCACACAATTAAGTGACTGATTACAGCATGATTAACTATTTGAATTGGTCGGCCTAAGCCCCTAAGTTTACTGAGCTCATATGTAAAATCCATGTTTATTGTTTTGACTCCCTATATTTGTCAGTGTACTGTAAATAGAATACCTAAGAATTAATCTTTTTAAAAAAACTTTATTTAAGTGTGTTTGCCCAGGACCCATCAGCTCCAGCTCACATAGTTGTTTCAATCTAGTTGTGGAGGGCTCAGCTCACAGTGTCAAATGTGGGGATTGAACCCGCAGCCCTGTTGCTAAAAGCGATGCGCTCCAACTGAGTCAACCAGCCACCCGAAGAAATAATCTTTTGAGAGATAGATCAGTTATAAAGCAACCCATACACATTTGCAAATCTAATAACTTCCAAGGTTAGAAAATTTTGAATGGAAAACTCAGGTTTAATTCCTATATATCCAGTTTTCAGCATAGCTAATGGAAATGAACCTTAACTTTTATTAGTAGTACTTACTACCAAAATAATATTATAGGTTTATGTCTTGATCATCTATCTCCAGAAATCAGAATGTTGCTTCATGAGAACATGACTTCTGTGTGTTTGCTATTACAATCCTAAAATCAAGGACACTACCTGGCACACGATGAAAATTCAACAAATATTTGTTGTACTAGAAAGAATACCTGAGAGTTAATACCCTTTTTTCAGTGAAACAATTGACTTAAATTATAGTAAATGAATGTATCATAAACATCTCATTCATATGGAATGCTGACATTGCCGTGCATAATAAAATAACTTTTTCAAACATACGCAACTTTCAAAAAAATATATATAGAAGGTGCCCCAAAAATGTATACACATTTTAAGAAAGGAAAAAAGCTGTATTAAAATTGTAATACTCAATATATACTGATAACAAAAGATGAATACAAGTCATGTGTATACATTTTTTGGTACCCCCGGTATTTGTACAGAAATTGGACAAATGGCAATTACAATGAATCGATTTTTTAACAACTAACACGTTGAAATAAATTAATATTTATCTAAATACCTTTGTAGAGATTAACTGAAGCCCAAAGTGGATGGCTTTTTGAGCTTACAATCTAGTAAATAAAAACCTTTTAGGACATGATAATTTCAGAAAATTTTTTAAAGGAGAAGGGTACATAGTAAACATGCAGGTAGAAAGGCATTTTTGGCTGTTGAAATACCAATCAAAATACCATAGAGTATTGAGTCAGAGAAATAGAGGTGATCTGATTATCATGTGACCAAATAATGAAAACATATAAAGAAAATCTAAAACAAATTATACTAGTATGACAATTGGATGGCATTATCAAAAAAAAAAAAAAATTAACTAACAGAATAACTACCTACCTAACTGAATCAATCAATTAATAAATAAATACTGGAACTGTCTGAAATCAGAACCTAAAACAAGTCAAAGTAGGATTTAGAAATAAAAAAGTGTTAAACTGAAGATAATAATTTTTCTGGCAATTAACCAAAACCAGTTCTTAAATTTTTTCTAAGACTTTAAAACTTCATAGCTTTTTGTAATTTTCCAAATGATTTCTCATTCAGTATCTCATTTACATTTTATGAGCATTCTGATATAATAAGGTATACTGAGAGCCTACAAAACAATGAGGCATTGTGATGACATCTGGGGATCCACAGATGAACACAGGGCATTTTCTGCCTTTGAAGAATTAAGTCTATATGTGAAGAAACCGAGTTTCAGAAGTAAAGTTGATTTTTAATCACACAACCAGATCTTACTCTAAATTTAATATTTAGATGATAGATAGATATTATTTTAATGATTCCTAAGGAAATAACAATAGATGAGCATTATTTGTCACAGCAAATAATAAATAATAGCAAATAAAAATTTGAAGCAACCTGAATAATCAGCACTTGGAAATTAGTACACAAAAAAAGATGATTCTCACTCGGGAGTAGTACCTTTCACAGTAGGAAAGTATATGGACAATGATTAGAAGCCTGGACTCTAAAATCAGAAAAACCTGGTTTATATAGGCAACCTCGAAGATGACACTCAATAACTCTCATCTCCTAATGTTCAGGAGATTCTATAATCCCCTCTTTGTGATTGTGGGCTGGACTAACTGATTTGATTTTCGTGAATAGACAATAACAGAAACTAGGGAATGTCAGTCACTCTCAAAATCAGGTTATTACAAGACAATAGCTTCCACATTGGGTGGTCCCTCTCACTTCCTCTTGGATCACCCATTCCAGGGGAAGCCAGTTGTGACTTCCTTGAGCTGAGGAGTAGATCTTCCAAAGACTGACAAACATCATGGGTGTGAGTTTCAGAGCCCTATCCAGGGAGCCTTGAGATTACCACAGTCCTGGCTGACTACAGTCTCCGGCACATCCTGAGCCAGAACCACCCACCACATTTACTACCAGATTCCTGAGCCACAGAAACTGAAAGATAATAAACACTTGTACTTTCCAATTACTGAGTTTTAGAGTAATTTGTTACACAGCAAGAAGTATCAGGTATACCTGTCTTTAAATCCTAGTTCTTCCTCTTGCTGGCTGGATGTCCTGAGGCATGTTACTTAGCTGTTCTTTCCCCTTCAGTTTCTTCCTCTGTAAAATATGCATAAAAGAGAATCATGCATAAAATATGCATAAATATGCATAAATATAATTATTTTAGGATTTTATAAGATGATATGTGGAAAGTATTTACATTAGGGTTTTACCATATTATAAATATGCAATAAAATATTTCATCCATTAATTACCTTGTAGGACAATATTTACTGATATTTAACCTATTTAGAACATATTGAATGACAAAACACAGAGTTGAAAGAGTATGTACATTAAGCAAATATCACAAAATATTAACAACAGTTACATTTGGGTAAAGAGCATGTGAGTGTATTCTCAGTAGTGTATTTATTTTTAAAACTTTTGTGTAAGCTTGAAATGATTTCAAATAAAGTGTTTTAAAAGTACACACAGTATAATCACTCCTTTAAAATAACAACATTTTTATAGAAAAATATTTAAAACCTGCATGCAAAAATATTAACAACGCTTATCTCTGAGGGCAGTGATTATGAGATATAGGTAAATTTATTTGTTCATGCTTTCAAAATTTTGCACATTAATCATGTATAAGTTAATAATATTAAAATGTGATTTTAAATATATTCTTAAACAAATTTGTAATCTATATTAATTAATAAGTGAACAAAAATCTAGAAAGAAACCTAGAAAATGGTATAGATATATAACTGAATAGAAAGTACAATATGACATTTCGACTAGGATGTAGAAATTGTAAAGACTAATTCATTTTAAAAGAAAAGAGAGCTCTATTTTAAGTATGCTTTTTAAAGAAAGCATTTTCATTTTATAACTTTTAGAAATAATTTATGCTTCACTGTTGTTATAATTTGATTTATAAAAAAAAACCCTCTTATTTAGAAAAAGAGAACAGAAAACAACTGTCATATCATATCAACATTGTTTCCATATGTAGATAATGTGCATGGAATGACATAAATTATAGTTTTGTTTTTGATGAGATGTTATATACTTTTATCTTTGCAAAGACTCTGGAAATAGGATGATTTTTGTTTCTTGAAATCCAAGATCAATTTGGTTTCATCACGTCAGTTTGAACTGCAAATTTCTGTCACAGACGCATATGTTTATTTCTCCATTGCATCTGCTGGGTCATTTATCACCCTCAATCTGTACCTACAGCTGTCATCTTTTCTCGATATTCAGGTCAGGAAAAAAACATTTAGTGTCATAATTGGCAAAAACACCTATTTTTCCTCTTTACTTTTATTCTAATTCAAAAATATCCCATATAAACTTATATTTCTGTTAAAACTTAATTGCCAATGTTATAGACAAGTGAAAAGACATTTAAAGTCTTTGTAAATATTAACTAATTTTTGGACATCATTTATGAAAATTGTTTAAGCATGGTTCATTTCAGAAGTACGATAGAAAGTACTGAAATAGAAAAATCTAGGTGTTTCCTTTGTTGGGTTATATACGAGGTTATTAAAATTATTGTGTGTCTATGTCTGTTAATCTCAGTGAACCAGTTTTCTTATAATTTCATGGGAAGAGTGTCTTATCCTATATTTTAGTATTTCTAGGAAATATTTCTAATAGGAGTAACCCAGAAAATCATGTAAGGCTTTATTAGATTGATAAACACATTTTTGCCTTTCATTCACAATGAGCCGAAATTCTCATTGTCACTTTGGGCTCCAAGTTTCAATTCTCACTGAACCTATAATCCCTTGCATATTTAAAAAAAAATGTTTTTCTTCTGTCTCAAACACGTAGCCCTAGAGAGACAGCATAGCGTGGTCACTGCGTCCAGAATTTTAAACCAGATGTCCTAGGTTCAAATCTGATCTAAGTTACTCATCCTTGTGTTTCAGTTTCTTCCATGTTAATTGGGAGGATAATGCTAATACTGTCTCATAGAGTTATGAGATGTAAATGACTTAACACATGCAATGTGGTTAGAACAGTGCCTAGTATATATTGAGAATGAAATTGTTAGCTATAATATTTATTACATTACTAATTATGGAAATCAACATCTTCTACATCATTGTTCCCTTTGTTTCTAATAGAACGATTTCTATTTCGTTCTATTATTGATTGCTGCATTGCAAAGTAGCAGACTAGTTACTCCATTCTGATATCATCAATTTTTCTTACCTGTTTTACTTGACTGGCTACTTATATATGTTCATAGTTTTCCAATCTGATTCAAAAAAGAGAAGGAAGAAAGGAAGGAAGGAGGGAGGGAGGGAAGGAGGGAGGGAGGGAGGGAGGGAGGGAGGGAGGAGGGAAGGAGGGAAGGAAGGAAGGAAGGAAGGAAGGAAGGAAGGAAGGAAGGAAGGAAGGAAGGAAGGGGTACATCCACATCCCCTCTAGCTATCACCGTCTCTCTAGTCTGTCTCTCTTCCCTTCACAAATTTCTTTAAAAAATGTCTGAAGAATGTCTTCCAACAATATCCTAGAAAGCTACAGAGAACTATTATACTCCTAAAAGAGGGATGGGGGCAGGATCTGGGGCACATCGTTGCACTCTAAGCTGAAAACCCATTATATCATTTTCTTTACTTGACTCTTCCTCTACCTCTCTCTTTCAAGGTGCTTTATCTCACCATAAAATCTTTGGTACTTTCTTCTCACTTATCTACAATGTGAACTCTCAAGGAAATCTCATCTCCTCCCTCGCCTGGAAGAAAACTGACAAGTCAATGACTTCCAAGTCGAGAACTTCATCTCAGTTGTCTCACTGGGCTTCAAATCCACACATGTTATTCAATCCCTTCTTTGCGTAACAAATGACTCAGTCTAAGACATCTAAAAATTATTTTAACTATTCAAGCATGCCATCACCATGCCATCTGATTCTTTTTCTGCATGATCTATCTCATTACGTGGTTACATCATGAACATATTGTTTTCTTCTTTTCTAATTATTATGTAATATTAGACATATAAAAAAACCCACAGATAATAACATAAAATAAACTTCATACCCATACTTAATTTAAGGAATAAATAGTATAAAATTATTAAAGCTCACTGCATACCCCCTTCTGTAGCGTATGACCCTTTCTAAACCCAGAAGTAACCATTATTCTGAAATTAAAGATGTTTCTTTCTTATGATAAACTGTAACAGATCAATAGGGTTAATGACCTCAGTGATTCTTGATGTGTGATTCATAGAAATGAAGCTGTTTAATGACTGAATTATTTTAGTAAGGTTTATAATGGGATTCAAGACACACCTAATACACCACACTGTATTTTATGTATTTTATGCAGACAATTCATCTCTAGGACCTAGAGGAAAAATAACTGAAGAATAATGTAATCCTTATAAGGACTGTAACAATTAAAAAAACACTAATGGTAAAAATGATACGTCTGAATTGAACAATAGCCTGCTACAACCCCGAAGAGAAGCAGCATCTAAAGAGATGAGACGGTGGGCCTTTCTTGTTAGGACAAGTTCTTTTCCTAGGTCTGCATTGTATTTTCTATGTCCTTGAGCACTCATAAAATAACTCATAAAAACTGCATAACACAGAGAGTAATATTTTATGTAAACTGGATAAAATGCTTTACAAACTTGGGATAATAATGTTGGCCACCCACCAAGTTCACAGGAACATCCTGAGGAATAATGAGATCATGTTTACCAGGTTTTATAAGATTCATGGATGAAAGTAGTTATAAAAGTACAAAGTCCTGGAAGAAATTCTGCTATGTTCTGAGTGACAGGTATAGATAGTGTCTATGCAAGAAGAATATAGTTTTGTGTGCTAGCTGAAGTTAGGACATTGTGAGAAATCAGATTGTAAAATCAAAAAGAACAGCAAGGAAACGAAAGCAACAGGAGAGGAGACGGATCTGCCCAGAGACCTATAATAGATATTATTTAAATACCACCCCTTTTTGCTTTCAATTAAATCCTTATCTAAGACCTGAGTTGTATTATCATTATTTTGGATTGTATGCATTAACAAGGGAGGAGAGTGCCTTACTTTTCTGAATCATTATTTACGAGGATCTTAACAAAATACTATTTCTAGTGAAGAAAAGCTATTTTCCCCATAGTATGACAGGACCATAAACAGAATTTCAAAACTTATATTGTTCATTCCAGTCTCCCTGCTCATTAAACACATCCTTCCAAGTATATATAACAGGAAAAAAGTTTCATAAAGTAAATCAGAATTTTTTTATACTGTTCTATGGAACATTATTAGACTGAGATGCCCCATGAAAAATAGTAAGACTCTAAGACCTAAATAAACAAGTTTAATGTTATCATTCCCATTGTTCACCATACATATTTTCTTACAAAATACTTCATATTTTACATATTAAAGTCTAAGAACTTGAGTTCTTCTAGAACACACATCCAAAATTAATGAAAATGTATTAGGGGCATGACAGTAATTCTAGACATGTAAGAGGAAAAGCTTCAAATACTATGAAAATTCATAAAACCAGGCACAGCAACTCAAAATTTGAAAAACAAAAGGGGTGAAATGCGATATAGAACAAAGTCATATGCAGAAAAAAAATGGAAATGTTTATTTTGGAGCATTGGATAAGGATGAAAATGTACACCTTTTCCTAAATAATTAGTTTAATCTACACTCTAGTTGATTGGGTGATTTTAAATAATCTTATTTTTGGGTTTGTATTTCACTAGTGTTAAGTCTGAAAATAATGTAGAAATAGCCATTTCATTCTGAACATGTTAACTTAAAACTTCACATAAAGTATTATATAATAATCTATGTGCACACAGCAACACATCCCTCCACACACAAATATAAATGTATGGATGTGATATTAAGAAATTAATTTTGTTTTCTAACTACAAAATTAACAAAATTTTCTTTAACATGCACATAAGTCAACTATTCAAAAACTCTCAATAATAGAAAAACATTAGTGGGCTTTGACTATGTTTGGAGCACTTTCTGCTGTCAAACATATGAGCGAGTAAAAGATCAGCATTCAAAATTCAGCAAATAGAAACAAATTTGAAAATATTTCATAGATCATTCCTCAAATTTTAGAAGCCAGGTAAAATGAAATTTGATAGTACAGTGGACCCTTAAACAACATGAATTTAAACTGCAAGAATTCATTTACGTGATGATTTTTTTTCAGTAAATACCTGTACTGTTTTCCATCAGTGATCGGGAGTCCGCAGATGCAAAAGGCTGACTGTATACATTGATCTATGCAATTTATATAAGGGACTGGAGCATCCACAGATTTTGGTATCTGTGGGGAACACTGGAATGAATCCCTTGCAGATACTGAGGAGCAACTTAAGTTTCTACGGAGTCAAAAGTTATATGCGGATTTTCGACTGCACGGGGGTTGGCCCCTCTAACTCCCTCATTGTTCAAGTGTCAACTGTACTTACAGGAAATGTACTTATTTTCAAATCAAGGACATAATAAATAAAACTCACCTCTCATCTAAAATGTTGATGCTCACATCGTAATATTAGAAGCAAAGTGTTTAGGATAGGAAGTTAATTAATACCCTTACCGTATACATTATAACATATTACGGTATTAATTAATTTGGATCCCAGAATGTTGAAAAGAAAGTCTAGTATTGGTCCAGTAGGTAAAGTTCTGTGTCTGAACCCTAACCTCACTCAACTGGAACCACATCCCTGAGTCTGAGGTTTCTTGTTAGATATTGGGATGGCTTTTTTCTGCCTTGTAAGGCCATTGTGAGATTTAAAGGATTAAAAGCCTTACTCTGAGGGCCAGAAGAACCAGGTGTTACTTAAAACTCTGGAAACTCAAAGTTTCATTTTATATTTTTTTATAATGCAGAGATAAAAATACCTTTTTAAACAGTTATGAGAACTGAAAAGGAAACATGGGGCTAGACTACTCTTAACTGTAAAGATAAAATCCAAATAGATATTACAATTTCATTACCAACCCAGATTTTAAATAAAATCTTATAAGAAATCTCAAGACTAAAAACAGATCAAAGTAGAGCTAGTTATAGCAGAGCTAAATTCCTGATTGAGGCCCCTCCAATCCCCAGATTCCTTTACCAAGAAGTTTCATAAAACACTGAGATTCTCAGGATAAAAGTGTGAGAAAAAGTTTTCTATAAATAATATTTTTTAAAAATAGCCTATTATGTTACATACATTTGTCCATGAAGTTCACATAAAAACTTGACAATATATGACGCTGTTTAATTTTATAGTATAAGAAACTGAGATTCAAAAAGATTAATAAATTCCTCCAAGATCATATAGCCAATGCATGGTAGAGGTAAGGATCAAATCCACATCTAGGCATATACCACCATATTGTCCCTGCCTTTCCACTATCATGTTATATTTGAGTTATGGGAGGTGCTACTAGAGTAATAAATAATTAAGAACTAGAAGATTTCATAAAAGCTAAAATAATTAAATCAAATATTATCATTTGATTGATAATGATGTGGATGGCACAAAAAACTTAATTAGTGCAACAATACTATCTCCTATTAAACCGTTAGTTTGGGACTAACATTAATTGGTTGGTTGTTGTATCATCAACTTGGTTTCCAGAATCTCCTTTTCCATACAATTCCATGTTAGATTTGACCAAAAGTGAAGTTGTACAATATTTGTAAAGGGGAAGTGAAATAGCATCCCTTAAGTTCTGAAAGTTGCTATTAGTTAAAAGTGTTGAGAGACAGACGTGATGCCATTTTATTCTTGCTCTGCCTCAGCTTAATGTTTGTATCTGCTTTCTAACTGCTACCAGACCAACCAACAGCAAACTCAAGCCCAGCATCAGATCTTTCACTGCAAATTTACAGAGATAAAAAAGAAAAAACCTGTAGCTTTCCATAGACTTTGTATTGTCTCAGTCCTACTCCAGCACCTGCACATACATAGCTCTCAAATTTCCATACAAGATCCGATTCATTCATCTGTTTCAGGGCAGATGAATGATTTGTCTCGGATGACTCAGTCTTCTTTTCAAACATTTACTTTCCTAGCTTAATATTGACCTAGAAAACTAAAAAGTATGATAAGAAAATCCTATTTAAAAATTGCACACCAACAAATTAGATAACCTAGATGAAACAGAAAAATTCCTTAAAAAACACAAGTTACCAAAACTGATACAAGAAGAAGTATAAAATCTGAACATATCTATAACAAGTTATCAAATCAGTCATCCAAAACTTCCTGGCAAAGAGAAAGTTAAAACTGTTGGGTTCGTTGGTGAATTCTACAAAACATTTAACGAATTAGCAGCAATCTCTCAAACTCTTCCAAAAACGTTGAAAAGGAGGGAGCACCTCTTAACTCATTCTTAGACCAGTATTACCCTGATATCAAAGCCAGACAAAACTAACCCAAGAAATGAAAACTATAGATCATACTTTTAATGAATATACATGGAAAAATTCTTAACAATATACTATCAAATTGAATCCAACAGCATATTAAAAGAAAAATATTTAAAGTACATAATATATATAAAGTGATTAATATCATCTAGCAGAGAATAAGCATTTAATAATTGTCAGCAATTATTATTGTCATCAATGCTTCTATTGATGTCATTTTATTATTCTTTGTATTCATAGCACTTAATCCACAGCCCAGCACACTTATGATTTTCTGTTTATTTGGTATTGCTTATTAAAGGACAATTTTCCTTATCTTTATGTGTGTCCAATAATAAAACAGGATCTAGAGAATGACGGTATTTTTATTAAACTATTTTTATTGCACTCCTATAATAATCTTTCTTGTGTTTATTTTTTTAACTCCTTCAAACTAAATAAAGTTATTGTGCATAATTATTCTTAATGCATGATTGATGATACAAAATGCATGGTTATTTGAATAAATTAATGAATGCACAGATAAAAATATCTGATTATACTGGAACATAGAACTTTTTAAACTTTAAACTTAAAGTAAATAAGGCTGAGGCATCGAGAAATAAAGATTTTTCTTCAAACCATCTGTAGTTTGTTTAGTAACATGTTAAAACACCAGGAAACCTCTTGGATGTGAGCTTTCAGAGATCATTGACCATATATATATACCTTGCATTTACACATTGCCAGTTACAGTCAGAGAAGCACAGATGCTCAATAAATGGGAATGCATGAATGGCAGTAAATCAGCAAGTCACTGACACAACACTATGCAGGAAGAGCAGATCTTTGAATACATTTTTAAGCACAAAGAAAATGCTACTCTATTGAATGCCCAGTAATAACCACAAAATGGACAACATTAATTTATATCATTGCATCAAAATTAATCCCCTTATATTATGAAACATTAAACCACAGAGATAATATTCAATTATTGCAGTACCAAAATTAACTGAATGTTCCTATCTTGCCTGTAAAACAGACATACCTGGAACTGAAAAAAAAAAATCAAATTTTAATTCTTTTAAAAATATTAAAGACTTAAAATATGATTATTACTTGGGGTAGAAAGTATATTTTAAAACATCATAATAAATATCTTTATCATTTAGATTTGTTTTCTTAACATGTTGTCTAAATGCTCTTAAAGTATGAGGCTAATCCCCGTTCAGGGAAAGACTGAAAGAATGGTGATTTTGCCTGCTCCTGCTGTCTTGGGACAGTAGCATGGGTGAGAGCTCCTATACCCATTAAGAACTGCTTCTTTATTTGCTCTAGTCTTATGTGTCTCCTGAACACAAGCCCCATTGGCTTTCTGAGCTAGGTGTGTTGGGAGCCTGCTCCTCAGGTAGGAGTCTTAAAAGTTGGGGCTTTAGAAGTGAAAACCAAGTCCTTCACTCTCCTCAGGTAGAGGTTGGGTGTTGGGAGTTTCTTCTTGATCCTATGTCACTGTGCTGGGTGTTGGCTCTGTGGTGAGAATGTGTCTCAGTCTTTCCTATCCATTTCAATGTGGGTATTTTCTCACTCATTTAATGTATCAGAATGATTCCACTAGTTTCTGGATCCCTTTCAGAGGGAATTGCTCCAGCTGTAGCTGTATGTTCAGTGCGTCTATGAGAAGAGGGTTGCCCAGGAGCTTCCTCTGTCACCATCTTGGTCAACTTTTCTTCTCCATAATTAAAAAAAAAAAAAAAAAAAGTATCCCTTTTCATTTGGAAGACTTCAACTTTATTGAGGGAGAAGACATACAAATTAAGCAACATATTAAGTCTTACCTAAAATTGGGTGCTTATTCTGTGACTTTTATTAATAAGATTAATGTAGTGAGTATTTAATAAATTTTAGCTGGTATTATTAATATTAATATCCTTACTATTATTAAAGTGATTACTGCTGAAGTTCCAATAGCTAATAAATGATAAGAGCTGGAATTCATCCCAGACAATCTAGGAGATTAAAATTAAGGGTTAAGTACTAGATTTATTGGGATGATCACTTCTTAAATTATATAAATGTCTAATCACTACGTTGTATACCTGAAACTAATATAATATTGTATGTCGACTGTAATTGAAAACTAAAGAATTATTTAACTTTTTTAAATAATAAAATAAAATTAGAGTGCTGTATATTTTGAGAAAATAAATTTTCTGTAGACCTTTTTTTTTTGCATGTTATCTATATTTTGAGAAACTGAACTTAAAACTGGTATAGATTTGGATCATGGAGAATCCTAACACTAAGGTAAGACTGAAAGGTTTGGGATTGTTGTTTTTTTTTTCCATGAATGGAGGAACCATTGAAGACATTTTAAATAGAGGAACGGCTATGTGCATTAGCATGTTTCATCTGGGATTGATGTTAATGATGGGCAGGAAACTTGAAAAATGAAAAACAGGAGAAAAATTAGGACAGTATTGGAATAAGCTTATAGGATTGGATGTGTTCAGTTTCCAGAATGGCTGAGTAAGTTCCTACTGGGCAGAAAGCTCTCACAGATAATTATAAAGTCTGAGGAAACAAATTGTGTTTAAAGCAACTGGAACATGAGCAAGTACAGACAGTTTCTAGAGGGAAGTCTAAAATTGGAAAAAGGGAATGACACTGAGTGAGCAGCCATTTTTATGGTTGTAAGTCTGAAGGCAAGCCAAGTCAGCTTAGGGAAACTATAATAAAACTGAAGATTTTTCTGAACTGAAAAACCAAAGGAGAGATCTCAGAAAACTTCAGCCACTAATTAGTTTCTGGAGACAGACAAAACCTAAGTTCCAGAGCAACCGGAATCTCATACATAGTTTACAGAAATGTTAATTGTACAACAGCTTTAGAAAAAATCTAGTAGTTTCTTATATTCTTAAACAAATATGAGGTCTGACAATTAAGGTCACGAACTTGTTGCAACCATGTTGCTAACCTGCTTTGCTATCAGAGTGATTATTCATTATGAATTTGTACCAACTGGACAAACAGTTAACCAAGTTTACTATTCGGAAGTTCTGAAAAGGCTGCGTGAAAAAGTTAGATGAGCTGAACTTTTCACCAACAAACCATGGCTTTTGCATCACAACAATGCACCAGCTCACATGGGACTGTCTGTGAGGGAGTTTTTAGCCAGGAAGCAAATAACTGTATTGGAACACCCTCTCTACTCACCTGATCTGGTCCCCAATGACTTCTTTCTTTACCCAAAGACAAAGGAAATATTTAAAGGAAGACATTTTGATGACATTCAGGACATCAAGGATAGTACAACAGCTCTGATGGCCATTCCAGAAAAAGAGCTCCAAAATTACCTTGAAGGGTGGACTAGGCACTGGCCTTGGTGCATAGCTTCCCAAGGGGAGTACTTCGAAGGTGTCTGTAGTGATATTCAGCAATGAGGTATTTTTCTAGGATGAGTTCACGAACTTACTTGTCTGAACTTGTATCTACCTGATAACCTAGCAGTTCTATTACTTAGTATGTATACAGGAAAAATGAAAATATATGGCCACAAAAATATTTTATAAGAATTTTCATAGAGCCTCATCCATAAAAGCCCCCAAACTGAAACATACCGGTGTCCAGCAATAGGAGAATGGACAAACTGTCATTTTTCATAGAGTAAATCACAGATACACACAACATCATGAAAGAATCTCAAAAATATTGTATTAAGTGAAAAATGTCTTACATAGAGTCCATAGTTAACCCAAAGGCAAAACTAATACAGTGGAAAAACTTAGAATAGTGGTTACCTCTGAAAGATGAGAATGGGGATTGACTGGGAAGAAACATGAAGGCACTTTCTGGGATGATGCTAATATTCAACAATATTTATACGAGTTTATATCACACAGAAAATGCACACACACACACACACACACACACACACACACACACACTCACCAAAAGTAGAAACTAAAAGCAAATATAAACTATAAACTCTAGGTATACATGGCAGAGTATAAAGAACAGATAGTGCACTGATGTATGTTGTTTACCTTGACGTAAGACCAATTGATGAACAGATTGAAGAATGGATAAATAGATATGTGATAACCAACTATAGTAAAATGTTAATGACAGAAATTAGGTGTCAGGCATGTGGGTTTTCATTGTGAAATTATTTTAATTTGCTGTATTTTTAAAGTTTTTTAAATTAAAATATTCAGAAAGAATTGACGAGTTGGTAAACACTGCTAATGTGTAAGATTAGCTATAATTTTCTGAGAAAAACAATGAGATATAGTACTGGCTATTATTATACCTGCAATATACTTTATAGTTCATAAAATTGTTATATTTCCAAATTTACTGAATAATAATGACATTTACAAAAATAAACATATAGACCATAAAAGCTTATTTGGTTAGATATAAGCAAGAGGAGAAAATTGCAAATTTAATTAAGGATATATTGAGTAATTGATGTAAATTTGATATTCAAGCAAAGATGTCCATAGGCAATTAAAAAGCTTTCAAAATTAAACTAAGAAACACACTGAGAGTTCCAAATTTATCAATATACTATAAATCACTTATATAGAAGTGGCTGTTGAATATTTGAAGCCACTGAGATTATCAGAGGCAATCACTTCAGTGTGAAAAAGAAAGGAAGACAAGAAAATAGAAGGGAAGAAAAGTCCTGGAAGGGAAGAAGAGAAGAGAAAAAAAGATTGGAGGAAGAGGAAGAGAAGCCATATATGGGTCAGTGCTTCCTGTACAAGAAACTTCCTTTACAAGAAACCATGTTTGGAGCACAGTGAGATGAGGAATGTGTATTATACAGAATCATAACGTTTCCAAAGTGTTTCAAAGTGTTTGCACCAGTAAATGTAATGTCAGAAACAACAGCAAATGATAATTTTAGATCAATTACATCAAGTGTAAAGTACGCCTATTTTATAAAGTCCTACTAAGAACTGAGAATACAAAGATAAATACCACTGGATTCTTGAACTAGAATACATGATACTCAAATGGGGGATGAGAAATATGGAATTAATTATCAAAAATATGTTAGATCATGTACCAAGAGAAAGCTATGGGAGTTAGTAAGCAAATTACTTTCTTGACAGCAAAAATCATATCCTTTACTCTGTAATTTCTAGCACAGACTTTCTGCATGTGGTTCTTCAATCGATAGTTGTTGAAATTATTCAGATTAATGTGATGTAGAGCATGGTAATATCAATAACATAATGTTGAGATTCAAAATTATAGTTTACATGTCTCTGACTAACCAGAAAAGGAAGTGAAATTTGTGCTATGGCTTTTTTGTTCATTCTAAAATTTGCAATTTATTGTTAACACAATATCTACAGTTTAGCAATAAAGTGCTGGGCTTGCCTTTTTTGATTTCCTTGCTCCCTGTATACCACTGGGCAGCATGCAGCCCCAAGAATAGTATTCTCTAACCACTTTCAATTCAATTCTACTTTATCAATGAAATGTTTTGAGTCTGAAGGCAGAGCTTTGTACTGTAGGTCTAAGAAATGACTTCAATTTTCTTCAATTTTATCGCCAACTTGTAGCTACTGACTCAGCATAACTTTTCATCATCCTTTCTTATGATGAGTGGGTTTTCTGAATGCAGTTATCAGTATATGGCAAATTCTATATGACTGTTTCAAGGACTTTGGTAGAGGCTTGCATATGATTGTGAATTCATGAGCTGCTTCACACTTGTGTCTCTTCTCTGGATGTGCACATTTAGAAAATGATGCAGCGAGATTTGAAGGGTTACATTGGAATTACTTATTGCTCCGCAGTTTTCGTTTCACCCAGAGCTTAAATGTCAAAAGAAATGTTCTCTACTGCATAATTAAATGGCATCAAGGTGAAATACTTTTCTGATAATGAGTATATTCAATTTTTCTAGGTAAAGATAGTTTCCTATTAAAAACAAATTGGAAAATTTGCATATGTTATTGCTTTAGCTACTAGAAGCTCATAGCTTATGTCTTTTTAGAGAAACTATTCTCATGGACTTTAAGCTTACAGTGAATGCCTCAGGTTTTATTTTATTTTCAATTTAAAGTTCCTAAGACCATAGAAGATAATTAACTATTTTTGGTATCACTAAAAGAAACTAGGAGAGACTGCCCATCTTGGTAGAGAAGAGGTATATTAATAATGAAAAATGATATAGGTATTTAAAATCTTTTAGAACCTTGTGCATTCAGTAAATAGTTGTTATATAACATCAGAATAATAATAATTTTCTTTTGCAGCAGTTCATGTCTTTTGTAAACTTGATAATATCATCACACTACAATCCTGTTTTCAGATGTAAGCAAAAATCACACACATGCAACACACACACACACAGACATATAAATATAGAGAGAACATAACATTAGTTTCAAATATCTACATTTTATAATCAAAATTTTATCACAAGGAATCATTTTTCACTCTTTGCCTTTTGCAGGATAGGAAGAATGTAGAATTAATTTGGAAAGAAATTTGTAGTCCTAGATGAGAAATATTGAATTTCAGCTTTCTAGTAAGTCTCAAAACCAAGAAAACTTTTGTATGCATGGAAAACTGCACTCCCCTAGGGTTAGATCTGTGCTTCCTAGGGCTTGAAAGGAAATTGGTCCCTAAATATATTGCTAGTTAAAGTTTCAGGGGTTTTGTTGCAGCCAGAGCATAAGCTTTTCAAATAATAGTAGGGTTTATAGCCTTTAGGGTGAAAGTTTAACAGGCCTGTGCCTAATGAACTTCTGTATGGGCTACCCAAATACAGGAAGTGATTTGGGAGGTTCAGGATTCGGGAGGTAATGACAGACTTTGCAACCAGACACTAACCTAGGTTGCCAACAGTCGATGGTCTCATAATATCTGTTTTCTGTAGTTGGAAAAGTGTTTCTATAGTCATTTAAGACTTTTTATTTTGTCTCATTTTACAGATAATTATTTTTGATGAACGAGATGTCAAGTAGTGAGTCATATAAAAGAACTTGAGAACTTCAAGAAATGTTCAGAGAGATTTAAATGTTACTGTTTACCCTTATCCAACTTGCAAATTCTGTACCCTGTGCATTTATAAAACAAATAAACATAGTTTTACTCTAAATTTAGTCTACTCTTTTCCTTTTGTCCAACCTGGTATGCATTTTCTTCTAAACACGATAAAAGAATTTGAAGCAAGTTTTTCTATTTAAATTTTATCCGAATGATTTGCTGAACTTTTATTTATCAATACTCTTGACACTTTATGTCAAATCCAACTATTTAATACTAAAAATAATGTCTTATTTTAGTGGAGTGCTTTACATCCTAAAAGCTCAAAGAACTTTCATGCCTAAAATCCCATATTTCTTTAGTTAGGGGCTTCCAGGAATGAACCTTACTATTGCCTATACAACAATGTGAAAATATGAGAATAAGGAAAATTACAAGCAGATTTTAACTGTTTAATTGACTGTGAAAGAGCAAATCACGTTTTCTTTTTAAAAATGAAACAAAGTTAATATATAACACGGCAGAAAGCTTTGGATAGTCAAGCTGTTTGTATAACAAACACTAATATGTCCAAATTAGCGATCCGATTCTATCTTTCATTGCACAATTTTCCTCAGAAAGAAAGAAAAAAAAGTTGCATGGGGAATAGGATAGTGAAAAATCATGGGGCAGAATATAGTTCTGTGGTTATGAATGGTTAAAGTACAAACTGAGTTAACCGTGATCCTTATTTTATGTGATATTTCCAACCTTTGTCCATAAAACTGTTTTTATTTTTATTTGTCATTTCACCTGCACCTCACTAATGTCTTTGTTATATGTTCTTAAATGTGCATGTATCTTTGTAAATATATATAAATATAATTTCATTTATACACGTCTTTTAATTTCAGTAAATGTATTTGTTATAAACTCATTCACTCTTATTTTACATCAAATTTTACTACATTCTATTCATGTTGCTATTCACCGCCTAGTTCTTTGTTAGCTGAAGAGCATTCTAAACTGTCATTACCACATTTTATTTGTCCACTCCTTTAATGATGAACAGATAGGTTGTTTTCAGCTCTTTTTAGTATATATTGTGAACAATATTCTCGTACAAGCTTCTGGGCTTACGTAAGTACATACATATACCTAGAAATAGAATATAGATGATAGTATACATGAATATTGAGGTTAAATATATACTAGGATATTATTGTATTATTCAACTTTCTAATTGTTGTCTAATCTCCAAAAAAGTGTCTAGTTTTTAAATTTGCTATTATTTGGTACTAGTAAATTAACATACCTCTTTGCATTATAATAGCCAATTAGGCTTTCCTTTCTATGCATAACTTATCCAAATCCTTTTCCTATTTTCCAATGCCTTTCTTGTCGATTAGAGGATTTCTGTTTATTCTAGATATCATCATATGTCCTATATAAGATGCACCTTATTTACACATTAAAACATCTCTGAAATTAAGATGCGTCTTATATTTATGAACTTTGCCATAGCTGTCCATACAGATATCACTTTTATATTCAAATAAATTTAAATGAATGATTTCAATAATTGTAAATTAAAAATTCAAAGTAATGATAAAATATTGTCCCATAATTTATTGAGTAGCTTTTTTTATTTCTTAGCACATAAAATAATGATATTTGTAAGAATCAAACACATCTTTGAGTTGATAAAACAGTTTCAATTAGTGGTTTTAGTTACGGCATGTTTTTTCCCCAAAGTTTATGATTTATGACTTAACCAATGTTTTGTGTCATCATTCAACAGAAATCCTTAATTTTGAGGTAAGCCAATTAATGTTTCACTTTCTACTATACGCTTTTGAGGCTTCTCAAGGATTCGTTTTCAAACTCAAGATGGAAGATAAATTCTCCTCCTACACTTTTTTCTATTAATTTTATAATTTTACCTATCTAATTTAGACAGTTAGTCTAATCTATCCAGTTAGATTACATAATGCTTTAGGGGAGGAAAAAAATTTCCACAAACCTCTTAAGAACCCTGGCTGAGCTTGAAAATTAGACTGACAAAAATTAACAGGAGAAAAGCATACAAATTTATTTAATGTAAGTTTAACATGAATACAGGAGCCTTCTTAAGGAAATAAAAATCTGAAGAAACAGATCTGAGTATTTCTATACTACATTTGATGGCAGTCATGGACTAATATGGTTAAGGGCTATGAGGTAATTGTTGTAAACTGGGGAAAACTTAATGTCTGTTTGGCTTCTTCTTGGTGTCACTTTGACTTTGGAGATAAGAATGCCCCTTTCTTCCAGGAATTGAAAGGGCATCTCTCACATGAGGGTTTTATGATATGTTTCAGGGGAGAAGGTTGGGAGAAGGTCAGAGTGACCTTCTTGCTTCTGCTGTTTTCCCAAACTCCTTCATCTTAAAATATTTAATATGCCAAAGTGCCTTAATTTGGGATAAGGTGTTCTGAACCCCATCAATGCAAAGTAGAAATATAACTTTATATTTGCTAATGAGTTGTTTATAAAGGTATATAGGCAATGAGCCAATATTAATTGCACTATATATTGAACAGTCCTTCTCATTGCATTTTGTGCTGCATTTATTATTTATAATAAAATGTGTTACTAACTTACATTCTGTTTTATTGATCTGCTTTTATTTCCGGTAAATCTATTTTAATCCTTTTCAAAAAATTACTATACATTATTTTCTGGTGGGGTAATTCTTCCCCCTTAGCTCTTGTTCTTAGAACTGGACTTCATTATTAGCACACATCCATCTCCACACACAAAATGTTAGAATTAATTTATTTCATTTCACAAAATATCTTGGAGGAATTTGGATTGAGATTGCACTAAAATTATATTGAAATTCTGTTTCTCCATCTATGATAAACTCTATTACCCTATTCCATCATATCCTCTTTTAAATAATTTCCAGATAGGTAATGAGAAATGCTGATGTTTTGTTGTCTTTGCAAATGGTGCTTTATTTCTTATTTTGTTTTTCAGATGTGCATTGATGGTATAGAAAAAAATCATTGTTTTTCAAGTTGATCATTCCAGCAAAATTGCCAAAATCCACTGCTAGCTTAACTAGTTTAAATAGATTATATGATGATTCTGTTTAGTATCACATATTATTAATTATGTCATCTCCAGGTAAAAAAAAAAGTTTTGTTATGTCCCTACAATCTCTAGTCCTCTTTATTTTATTTTTTTTATTAAAGTTTATTGGGGTGCCAATTTTTAGTAAAGTTACATAGATTTCAGGTGTACAATTCTATATTACATCATCTATAAATCCCATTGTGTGTTCGCCACCCAGAGTCAGTTCTTCCATCACCATATATTTGATCCTCTTTACCCTCATCTACCACCCTCCTCCCCCCTTACCCTCTGGTAATAGGTGTCTTTTATATATATATATATTATTTGACCTTAACATCTACAATCATGTTGTATAGTAGCAGTGAAGGTACTTTCTTTTATTGCTTTTCCCCTCAAATTAAAGGAAACATGGCTATGCTATTTCCTTCTTTAAGTATGATGTTTAATGTAAATTTTTGATAGCTAGTTTTTTGGAGTTTGATTACTAATTTTAGTTCTCATTTTCTTATTACAAATAGGTAATGAACATTTTCAGATTATTTTTCTTCTTTTAAGGTACAATGAAATTTCATATTTGGTCAGTTATGATGAATTACATTGTTAGAGTCTTAATGTTATTTTGGGGACTATATCATATATACAAATAAATGTATACGCTATGTATTTTAAGTTTAAAAATAAAATAAAGGTCCTGCTTCCAGTAATACAGAGTAACCTCTATTGAATAAACGCTCCTGCAGACAAAAAATGAATTCTGGATCAAATATACAAGAATGACTGTCATTGAAGAGCAAACAAAAGAGAACAGAAACTGAAAGGTATTTGACACTTGAAAGAAGGGAATAGTAAGAGAGATCTATGTTTATATGTCTTTACAATGAGAGTAATCTTCAGTCCATTCAATGTAAGGCAGCTAGTATATAAACAGAAATTACAGACTTTTTGGCTTGAAGAATTAGAGTTGGAAGTTTGGGGGTGCAGAAACCTCACAGGGTAACCCAGAAAGAGAAGAATCACAGGAAGGTGAAGCCCTAAAATCTACATGTGAACTCCATACAAATTCTTGTTTGCCTTTTGACTGCATTTTTAAGGGAAGTTAAGGAATCCAACAATAAACAAGAGATGGAAGGCTGAGAGAACTCAACAGATTCAGCTACTGCCAAGCAACCAGATTTCCCCACCAGAAGTCCAGAGGGAGAAAAGATATATCTGTGTATTAAACATAATCTTAGTGATTTGTGAGACAATGAAGTATTCTAACATTCATGTGATTGGAGTCCCAGAAAGAGAGGAGAACGAGAGCAGGGCACAAGAAATTTTTCAATAAGTAATTACAAAAAATTTCCATATTCCACAAAGACCATACACATCTGGGCACAACAGTCATACAGTTACAGTTGTTAACCAAAGATAAAGTAAAAATTTTGAAAGCTACCAGAAAATACAGTAGAAGTAAGGCAAAACAAATACACAACAGCTAACTTTTCATTGGAAGTAATGGAGGCCAGATGACAATGAACTAACATCACTGAACCACTGAAATTTAAAAAAAAAAAAAGAAAAAAGAAAAAAATCTGTCAATCCCCAAATCTACAAAACTGAAAATATACTATAAAAATGAAGGGGGGAAAAATATAAGATCAACAAAAAGCAAAAAATTTATTCTAAGCAAACTTGAACTTCAGAAAAATGTTAAAGTCATTCAGGATGAAGGAAAATGATATCAGAAGGAAATGCAGATCTACAGAAAAGAGGGATAAACATCAGAAATAAATACGTGAATAAATGTAAAATATTACATATATTCCTTTAAAAATTTGCTCAGAACTTCATTTAAAACAAACTTGTTATACAATAATATGCAGTTTATGTGTCCTCTATATAATATAGAAGACAACAATAGCATATTGGATGGATGTAAATGCAAACAACCTAAACGTTCACCGATAGATGAGTGGATAAAGAAAATGTGGTGTACACATACGAGGTGTGATAACAAAAAATATGGTGATTATTTAAATTTAAAAAGTATTACAGTAAAAGGCACATTGCCATTAATCCCCTTCAAAATACTCCCCCTTGCTTTGAACACACTGATCCCACCATTCTTGCCACTTTCTGAAGCAGTTCTGGAAGTTCTCTTTAGTGAGTGTCTTTAGTGGCGCTGTCGTGGCTGCCTTGATGCCCTATATAGATTCAAAATGTTTACCTTTCATGGTCATTTTGACTTTGGGGAAGATCCAGAAGTTGCACGGGGCCAGGCCCAGTGAATAAGGTGGATGAGGACACATTGTAATGTTTTTATTTGACAGAAATTCCTGTACCAGAAGCAATGTGTGACAGCGAGCGTTGTCATGATGGAAGATGAAGTAAAGACACTCACTGAAGAGGACTTCCAGAACTGCTTCAGAAAGTGGCAAGAATGATGGGATCAGTGTGTTCAAAGTGAGGAGGAGTATTTTGAAGGGGATTAATGGCAATGTGTCTTTTACTATAATTTTTTTTAAATTTAAACATTCACTGTATTGTTTGATTACACCTCGTACAATGAAATATTATTCAGCCTTACTAAAAGAAAGACATTCTTTCATTTATGTCATCATAAATGGACCTGGAAGTCATTATGCTAAGTGAAATAAGTTGGTCATAGAAGGAAAAATATTGCATGATTCCACTAAGGCATATGTGAGGTATCTAGAATGGTCAAATCCACAGAAGCAGAGAATAGAGTGGTTGTTACTAGGGCATGAGGAGGGGAAAATGGGAAATTGTTGTTCAGTGGGTATAAAGTTATGGTTATACATGATGAATAAGTTCTAGAGATCTGCTGTATAGTGTAGGGCCTACAGTTAACAATGTAGTGTTGCTCATTTAAAAACTTGTTAAGTGTTTAAATCTCATGTTAAATGTTATACCCACACCCTCAAAAAAGCAAAGTGACACAAAGAATCTTTTTGAGGTGATGGATGTGTAGATTGCAATGATATTATCATTGTGTATGAAAATGTCCAACTAGTCAAAACATATACATTAAACATGTGCAAATTTTTGGTATATTAAGAATACCTCAATAAAGCTGAAAAATGAAAGTGAATTTGTAATATTTTACATGAAGTCAATTTTAACTCTAAATAACTGAGAAACTAAAGATATACTATATTGTGGCAATAGTAACAATATAATAATACAAAAGGCAGAGATTGTGAAATTGGATTTGGAAGTTAGACCCAATGCTTACTAAAAGAGACAAACTTTATACATAAAAACACAGATCTGTTGAAATGTAGAAAGATGGAAAAATATACACCATGCAAGCAGTAAGCATAGGAACACTTTATTCCTCCACTTGTGTGTTCCCTCTTTACTTCCTTCTTAATGTTCTCCCTTTCTGATCTCCATCCTTCTTTCCATGTTTCTTTCTTTCCTGAAGAATCCAGAGCCAAATTATTAGTTGAAGCCAGGTATGGCACGAGGCTACGTGTGTATGTCTTGGCAAGGGTGTGGGAGGGGCCAGTAACCCAGAATGGAGTTTCCAAAGCTCTTGCAGGCTAAAGAGGTTCTCTGTACCGGAGGGGATGGCATTCACCAGGCACCTACTGGAGTTGGCAGAGTAGGACGACCATGTGGATTGGTGGCAAAAGTTCCATAGCAGGATTTGGATGGCAAGCAAACTAAGGATGTTTTCCAAGTATTGGTGATGGATCACAGCAGTAACATGACTTACTATCCTCCAATGTTACTTAAAAGCAAGTAAATTCCTGTAAGAATTGGCCACAGAAGCGAGGAGCTTATAACTCTTGTAGTTAGTGAGAAACCAGAGAGAGAACTTTCAGAAGCTAGGGAACTATATGGCTACGGCACAGGATAAAATAATAGTGCCAAGAAGACGGGTTCTCATAAAACTTTCCTTAAATGTACAGTTTTTCAAGAGCCTGGGAATCACTCCAAAAAAGGAATCTTTACATTGTGTAAGACTGTGTTTTTTTTCTTTATTCCTAAAGTCCAATATTTGATATGTTTAAGATACATTATTTGTCCAGTTCCTAACCCTTCAAAGTCTTGTGTGGCAGCTGGGAAATTACCTTTATATAAGCATATGCATAAGATTCACTTTTTATTCATCTGCACATCAATCTCTCATCTACACACAGTCAATATACATTTATGAAGTTCTTCCTCTATTAAGTCACCATGATAGGCAACAGAGAATACAAATACGATGATTACTTTTCCTTGACATATCATCTTTGAGAATATCCAAGATATCAATCATAATATAATTTTGTTTGACTTTGGATTTCCATTCAGTGCTGCCTGATGATAAAGGAACCATAAGATAAAATTAAACTACAATTTGGTGACTATCATTTGGTTATCCATTGGTTTTGTTGTTACCAATCTTAATTCCTTTACAGCAAATAATTGCCTATATTTGGTATTACCAGTTTCACCCCTCCCATTCTTTCACTCAAATCAGTCAGCTTTGTCAATCTATTGAAAGACATTTGTTAAGGTTCCAATAGACTACCATGTTGTTATATCCTTGGTGAATTCTTAACTCTCATTTTAACCAATCCTCCAGCAACATTTGACACTTCCCTACTGTGATTCTAGATCACTCTTCTCTTCTTCAGCATTTTTGTTTTGTTTTGTTCTGTTTTGCCAGATCCTTCTTATTCCCATGTGTCTATAAGTGAGGCACAAAGTTTAGATATCATTTCTTCCTAGGTGACTCATTCAGCCTCATGACATTAAATAATATCTAAAATTATGACTCACACAATTACGTTTCTAGCCCCGGCATCTCAAATGAACTTCTCTTGTAGACAATTGTCTATTCAACATCACTATTTGGATGTGAAGCAAGCATTTCAAATGTAGTATGTCCTAAACAAACTCTAAGTCCCTACCTTATCACACACACACACACACACACACACACACACACACACACAAGAATACTTCCCAATCATAGGAAATATCAACACATCTTTAAAGTTGTTCAAGCCAATAACCTCAGATCCATTCTTTTATTTCTAAAATTTTATTAATTTTATTTGGGTGATATTGGTTAATAAAATTACACAGGTTTCAAGTGTATTATTCTATAATACATCATCTATATATTGCATTGTGCATTCACCACCCAAAGTCAAGTCTCCTTCAGTCACCATATATTTGACCCCCTTTATCCTCTTCTACCTCCCCATCACCCCCCCTTTCTCTCTGGTAACCACCATACTGTTGTCGGTGTCTATGTGTTTTTGTTTGTCTTATTTGTTCACTTGTTGTTTTCAGTTTTATGTCCCAAATATGTATGGCTGAATAATATTCCATTGTGTATATGTACCATATTTTCTTTATCCAATTATCTATCCAAAGACACTTTGGTTGTTTCCATATCTTGGTCACTGTGAATAATGCTGCAATTAACATACAGGAACATATATCTTTACAAATAGGTATTTTCAGGTACACACCCAGAAAAGGGATCGCTGAGTGGTATGGTAATTCTATTCTGAATTTTTTGAAGAAACTCCATACTGTTTTCTTTAGTGGCTGTATTAATTTATATTCCCACCAGCAGTGTATGAAGTTTCCTTTTTTTCCACAGCCTATCCAACACTTATTACCTGTGTCGTTGATAGTAGACATTCTAACGGTATGAGACGGTATCTCATGGTTTTGCTTTGCATTTCCCCAATAGCTAGTGAAGTTGAATATTTTTTCATGGATTTGTTGGCCATTTGTATGTCTTCTTGGGAGAAGTGTCTGTGCAAGTCCTCTGCCCATTGCTTAATTGGATTTTTTTATTGTTGTTGAATTGTATGAGTTCTTTATATATTTTGGATAGTAACCTCTTATCGGAGGTATTGTTTACAAATATCAGATTCATGCTTAAATCCTCTCCTCTCACATCCACATTCAGTGTCAACACATCCTGTTAGCTCTGCCTTTAAAATATATCCTAAAATTATATATCTCTTGGTGGGTAGTAACTTGATATTAAATTCCCAAAGTGGGCATGAAGTTCAAGTCCCCACTGTGAAACTATGTTGAATAAATCAAGGTATTTTCCCTTAAAAGCTAGCTGAGATAATAAAAACAAAAATAGAGAAAGATATGTGATAATAGATAATAAAAAGATGCTATAGACGTTCAGAGGAAACAGAGGTTAATTCTGGGTGGGGAAGCTCATCAGTTTTCATAGTACAAGTGATGTTTGAACTTAATCTTGAAAAAAAGGAAAGTATTTTATAGGTGAAAATAGGGGAGAGACATTTCCAGGGAGTGGAAACAGCATGAATAAAGGAAAGGGAGAATTTGGCATTTGGTGTGTTTGAGAAATATTGAATGATCCACTGTGATTAAGTCATAAACTACATGACTAGTAAAGTAGATTGGAAGTTAAATTAAGAGTCTATAGTGGAATACAGGGTGACAAAAATTTAAAAAAAGTTTGTTTCTTAGATAGTTGAGAGCAATTGTGTAAACAATCTTTTTTAAAGAACTAATGTGGCATGCTTGCTATATATAAATTCTGGAACACTCATATTAGATTTGTTTATATCTAGGTTGTTTCCCCTTAGACTGCAAGCTCATATTTTGTGCTCACTTACTAATCCTTTACTCATGATTAACTCATCTCTATCTTACCTCTCAATTTCACACTTATTGTACAATGAATAACCACTTTTGACTGGCTATTGTTTTCATCTCCCTT
Source organism: Rhinolophus sinicus (assembly GCF_036562045.2). Taxonomy (NCBI): domain Eukaryota; kingdom Metazoa; phylum Chordata; class Mammalia; order Chiroptera; family Rhinolophidae; genus Rhinolophus; species Rhinolophus sinicus. Next base: position 18,861,258 of record NC_133761.1, on the reverse strand, counting down.
TCTACTACCACCCCCTAAATTCAACAAGAACTGTCTCTATCTGTAATACTACAGAAATAAAAAAGAGACCAAAGGATTTGCACATTATCCTATAAACAGAATATATTTTATAAAATAGATGAAGATATTTTATAGTCTTTCCAGGGCTGAATTATTAATTGCTTAAGCCTATAACATGTGACTATCACTCCCCTTCATACCTGTCAACTCTGAGAGTTATAATATAAACAACGCACTACTGTTGGAAGAGATTGTTAATTTCCTTTAAAAATATCCATTTCAACTAACCACATATGCCAAAAGTTTGGAGAGCATTTAAATTCCTGAGCTAAAGGTGAAAATAATAGCAATAACTTGGTCTTTTATTCTATCAGATCATCACCTCTCCAGTGCATTTTTGGCTGCTTCATCCCATAGGATTCAAATGCTTTGATTCTCCTATAAACAGAAAGTTTTAATGGAAATGTTAAGTAAGGAGAGCTGGATATTTTTAGAAATTGAAGATTTAATTTTGCCAAAGGATACATACTGATTTTAATATTAATCTTTCTAGATTACACGCTTTAAAAAGATAGATGTCTATTGCATTGATACTATATCCAAAATAAAAGTGTATTAGCCTAGATAATAAAGTGCTGGCTTTCTTCAAGGGAATGCTTAGACAGTGAAATCACTATTTGAAGTAGTCAAAAGAAGTACTCACATATTAAAAGGAAGCATACATGCAAACTAGTGGAATATGAACCAGTATAACAAAAACAATGATATAAAATGACTGTGAGAATACAGAAGAGGGTATTGACCAATTTAAGCAGGACTGTTAAAGAAAACTTGAGAGTGGCCATATTTGAACTGGGTCTGGATGCATTTGTGTGTGTGTGCGTGTGTGTGAGTGTGTGTGTGTGTGTGTGTGTGTGTGTGTGTGTAGGGAACAAATTCTTTAAAACAAGAATATGTAAAAAGTGGCACATTCGAAAAAAATAAATCGCTAAGCATTTATAACACAGGATGTACTAGGGGGAGTCTATGACATGAGCTATATATGGATCACAAAGTATGAGCATTGTATGTCAGAGAAAATAATTTTATTATCATCTCACAAGTAATTTAAAAACCATTAAAAGTTTTAAGAAATGAAGAAACATGACAGGATTTGTGATATAGAATGTTGCCTCTTATGGAAGAGAGACAGGTATACTAGTGGAGGTGGAAAAATCTGTGTAAGGCCAGGTAGAACATCAATGTAATGATTCAAGTACAGTATTACAATAATGTGTAATAAGTCAAAAGCTGGAGATAACTCAAATAAAAGATAATTTAAAAGATAGATTCAAATAGCATATGGTTTCAAAAAAGTCTGGAAGATATGATGCAATCTGTAAATATTGCTGAATGTGGTAATTGATTGAAAGATAAAATAGACAGAGGGCAAATACAAGTTATTTCAAATAAGCAAATTTAGTACATGATGGTATCATTGATGATATAAAATTAAGTAGGGTCTGTATTAATGTATATGGCACAAAAATAGGAAAAAACAGGAAGAGTCAGTGAAGAAACACTGAGTTGAGATTTTTTGGTCAAGTTTCATAATCATGGGACATAATTTATAAATAGACGGCTAAATTTTTCTCAACAGTAAAGGTATGTGGAACTTACATTAAAACTCAAACGAATAATAAGATCATGTCAGTATTTGAATTCTACGTCCAACGCATGTAAAATCTCTGACATTGGTCAACTTCTTTGTTTAAGCTCAACTGTGCTATCCATAAAGTATGTAAAATAATACTTAACATGGGGTTCTTGAAAGGAATAAAGAACATCACAGATAAACTCCTGCCAGTATGTCTAGTGCAAATTGAGTTCCCATTAGATAATATTTATTGAATAATATTAGAAAAGACTGTGAAAGATTTCTCAGTCAATTTTTCATATTTTCTGGAACACAGCTAAATCATAATGGAAGAGTAAATTTTTTCTGCATTGGTGGAATAAAAAAACATTTCACAAATGCTTCATTGGGCATTTGGCCTTTGTTATATTCCAAACTATAACCTTTCTTAACACCAAACAGAACAATTTCAGTAAACAATTAATTAAAAATCAGTTTCTTAAAAAATGTCAATTCCAACTTTAGTCTTTTCTTGTTTTTCAGTCTTTTTTATAGTATTGTTTTACACATATATGCCTCATTATTTCCACTATTCCTCTGAGATTCATTCCCCAAGATCATGGTCTTTGTTTTCTTGCCTTCGCCTTCTCTTTTTAACAAGATTCTGTAACCTTTATAGCTGTAGCTTATCCACACTTCCTTTCACACAATCCTTGCCAATTGGCTCCAAAGAATGTTTTTCTATGGTGCACTCAGAGATCATGTCTTGCTGTGCCTCAAAATTTGAAACTCTCCTTGTAAAATATATCTTAAGTTTTAGGAGGTCAAGAATAGATTTTCATATCTAAATGGAATTTCTAAAACTCAAACTCAGTCATTACTCAAGAAAGAAAGGTGATTATATCAAGTCAATCTGCTTCTTAGAAACTATTATGTAAATAATATTTACTATTTACTATTTGTAAATAATTTGTTTCTGTTGCTGAAAACAGCCACATGAAATGTGTATGTCAGTGTTCTCAACCCTGACAGACTCAACGGCTCTTTAAAAAAAAAAAAGCCATAATTTTAACACTGCTATTCTAAAATTAAATTACAAGATAATACAATTTACCCATACACGTAATTTTAAGCAATAGTGATGTCCACTGTAATATAATGGAGATTAATAGGGAATAACTTATAATTAAATTATATAAACTTTAATATATAAATGCTTAGGTATCACCACAGTAGAAAACAAAATAAAATGGCCACATGTTTGTACATACCTATGCTTTATGTAAAGAAATATTAGAAGCAATTTCAATAAAAATTCATATTAGAATAAGGACCGTTGTTTCAATAAATTAACAATGAACCAGGTTTTTTCATGTTTGGTAAGAGGAAAATAGTTTCAATTTAAGAAGAAATAAAATGTGAGAGCAGGTTAAGGACTTTCAAAGTGGATAAACCAAGAAATATTTCATCATAAGTGTCCCTAATTATAATTTTAGTGTCTACATCATTCTTTATATTAAGGCACAGCATGCAAGTGGTACAGAAAACAAATCCTCTGTCTTGAGTTCTTCCCACCTGTCAAGACATATATTAAGAGTATAGAATTTGAAAAAAGATCCAAAGAAAATATATCTTAATTACTAAAGAGTGATACAAGAAGAGTTGGAAAGAAAAAATAAGCTAAGAAGCTATAGAAAGTGAAATCCTCAGGAAACTCAAATAAGTAGACTACCTCAAATAAAGATTGCACTAATGTTCACAACATACATTTTAGTGTTATGATTTTAAAATATACAATAATTAATATTAATAATAAATTTACCAACTATTATTAAAATGTTTGTCTGTTATTTCATAGTATTTTGCTAAAATTCATTAAAATTGTGGCTTACATTTAAGTGGAATTCAATGGGTAATTATATGAATGACTAAGAAGACATACAAAGTCATGTTAAAACTACAAGAATTTTTCATTTTGTAAAATTACCCCACTAATTCCAGTCATGCTCCTACAGTAATTGTAGCAATAAAAATGCTCTTGAAGATTCCAAAAATGCTTTCTAGAATAGGAGGGTTATCACCCATATTAAAAACACAGCTGTATGGTATGTTCAGCTCCTTCCTTAGCTTTATGCCAACATATCAGAAAACTTTTCTTAGAAGACTAGAGACAATGTGGATAGTCTATTATGAAGAGGCAATGAAGTCTGTGGCTTTTAAAAATTAGACAGCTAAGGTTCAACCACCAATTTCCCCTTAAGAGATCTGTGATATTGGACAGGTTAATTATCCTCACTTACGTTCTGCTCTGGAGTGGCTAACCATCCTGGTTTGCCCGAGAAGTCCCAAGTCACAGGAAATCCTTTAGTCCCAGGCAAGTGAGGACGAATAGTTGGTTACTCTAATAGCCTCACTAGCAAAACAGAACATCCTCATAAGGCTTTTATGAAGTTGAGTCTTACATGAGAAAATGTTTGAACATCACTTAACACAGAGTCTGGTACACATAAACTTCACTAAATTATAGATAGCAATATTATTTTTTGATCCTAAAGAGGATCAAAGGTGAATATATACTTTAATTTTAAGTCTAAAAATCTCAATTTATATTTTGCTTAACAATAAAATCAACAAAAGAACAACAATAGTAACTAATAATTAATGAGTATTCTCATATGTAGTAGAAACTCTGTTAAGTGTTTGAATATTTCATTTTACTTTCATAATTTTCTAATTTTTTCCTATTGAATAAACAGACTTAGAAATGTTAATAATTGCCAAAGCTCAAACAGTTAGAAAACAGAAATAGGACACAAGACTTCAAATGATCCAACTCTCAATTCTTTGCTTTTAAGTAGCCTGTGTTTAGACTATAATACTAAAATGTTCACCGTCCATATTACACTAAATTAGATATTTACATTATTTGTCATATGTACCTTGCTGGTGAGCTTGAAAGAACAGAAAGCAAGATATTGTTATAGAATCATCATAGAGGTTACCAAAAGACTCAATGATTCTTAGGTAATATAATATATCAATTAAATCCATGTGTCTTAGTTTCTATTCTACCAGTAGCAGAGTCTGTGACAGTCAGTTAAGTGTGTTTAGTTTATTGAGGTAGAATCCCAAGCAACACCAGTGGGAAGAAGCAAAGTGAGACTGGGAAGAGAAGGCAGCTAATAAAGAATGCATTATCGTGAGACAGCTGGAGCTTTATCCTCCTGAGGAACTCAAGCAAGCAGTGTACAACATGTGCTTTGGAGTTACCCAGTCAAAGGAGTTGGGGTAGTAATGCACCAGCTACCTTCAATCACTGGCAGAAGGTATCTCCCAGTAGACATTGATTCTCCAGTGTTTGCCTTCTAGAGCAGGCTTCAGCCACCAGAGAGAGCCCTCAGACAGTTGAAAATAGGTAAGGATCTACTAAAATACACAACCCAAGGAGCTATGGCCAGGCCACAACAGTGTTCATCTGCTCTACCATGGTACTCTACGTATATTTTCTTAATGCTACTTATATTTGGATATATTTAAATCCATTTTATTAACTAATTTGCTACAATACTAAAGGATTTGATATTCTATGCCCTTGTTGAAGCTGTCTAGTCTTTATTGAATCCCTTCATTTCCTTCTCTGCTTGTAAAACTCATAGTCAAGACAGTCTTAAATACCTCCTTTCTGGATCCTTTGAGAAAAATTTTTACTTTCTCACTTACATTCTGTTAGTATGTTATGTATATCTTTCTATTTTGTTAAAAAAAAAAAAAAAAAGAGTATCTGTTTCTAAATCACCCAGAAGCTACCTGTGAATTTTGATCTCTTTAAGAAGTTTCAGAGTGTTATTTTCACACATTTTGGATTTGCAGTTACCTATCATACTGCATAGTATTCATGATGTATTCAATAAATGTCTAACTGAATGAAGAATAAACATCCTAACCTTCAAAATCACAAATGTTGGCCAAGTATTTTGAATACTAATATCCATTTCTATTCAATAAGTACTTAATGGAACATTTCTCTAGTTAAAAATATTTACATGAAATTAATCCTGGGAGAGCTTATCCCAATTCTTAATTATACACAGAAAATAAATCACAGCATTTATCTAAAAATTAATCCTCAGGTTAATTTTTCAGTAAATTGTTACCTTTGTATAAATTGATGTACAAAAAATATTTTAACCTAGGTGGACAGTTTGGAATTGCCCTTTGAAATCTTCAGGATAAATATTTTCAAAGCCTTAGGAACCTAGAAAAATATGTTTAATATTCTAAGATTATTTTTTCATAACTTTCAATAATTTTTTGCATAGCATGTCAAAGTTACATTATGTAAGTGATTCTTATGTCAATTTTAATTTACAAGTGATTTTTTTTTTTCAAATCTCCAGTGTTGATCCCAGGTAAAGAATATCACAATGATTTTTCCCCTTCATTAAGCAAATAATTTTCTGCAAATAAACCACTATATCATTTTTAAAAAGCTACCATGAAATTACATTAATATTTGCCAAACTATCTTTCAAACTGAAACTTTTTGGTGTTTCAGAGTTTATATCTAGAGGTACAATGGCTAAAGGTAGGTTTATACAAGGTTGGAAAATTAAGTTTGCAGACCAATTGCAACGATGATGCTAGCTTTTTTTTATATTAGAGAGATTATTCATTATGAATTTGTACCAACTGGACAAACAGAAACCAAGTTTACTATTTGGAAGTGCTGAAAAGGCTGCGTGAAAAAGTTAGACGGCCTGAACTTTTCGCTAACAATTCATGGCTCTTGCATAAGGACAATGCACCACCTCACATGGCACTGTCTGTGAGGGAGTTTTTAGCCAGTAAACAAATAACTGTACTGGAACACTCTCCCTACTCACCTGATCTGGCCCCCAATGACTACTTTCTTTACCCAAAGATAAAGGAAATGTTGAAAGGAAGACATTTTGAACACATTCAGGACATCAATGGTAATATGACGACAGCTCTGCTGGCCATTCCACAACAAGAGTTCCAAAATTGCTTTGAAGGGTGGTCTAGGCAATGGCATTGGAGCATAGATTTCCAAGGGGAGTACTTCGAAAGTCACCTTAGTGATATTCAGCAAGGAGGTATGTAGCACTTTTTCTAGGATGAGTTCATGAACTTAATTGTCTGACTTTGTATTTCATTCCTAAGTATATCCATGAGAAACAGAACCTAATACTAAGGAAGATAGGAACTATCATGTTTTGGTATAATATAATCATTACATAAATGTATCTTATTTAAGGTGAAAGATGGTTGAATGTGTAGCCAGAAAGAGATTGATTAATGGCAACATTTTCATTTTACAAATAAGGAAAATGATACCCTGAGAAGAGTAATTCTTCTAATATTTAAAGACTAAGAAATAAATTCAAAACCATTAATAAAACAAAAAGGGATCCTACTGAATGGGAGAAGATATTTGCTAATGATATATCCGATAAGGGGTTAATATCTAAAATGTATAAAAAACTCATTCAACTCAACTCCCAAAACACAAACAACCCAATTAAAAAATGGGCAGAGGACATGAAGAGACGTTTTTGTAAAGAGGACGTACAGATGGCAAACAGACATAAGAAAAAATGCTCAACCTCACTAATCATTGGAGAAATGCAAATAAAAACCACAATGAGATACCACTTCACCCCAGTCAAAATGGCTATCATCAATAAATCAACAAACAAGTGCTGGCTTGGATGTGGAGAAAAGGGAATGCTTGTGCACTGTTGGTTGGATTGCAGATTGGTGTAGCCACTATGGAAAACAGTATGAAGGTATCTCAAAAAACTGAAAATGGAACTACCTCATGACCCAGCAATTCCATTCCTAGGTATCCATCCGGAGAAATCCAAAACTCTAATTCAAAAAAATTTATGCACCCCTATGTTTATTGCAGCACTATACACAATAGCCAAGACATGGAAACAACCGAAATGCCCATCGGTAGAAGTGGAGTACAGCATTAGGAATAGACTGTGGAAATGTAATGGCTGTATGCAATATCAGAGGGGTAGTAGATTGTGGGAGGGGGGTTATCACTTTGTGAGGGATATAAATGATAAATGTCTAACTATTACATCGTTTTGTACACCTGAAATTAACAAAAAAAAAGAAATTCAGATTTTTCTAATCACATGTGGTCCCCTAACCACATGTATTTCATAGAGGGCAATAGACAACCTCCCTCTGCCCTTTTCTTAAATTCAACCATTTAAGAAATCAGTCACAGGAGATGATAACTGGCAGTCAAAATATGGTACAATGAATGTAACCTACTAATCCAATAACCCCACTCTTCTCCCATGAGGAAGACACAGAAGGAAGGGGCAGGAAGTGTTAACTAAAATTATTGTTCTAGTGCAGTGGCTCTCAAACAATTACTCTCAGGACCCCTTTAGACTTTTTAAATCGCCAGGTATCAAAAGAGCTTTTATTTAAGTAGATTCAGTCAATTGATACCATATTGAAAACTGAGAATTAATTAAAATAAATACATTATTGATTAAAATCAACCCATTACATGTCATAAAAAAAAAACACATGTTTTTATTAAAAATAGCTATATTTTACAAAAGAATACTGTTAGGAGTGGCATTGCTTTATATGTTCCCAACTCTCTAATGTCTCTTGTAATAGATGACAACTAGATTATTTTATCAACTAGCTTCTGCATTCAATCTATTGCAATATCATGTCAGATAGTCTCTGGAAATCTCTTGTACGTTTGTAAGAGAATGGCAATTAGAAAAAGGCAAATAACAACTTAACATTGTGAAAAGTTTTGACCTCATGAACCCTGTAAAAGGGTCTCAGAAATCTTCAGGGGTCCCTGGACTGCACTTTGAGAGCCAATGCATTAGTGCAAATTTCTTCACATAGAAACTGAAAGCTAGGGGGATGCAAACTTCCATGAACACAAGCAACAGTTCTGTACAAAAATCTTGAGCTCTGGACTAAGAGAAATAAGAACCATAAGCTGAATACTTTTTTTGTGAATGCCATAAACTTTCTGAAGTTAAACTTCCTCAGAAATGGTGATAAAATATATATATCAAAGACTTATTTTTCAAATCAAATGATATGAAATCCAAACTCTTTATAAAGTATAAATTTTCTATAAACTTTTTTTTTGTGATGACTCACTTTTTTCAACCAACACGAACTTTATAGCTTTACTGCAACACATTTTTTTGTAGGTTTATCTTTGGAAACCAAGTTCCTGCTTTTTCTACATTTATGCCATGAACTTACAAATTATTCATTCCACTCCTACATTATCCTTGATATTATAAGAAGTGACTATAATAAGTGAGATATTAATTTAGCAAGAAAAACTCTACTTTCCTTGTCTTGCACTAAGCAAATGTTTCTTTTCATGGTCATGGTATATTTTCAATAAATATTTATTAACTAGACAATTATATTTAAAAAAATAGCATTGGTATTTACTTTAAACTAAAGTTGTTAGCCTCAGTTTCCACGGGTGGGCTAGAAACTGAGGCTAACAACCTTAGTGTAAAGTAAATACCAATGCTATTCTTTAATAGAGTAGCATTCAGAAACTCTGAAATGTTTCTGCAGCTTTCCAAGGGGGGTAGGGTGGTGCTTGGAAAGCTGTAGAAATATTTCAGAGTTAGGAAAGATGCCTTGAGAATTCTTCCTACTTTGAAAGCCAAAGAATTGGAAGTCATACTGAATCTGGCCACATGTACTCGTAACTCAACGAATTAACACCTACTTCATTAGTCAAAAGAGAAGTTTCCCAAGAACAGAATGGCAAGGCTCAAAATCTTATGCATAGATCACTGGGGACTGAAAATGAACCAATGAATTGATAAAAAAGTAAAAGACTAATAATGAGAGCCATTTAAGCAATTTCAAGACAGTTAAGAAATAGAAACAAGATTACAAAGAACTGAAATGTGAATGGGAAAAGCCATAAAAAAATTGTTGAATGTACATTACTGTGCCAGAAAATATGGTACAGTGATAAGTAAGGTCAAAGCTTAGGCTTTCTCTGGGCTAGGGGAAATCTGAGTATGTTCATGAGATAAACAAAGATAAAGACTGAAGGAAAAGAGTGCAGGAGTACTTAGCGAGCATTTATTATAATAGCTCTATAGCACAAATTGAAAAGTTAACCTTAGAAAAGCATTATTCTGCCATCCTATACTGAAAGAAAGAAGGAAATAATTCATTCATCCCTTTATTCAAAATTTATCACCTGCTCATAACACAGCTCTATCTAGACTCTCAAAGAAGAACAGTGATCACAACAGCCAAAACTCTTTGCCTTTGGGGCTTCCATTCTAGTTGGCTAAAGTAACCATTTAATCATTCAAAGTTATCATTCTATCAAATGGATGAGAAAGAAAGGCAATAAGGAAAAGGTTTTCTAACAAAAAATTTGAACAAAGACCTGAATGAAGACAAGGGTTAACTATGTAAAACTCTGAGGGGAAAGAATTCCAGGCAGAGGAAATAACAGTGCAAAGGCCTTAAGGTGGGATCATAGCTAATGTGTTAGAGCAAAAGTGAAGCAGGCGGTGAGACAGCCTAGAATGAGCAGGGGAGAGAGTAGTAGAGGATGGGGTCACGGTGGTAATGAGGGTCTAGTTCATTGAGAATGCAACTGGCTGTTTTAAAATGTTTGGCTTTCATCCTGAGTGAGATGAGTAACTGCTGGAGAGTTCAGAACAGATTAGTTATGCGAAAAGGATTACTCTATCTGCTGTGTTGAAGAGATTGTAAGATGTCAAGGAAAGAGGCAGGGAGGCCAATTAGGAGGCTATTACAAAAATGCAGGTGGGAGAAGATTGTGGCTTGGACCCATGGAAATGATCCGAGTGGTAAAATTCTGGATATATTTTTATTCTAAAGCTTACAGGACTTGCTGAAAGATTTGATATGATGTATGAAAAAAATAGAGGAGTCGGGAATGAATCATGAGGTTCAGGAAACTTGTAAAGAGCAGGAAGAAAGAAAAATGGAATTAGTTCAAGTGAGATGGACTTCCACTTAACAGTAAAATATCTTTGAAGTTGTATTCCAAGACAGAGGCCGTCAGGCAATTTGAAGACGGTAAATCCTTTGAAACAGCTGCTATGCAAAACTTGATATGGAGATGGGATAAAAATTTCCCCACTACTTTCTCAGCCATTTAGGGAGCAAAAGGACATTGATGAGTCCCTTGACTGGAACCTCAGAATTACTACTCACACAACAATTCTGGGTTAAATGCATCTAGTACGTCCAATCCTTCAACAGTTCCTGCCATTTACAACTCCATGAAACTCATAGGAGCCTTCTTATCTTCATTGGCATAAACTAAACTCTATCCTTGGATTTATGGCTTTTGCCTTCTGCCCCAAAGCAAAAGCCAGTTTCTCATGGAGCATGATTTTCTTTTTTTAAATATGATATTAATCCTCTCCCAGAAATTTCTTAAGAAGTCTAGGAAATAGAATGCTTGAGAAAACACATTGACCCATGCAAACTAGATAAAATGGTCAATAATTTCTGGTCAGATATATGTTAGTACTAATTTATCTGTGTACTGTATAATATAAGTCTGTGGTTGCAATATAGGGAAGGGACATGAGGACTATTTTTATAAAAGAAGGAACTAGGAGGTTGGATTCCAATCCTGGTACGCACCACCAGACGCAACTCAAGCAGACCATTCAAAGCCTATTGAGCAAAGAGATTCCATTGTAATAGCTATTCCTGTAATTAAATCTATTACAAACCAGCCACAGGCTGTACCTTACAAAAGTTAAAAATAAACCTGCCCCCATTGTTCTTGTACCTTGCAGAAGTTCCCCATACCAAGAAATTTTCCGTGGAAACAAGAAATACATATAAATACTACCCTGATGGGCAGAGAGGTTCTCTCTTCCACTAGCGATTAGAGAACACCACTCTGTCTGTGGGATGGCCTTTTCTTACTTACTCTCTGCTAAATAAATTCACTTTCACTTTAAACTCTATATTCGCTCTTGCCTCTGAATTCTTGCCTATGTGAAGCCAAGAACTTTCTTGGCCCAGGGCTTCAGTTCCCACTTTGGGGGATTTGCTCCGCTGGCATCAGTTGAAATGTGTTGTGCAAGATTTTTTAGCCTCTCAGATAGGAAGATATACTGTCACTATGTCTGAATTTTATGGGGAATTTGGCTGTAGTTACTGCTATTCATGTAGTAAGTCCTCTTCTATTATGGGATATAAGGCTCAGCATGCCAAATTGTGTGAAAAGAACAAAGCAGACGTGTTAAGAGACAAGAACAAGTATTTCTCTTTGAGAGCCACAGACAGTTTCACTCATTACTCAGCACGTGTGATGACTCTTAATTTTCTAATTTGTAGATGGGGAGGGGAGGGAGAATAGAGAAAAAAAGACGTTATTATTTTAATTGAAATATAATGTGACAAGATAAAGAAATCGGCTCTTCCAGTTTCTGGATTAAGATCCAAACATACGAATCTTCTGTATCTAATTATTGACCTCAGAATTAAACCGAACTTTAATCAATACTTTAAGACTTGTATGATGTATATTCGTTGGTTAATCAGAAATACATAGATTTTATAAAATTATGGATTTTAGTGCTAACAAAGATCTTTGGTGATCACTTTTTGATTTTGATTATGTGATTTGTTTATTCACGTCTTCATTTAGTAACAAAATCTTGAGCCTCTGGTAGAAGCCATGCACCGTGTGAGCCACTTGAGGTAAACAGTGAATTTGGTAGACTCAAGCCCTTCCCCAAGAGCATTTTAGGATTGTTAGGAGAAGGATTGAACTAGAACTTTATAACATGACATAAAACTATAGAACAAGGAAGGTAACTTGAATAGGGCCTCAGAAGTCAGGGGAGGTTTTTTTTTTTGTTGTTGTTTTTTTTAACTTTTATTTATTTAAGCGTGTTTTTCCAGGTCTCATCAGCTCCAAGTCAAGTAGCTTTTCCAATCTAGTTGATGAGGGCACAGCTCACAGTGGCCCATGTGGGAATCGAACAGGCAACCTTGGTGTTAAGAGCACCACACTCTAACCAAATGAGCTATTTGGCCTCCCCTCAGGGAAGGCTTTTAAGAGGAAGAGACATTTAAGATGAAACCTGAACAATGTTTAAGAAGCAGCCATTTGAAGTCGTGAAACAAATAGACCACAAAACTTCGGGACCTGATAGTGTCTACATAGGAAATTCTGCAAATCAGACAGTTGTGAACCTGAAAAAAGATCTACAATGTGCACATTTCAAGGAAGGGAGCTGGTAAATATTAGCAAAGATTAACTAGAGAAATAAGCAGAATCTAGTTCATATAGGCAATTTTAACTCAACTAAGGAGTTTAGGCCAAGAACTACTATGACACAAAGAAAAACCATTTAAAACTTTTAAGCAGATTAACTGCATTTCTTTTTTCGAAAGGCTTTATTTTGTTTTTACTTGTTTGTTTGTATTTAAGTTGTGAGCTCTTTAACATATGATATGGAATGTGTATGCTTTTTAGTTCTATTTATTTATTCAGTTTTTAATGACATTTATTGGGGTGACAATGGTTAGTAAAATTACATAGTTTTCAAGTGTACAATTCTGTAATACATCATCTATATACCACAGTGTGTGCTCTTTTTATTTTTAGGACATTTACCTCTCTTCACATTTTTTTTAATAAACCTTCTAGAGATACAATTCAATCTTATTTATTCACTTTCCTACAGCTTCCTAGCCCTTCCTTCCTTTCCATGAGAAATGTTTCCTTGATGTACACATATATTCTTTTCACTATGTGTTTATACATTTATTTCACATATTTGTACAATTAATATTTAGTATCACTTTGGAGTTATAAAATCTTCAGATAAATAGTCTCCACATATGTTACGAAATTACTTCTTTTCTTTCAATATATTATTTTCAAAACAAATACTTATTATGAGTACTGATATAGTAATTTGTACAATTTCTATCATCCATTGTGTTTTATATATACTATAAATTTCATTTGCATCTTTTTCAAATTTCTTGCCTTTTGTTAGATTGATAAAGCATTTTTAGTCCCTTTTTTGCTTTCAAAATTTTACTTTCTATTGATATTCTTTTGCAGTTCCTTAAATTTATAACATGTATATTTAGGAGTCTAAAGTTAATTAGGACAGCTGTCCCCTTTAGGAATATGTAATGGCATAGTAACACATTGGCTCTGAACTCCTCTCCTCCCTTTTTCTAGGTTTATTTTGTTTTTACCTTACAGTCCTAGAATTGTATCCTTTTAAATTTTCTGTATGTGCATATGTAGATTTCACAATATTTGCATTTATTTGCTCTTCCTTTTTGATTAAATTTGTTACTTGTTGTATCCATTTGTTTTGCTAGTCCTTAAGTCTAGTCACATTTAATTTTGATTCAGTTACCCATTTTTTCTGTGAATAATATACTGGGGGTGCCAAAACAATGTGTAAAAGTGGACACTTTGGTCAATGTTGCTCAAGCAGTAGTTCGCTGTAATCAGAAGTGTCTGGATGTTGATGGTAACCACTTTGAGCACCTCTTGTAATTGCAGAAGTCAAATGTGACTTGCATTCATCTTTTGTTATCAGTATATATTACAATTTTAATAGATTTTTCCTCTCTTAAAATGTGCATACATTTTTTTTGGCACCCTGTGTGTGTGTGTGTGTTTGTGTGTGTTTGTGTGTGTATGTGTGTGTATATGTGTATGTATATACACATATATATGCATATATAATTTTTATGTATGTATGCATATGTAATTATATGTATGCATATATATAATTTTTTTGCATGTTTGGTAATGCCATTATTTCACAGTGACTCTTGAAGCATTGACAGATTATCCCTGTATAAAACTTGTCTAGATTAATAATTACCATCTATAAGCCCTGAGAAGATATTTTCCCATTGTCTTCTGTGGTGTGTTTTTGCTCACGAGATCTTGGTTGTAACACTATTTGTCATTACTTTATAGGCAAACAGTCTATTTTTTCTGGTGCTTTTAAGATTTTTAAACAAAAATTTTTGCAGGATAACTGTAATATGTCCAGGATTTTTTAAAAATTTCCTGTTCAGGATCCATGTGATCCTTGAAAATTTGAACACATATTTCAAACTCAAAAGATATTCAGTTTTGAAAAATATTCAGCCGTAATCACTTGGAATATTCTTTCCCCTGTATTTTCTCGTTTGCTCCCGTAATACCTATATTCTCTTTTTATTTTCTCTTTATTTTTTTGTGCTGATTCCTGAATAACTTCCTCAGATATATTTTGTTATTAACAAAATCTCCTCCTTTATCTAATCTATTCTTTAACCCATCCATTGAGTACATTTATTGCAATAATGATGCATTTTATTCCTAGAATTTCTATTTGTTTTTTCTTATATAACTGGCCATTTGTTGTGTATTTAATTCTGTTCTTATCCCATTCTTTTTCTTTGTCATTTAAAAATATTTTAAATATAATATTTCTAAACTCTTTAGATTATTATTTGAAGATCTGGTATGTGAATTTTTCTTATATATTCTGACTTTCTCAACTTGATGATTTTCCATTTCCTCATACTGTATTTTTTATTTGTTTGTTTTTTTAGCTATGAATTTATCTGGAATGTGGGCTGAGATATTCTGAAGAAATTCTGAGTGTCTGTGTTGTAAATACTATTCAGCAGAACCCTTTTGTGTTTATCTTTAGTGGAAGACTAATGGATTGTCCTGATTTTGTATTTGTTTTCATATTAATGTCTTGGATAATATGTACTTTATTCCTATGCCCACGAATAATCCAAATTTGACATTGAAAAATACTCACAGGTGACTCTCATTCTACTCCAGATCTCAATAAATGTCAGGTTTCTTTGTAGCATTCAGGGCCGTATTTCTAAATTTCTATTTCATGAATAGGACATTACTTTGGGCTGTTAGCTGTATTACTGAAGCTCATTAGGAGTTCCCTGACACACAGACTTGAGCCTTCAAGTTCTCTTTCCAAGGATCCAGAATCCCTATACTCTTATGGCTATATAACTTTCCTAATTCCGTTATTCATTCAGCTTCAACAAACTTTTAACAGTATCTCTGAGTTAACTGTTAATTTCTGATATTTGATAATTTACCATGATTGCTTTTGAGCTTAGCTATATATCCCAAGTTATTGTAATATATAGCATTTTAATATAGAATGCTAAGTGTTTAGATCAATAAACGCTGCCAGTCAACATATTTGATAGAAGAAGGTAGTACCAACATATTAGCAGAGAAATTATCAGGTGATTCATTGGATTTTGAGTTTGAGAAAGAAGAGAAATTGGTCATGATTATGTTAATATTTCAGTAAATGAAGGACCTGAAATAGGAAACGCATGAGAAGGCTTATGTTGGGAAGATTAGATTGTAAATTTTATTTTAGATAAATTGATCTTGATATCCCTTGAGACCTCTATTTAGGAAGACAGTTTGATACACAGTCTAATGCCTAGGAAGAGATTTGAACCAGATATTTTTAAACCTGGAAACAAGTTGCACCTCATTTATAATTCAAACAAATTGAAAAGTTGAATGATCCAGCAGCATATGTAGAATGAGAAAAGAACAGGACTTAGGAAAGAATTCCACTCTATAGTGACATTTAAGGGATGGGAAAGAACTAGAAAAGAAAACCAAGAAAGAGCATTCTAGCAGTAGAAAGACATCCAGGAGAGAATTGTAACTAGAGAACAAAGGAAGAAAAATTTTACAATGGAGGAAGTAGTAAAAAAAAAAAAAAAAAAAAAAAATATATATATATATATATATATATCTCAAATACCTGTAGCTAAGCAAAATAACGGCAAAAAGGCTCCACTTTATATAGATTGGTGAACTTGATTACAAAAGTTTCAATTAGTTCCTAAGTGGTGAAGTACAGATTGCAATCGAATGAGGAAAACTTAGGAGATAAGAAAATGGAAATTTCTATTGTAGATAGATTTTTAATTTGTTAGAGAATTAAGAAATTAAGAGGACCTAATAAATGTTGATGAATTAGGAGACTGGAGGTTGTAAAAAATGTTAATTCTCCTAAAATTGACCTGTATATTCAATAAAATCAGAATGAAAACCCCATTTAGTTTTGTTTTCTCTGTAGAAATTAGGAAACTCTTTTATAATTTATAGGGAAATACAAAGGACCCAAAAGAGTCAAGATGAATTTAAAGAGTCTGGATAATTTATACTACTAAATATCTAAATGTAATAAAGCTATAAGAATTAAGACAGTGCGAATTGTATTATTAAACTATGGTGAAAAATAGGGGCGGCAGGATGGCTCAGTTGGTTAGAGCGCAAGCTCTCAACAACAAGGTTACTGGTTCAATTCCCACATGGTGGTGGTGGGCTATCCCTCCTGCAATCACGTTTGAAAACAGCAACTGGACTTGGAGCTGAGCTGTGCCCTCCACAACTAGATTGAAGGACAACAACTTGGAGATGATGGGCCCTGGAAAAACACACTGTTCCCCAATATTCCCTAATAAATTTTTTTTAATGGAGAAAAATAGAATTCCAACGCATATTAAGATTTTTGATTTATAACAAAAATGACAAGGTGGTATAGAAAGGAAAGGATGAATTTTCATTAATGAATTTTCATTACATGGTGGTGGGTCACTTGAATATCCTTTCATTATCCGTATGAAAGGATATTCATATGCTTTATACCATTCACAGAAAATCAATTCTAGATGTGTTGTAATGAAATGTAAAACAATAAAGCTTTTAGTAAATACTAGGAGAATAACTTCATGACTTTGGAATATACAAAATTTCTTAACTGGTACTCAAAATACCAGTCATAATGAGAGAAATTGATCAATTGGACTATCAAGGGACACAGTCTTATATCTAGTTTGCTATAAATTGTATCTCCTCATCTGCTGGAATATTATATTGAATCCCTTGTACGTAAATCAAATGCTTCAAACACCCTTGAATAGTAGTGGCAAATCCATATTCAAAATCCATTATCTATAATGGATTCTATTATAATTCTATGACAATGAACTGCTGACTCTTCCAAGATGGAAGGACCTAATTAGTCAACCTGCAACCAACTACCCAGGTTGCCCCCTCAAGGAATAGTGGCATAGTATAAAATTTTTAAGTCCGTGTTGGTCTGTTCCTGGGAAGTTAGCAGTAGTAACTATATCATCCTTGGAAAGTGGGATACATATCATGAAGCCCAGGCATAGCCTCCATTTTTGCCATCATGGCCACTTCCATTGTGTGCTCCTGTTCTAGCACTGGAATATTCAATGGCAAAGGCTGGCTAATGGTTAACTGTTTTTTCTTTTGTTTTGTTATACAAGTTCTTCAAACTTTGTTACCCTTCTCCTATGTTCATACATATCCCTTAACCCTATACTTCCTATTCTCCATTTTTTTTTAAATTTTAAATTTTATTTTCTTTCAGGTTCCTGACTAGCACTCAATCTTATCTGTCACTGCCCATGAGTCTATATACACTCTTATATAGCCTTGGGACATTTCTTATTCCACACAAACTGGATGGCAAGGTACACACACTGAATTTCTGCCCAGCAGAAGGGTGACTCCTCACTAATCTCTTTCATGGTCGCTGCTGAATGAGGTTGTACTGCAGTCACCACCCATGTTAAAGCCAACCATCTGTCAATCAAACTTGGTCATTTTTCTCCCTCCTCTTTTAGCTAATTGCAAGATTCTCCCCATATGTTATAGTGTAAGTGGAAGGTCGGGCACTGGTATGTGCAGCCTTGATATGTGCAGTGGGAGTCTTGGTTATCTGCTTATTCAGGTTGCTTGGGTCCTCTTTTCCTGCTTGTGCTTGATCCCAGATAAATCACTTCCATTTTGCAATGATTTATTTCTGAGCCCCTCAACTTTATGAAATGATGAGCCTGACAGGACTCACTTTATGGTTGCCATGAAATGATAGCAGGGGTGGAGGCCATGAATAAAATTGTCCCTAATTGGCAACCAATGTCCTAGAGTGGCAATGACAGTTAGCAATAGCTATTGCATCCATTATTCTTATTGTTATTCTTTTCTTGATACATCTGCAAAACCTGACACATTCTCTTCCACCAGTGACATTCTCCCAGTTCACTACTGGTGACTATTTTAAACACTGGATCGTTACCTTGTGCCTAGGCCTGTCTGAGCTCCACCTAGCAGCCGCCAGGCAGTAGTAATCCAGTGCTGAAACCCCATCTTATCTCCTGCTTTCTTTCTTGGTTGCAGCTGTCAATTGGGATGTCTGAAAACAGATACTGAGACAAGATGTTTATTAGAAATCAATGTCTGTTAAAGGGAGGAGGAAAAAAGCATGACTGGGAAGAAGAATCGAACTATGATTGAAGACATAACCTCAGTCAATCTTGAGGTATATGTGGGGGTAGTGGTGAGGATCTAGACTGAGTATTGCCCATCAGATCGTCCATTATTGAGAGCAGATGGCCAGGTCTTTCTACCTCTGACTCTAGTAGCAAATACAAGCTTCCCTAGAGAAAGATGTAAGATTTGTAAAAAGTGGCTCTTTGAAACTAAGGTAAACCATGAAGATCCTGAGAACTGGAGGCTATCTGCTGACCATTCTCCCTGCAGCTGGATAGCAAGTTCTTCCTTGAAGAGAGACCTAGATGGCACACCTTCATATTAAATATATATTTAACACACATGGAAAGCTATACAAGAGGAAAAATGAATAAGTAATTACTATATGAAATCACATGAATCTCGTAAGGATAATGTTGAGTGAAAGAAGCCAAACCCTCCCCCTGCAAAAGAAGACTATATGTAGATTGATTCCAAGTATAGTATATATGTTTCAAAAACAGGCAAAACCAATCGATATGGTTGGAAGTGAACATAGTATTAATATTTATCTTCAAATGGTTAAAACCTAAGATTTGTATGAGGAAATCTTTTGCTGTGCTGTTTATGTTCTATTTCTTTATCTGGGTGCAGAGTATACAACTATATTCCCTTCATGGTTATGTACTTTTTTCTTAGTGTATATGATACTTGAAAAATACTTTTTAAGAAAGGTTAAAATTGAACTGTGGAATGGATCATAGAAATAGGATAGTAATTACCAGTTATTTTACTTAAAAGACATATTATTCTATACTTCATTATTGTAAAGTTTCATATAAGAATCATGATGTATCATGTAAGATTCAGTAATGAATTACGAAGACCACAAACAGTGGCTTACACTAATTAAAAACTTATTTCTATCTCATCCAAGAATTTAGACGTAAAACGTTAAGGCGTAGCATGTTAGCTCTGCTCCCCCAAAATTTTAGGGATGCATCTCATTTCAAGTGATTACTTCCTATTCCTAAGGTGTACACCTTATTCTCATGGCATATGATAATGGCTAAAACTATCATAATAAAACCCTTTTTCAGGCAGTAAGACTGAGGAAGAAATGAAGAGAAAGGAAAAAGGTTATTAGGCAAATGTTATTTAGGGGAAGTTCAAAAACACCGCTACAAGACTATTTCTATCCATGCCATTGGCCCAAAACTGGTCTCATGTCAATCACTTGGAACAAAGAAGTCTGGGAAATAAAAGATGTACTTTGGGAAGTCATGTGACATCTGAAAAACGGAAACTTCTTTTACTCTGGGAGAAGGGGAAAACAGCTGTTAGGTTCAGTCATCAATCTTTATCACACAGGGACACTGTAACAGTTTTTATGTACCTGCTTTAGAAAAACAACAGTGAGCCTTAAAATGTCACATGCACCATAAGGAACTTTGGGAAAGAGTTAGTACAAATTATTCTAACAATATTTAGGGAAAAAGAATCACCTAAGTGAAACCGAGGTAATACAACATATAACTAAAATAGAGTGTCACTAATGAATTATTAATTTAAAAATAAATTCTTTCATGAGCTAATTGCAAACACTTTAAGGAGTGCCACAGTTTCAGGAAACACAAAGTATTAGGTAGAGGAAAGTACATGTTCCCATGATATTAAATTTCATTATCTTAATCATATTGGATGTTACCCAAGACAGTATATTTCCTTTATAATTTGTTAAGGTGAAGAAGTCATGCTCACTGAAAATTGCTCCTGATTTAACTCATCCTGAGATAAATATTCTGAAAAGCAGGGAAATATTTCACATTTCTCAGAGTTAAATTATAGCCATTTGCATTGCACACATACAAGATATGAAAATATGGCAAAATGAAATGTGTCTTGAAATATGTAAGAAATTATTTTCCATTTCTATAAAATTATGCTAAGTATCTTTTCTAATCCTCTGTCCTCCACTGCCTACAATTTATTTCCATTTCTTTAGAACTAGATTTCTTTAAAAAGATGACTTTCATCACTATTACCATATCCTTCCCTATCATTTGTTATTTCTGATTTTGTAATCTGGTTTCTTACCTACCATTGCACTGCATCAGCTCTCACAAATTCACCATTAATAATCAAATCTATCTGATGTTTTTTCACCTTTTATTTTACAGGACAACTGTATAACATTTGATACTACTGACCATTCTTTTTGCTCATTTATTCTGAAATCCTGATCTTCCCCTTAAAAACTGCTCATACAATCTTCTCTACGTCACTTGTTGGCAACTCCATAATTTTGATTGCTCAAACTATAATCCTTGGGGGTCATCCTAGATTGTTATTTTTCTTATCCTCTAATTCTAAGCCACCAAGAAATTGCATTGGTTCCACCTTCACATTTCACTATCTTCACTGAAGCTGTGCCAGGCCATGCCCTGACACCTCTCCCCTTCTGAACTAGTCTCCCTTCTTCTTTCTTTTCAATCTGATATGTAATTTAGCAATCAAAGTAATTACTTTAAAGCATAAACACATCATGCCACTCCTCTTCTCAAAAACCCTGAAATGGCTCCCAATTTCACTCTGAGTATAAACCAAAGTCTGTACAATGCTCTAAAGGCCCTGCATCATTGAGTCCTGCTCCTGTCGCCTCTCTAACCTTACCTCCACTCGCGCTTACATCTTTTTCAGTGGGCCAACAGGCCTACTTGCTACTATTAAAATATTGTTTTAGAGGCGTGTATTATAAAGCCTATTTTGATTGCCTAGGGAGAAGGGAAACTGACCAGCCAAACCACAGAGAATGCTAGAGTGCAAGTGGTCTGGGGAGTAACCAGAATAAATCTTCCATGGTACCAGTATTTGTTCTCTGAACACTTTCTTTTTCCACATTGACTTCATTTTCTCAGATTGCCTTTCTACTCTGTGTGGGAAACAACTTCCTAGAAGGTTCTACATTCAGACCTTCCTAGTTGAGCCCTAAAGTGAAAAATTCAAGGGAGACCTTTGACTAGTGTAATGGACGGCATGTTTGTGTGCCCCCCAAAAGTCACATATTGAAACCCTAATCCCCTCTGTGACTGTATTTGGAGATGAGACCTCTGGGAGGTGATTAGGTCATGAGCATAAAGAATACATAATAAGATTAGTGCCTTTATAAGAGGAGACAGCAGAAAGCTTGCTTCTGTCTCTGTTTTCCACCATGTAAAGACATAAGGAGAAGATGGCCATGTGCAAACCAGGAAAAGAGTTTTCACCAAGAACCACATCTGCTGGCCCCTTGATTTTGGACTTCCCAGCCTCCAGAACTGAAAGAGAGAAGTTTGTTGTTTAAACCACCCAGTCTCTGGTAATTTGTTATAACAGTCCAAGTTGATCAAGTAACTAGCTTGGCTTGAAGCATACAAAGAGAGTGAATTCAGGAAACAGATTCTTTTGTTCAAATCCCATCTCTGATACTTACAAACCACCTGACTTTGCCAAATTACTTAATTTTTCTGGGCCTTCTTTTTCCTAGCAGTAAAATGTGGATGAGAATAGTGTCTATCCAATACAAATGTCATGAGATAAACGCATTAATATACGTAAAGTGCTTAGAAACACTATCAATCAGCTTCACTAAAGATAAGCAAGATTTTCCACCTCTATTAAAACTATATGTTTGGAGTAAGAGAGGAGTATTTCCCCAAACGAAGAGAGTTTTTTATGCCTCAAAATCAGAAGGCGCACAAGTTAAGAAAACACATTTTCAACTGTGATAAAAATGTTACCTAAATAAATTTAATTTAAAAAATGTTGATTGCGATATTCAGAATATATTAACATTGATGTCCTTTTAACTCATAGAGCCATGGTCTAACACAAATTCTATATTGCTATATTTTGAGTTTTTTTAAGCTTAAAGGCAGATAGTACTGGTTTATTTGATATATTGTTAGCAAGAATATGTGTTGCAAAATCTTGGGTTTACTAGCATCTTTATATGAGATCCACCTGAAAACAGTACCAGCAAAATCAATGTCAGTGATAGGAAAACATTACTCAATTGAGCATATTAAGGATAATACTACAGTGTCTTGGAAAGCCAGGTGCCATGCAGCTAGATCACTTAACAAATGACTCTCAAATACTAACAGATGTCAGTATAGCACAGAGGAAGCAGAGGATTGATGATTATGCTTTTGTCAGAATTTATAGTTAGCTGATTGGAATGGTTCAGGAGCTCCTGTTTTGCCAGCAGTATATTGTACTGTGCTAAAATAAGGTGTAATACTAAGAATAATGTTTGGGCTTAGGAGGCTCTGACATTTGCCAAAAATACATCATCCTAGTTTTTGAACTCAAAAGTTTATTGCTCTTATTGTAGTGTCTATTATGTAATAGTGTGTTTAACTACAAGATTGGTTGAATTTGTTTCTCTTTGTGGTTCCAACTGCAAAGGCTTATCACCAGGGGACTCTACATGGTTAGAATCTGAAGTAGCCAGATACCACCAAGAGATCTAATCCAAATATTGTGCATGGAATTGTGGTTTCATAGCGTACACCGAGACATGTGGTTTAATGCTATGTTTGAAAAGAACATATAGATTTCTGATTGTTGTAACATTTTCAAAGGAGTTCATTATGACTTTACAAGACGGCCTTAAATTGAATACAGAAAATAAACAGAGGAAAAATGAGTTGACTTAAAATATACACAAGAACAAGCTAAGCTATTTTCTGACATGACAAAAAGTAGTTATGAATATTTTCAGTAATATAATTTTGTGTTTGTGTGTGTAGTGTACATGTATGAATGTGCTTTCACACTTGCATATATATATTTAAAACATCAGAGGTGCTGATGGCTTCCACTGAGTGAGCCATAAGTGTCAGGGTGTCAACTTCTTGTGACTCACTGCAAACGTTTTCAAGATGGTTGCAATTAGATATCCATACTTGAAGTAAAATAGATTTTAGTGTGACAGTTAAAAATTTTAATAATAATAGCCTTGTATTGATTAGTTACTGCATATTTTACATATGTTTAATTCAAAAAATGTTAAATATTAACTAGTTATGATTATAATTTTTATTTATGTAGTAACTTCACCTCATAGCTATTTCCTCTGCTGGACTATAAGCTATACAGGGATGAAGGGTCTATATTGGTTTTATTCTTTATTTTACCCTAGATCCTAGAGCACAGCTTTTGACTCAATATCTGGTGATTAAATGACCTTCCATGATACAGTTAATTAACTTATGATTCAAAAAAGATAGGTAGCTTGCTCATGGAGTGATGGTTAATAAATAATAGATCTGGGATTAAAAGTCAGATAAAACTGAACCCAGACTTAATGCCTCTTCTTTCCCTTACATAAACTTTAAAAAATTATTGTAGTAAAATACATATAAAATTTTAACAATTTTACCATTTTAAAGTGTACAATCTCATGGAATTTAATATGTTCACAATGGTGTGAAAGTATCATCAATATCCAATTTCAGAACATTTTTATCGCTTGAAAAGGAAACACCATCCCATTAAGCAGCCACTCCCAATTCCCCTCCCCAAACCTCTGACATTAATTTACTTTCTATCTCTATGAATTTGTCTATTCTGGCTTTTTTCTCACTCATTATAGCACTTTCAATGTTCATCCATTTTGCAGCATTTATCCATATTCCACTCATTTTAATGACCTAATAATTTTCAGAAAGAATATTAAATATTTTCCAAAGAAGACTTACAGATCTCCAACACGTATACAAAAAGGTACCCAACGTCACTAATTATCAGGGAAATGCAGAGCAAAACTGCAAGATATCACCTCTTACCTTTAGGATGGCCATTATCAAAAACTAAGAGATAACAAGTGTCAGTAAGAGCGTGAAGGAAAGGGAGCCCGTATACACTCTGATAGAAGTACAAACTTGTACAGCCATTACAGAAAACAGTATGAAAGTTCCCCCCACAAAAATTAAAAATTAAACTAGCACATGATCCATTAATCCCACTTCTGGGTATATATCCAAAAGATATAAAATCAATATCTTGAAGAGACAGCTGCACTTCTATATTCATTGCAGCCAGTATTATTCACGATAGCCAAGATATGGAAACAACCTAAGTGCCCATCAACAAGTGAATGCATAAAGAAAATATGGTATTATAAATTCTGCATTATTACTCCACCATATAAAAGAAGAAAATCATGCCATTTGCAAAACCATGGAGGAACCTAAAGGCCGTTATGTTAGGTGAAATAAGCAACACACAGAAAGCTAAATACTGCATAATCTCACTTACCTCTGGAATTTTAAAAAGCCAAACTCACAGAAGCAGAGAGTAGAATGGGGATTGTTAGGGGCTGGCGGGTGGGAGAATGGGGAGACACTGGTCAAAGGATAAAAGTTACAGTTCTAAGATGAATAGAGTAAGTTCTGGGGATCTGATGAACAGCATGGTGACTTAGTCAACAATATTGTATTATAAACTTGAAATTTGCTAGGAGAGTAGATCTTGAGTGTTTTCAACTCACACACAAAAAATATTAACTAGGTGAGGTGATAGATGTGTTACTGAGCTTGATTATGGTAATAATTTCACAATGCTATGTAATCATCATGTTATACAACTAAAATTGTCAAAGTGTATTTGACAATTATACTTCAATAAAACTGGAAAAGAAATGCCTTGATTAATGTAAAATATATATTAAAAGTGAACCTGACCAAATTAGGAGGTCAGGAAAAGTTCATACAAGGAAGAGAGGCTCAAGGTAAAAGAGGTAAAGTGAGGAGCTCGAGAGAAAATTTTTCTGGCCAGAATTTAAGACTAATGCAAAAACCCTTGCGCAGAGATCCAAGGAAGTAAGAGGAGGCTAGTACATTTCAACTTTAGAGAAAAAGTTGGAGGTTAGTATGAGATGAGGATGGAGAGAAACACAGAGTACAGGCAATTCATAAAGAATATGCTTGAATTCCACTCCTAGGTATCTATCCGGAGAAATCCAAAACTCTAATTCAAAAAAAATGCATGCACCTCTATATTTATTGCAGCACTATACACAATAGCCAAGACATGGAAACAACCGAAATGCCCATCGGTAGACAACTGGATTGAGATACCCTGGTACATTTATACAATGGAGTATTACGCAGCCATAAAGAAGCATGAAATCTTACTATTTGCAACAACATGGATGGACCTAGAGAACATTATGTTAAGTGAAATAAGTCAGACAGAGAAAGACAAATACTATATGATCTCACTTATATATGGAATCTAAAGAATAGGATAAATGAAGAAACTAATCAGAAACAGTCTCAGAGACATAGAGGAAAAACTGAGGGTTGCTAGATGGATGGAGAGGTAGGGATGAGGGAGAAGATGAGGGGATTAGAAAGCACAATCGGTAACCACAAGATTGCCACAGGGATACGAAAGTTAATTTGGGGAATGTAATCAATAATGTTGTAAAGATTTTATAGGGTATCCGATGGACACTTGTCTCATTAGGGAGACCACCTCAAGGATGGTGTAGAGCCTGATTACTGCAGTGTACACCTGAAGCTGAACAATAATCAGTGTCAACTACAAATATATATATATATGTATATATATATATATGTATATATACATGTGTGTGTGTGTGTGTGTGTGTGTGTATAGTTACAAGAAGCAGAGTACAGCATTAGGAATTGAGACAGTGGAAATGTAATGGCTGTGTGCGATGTCAGAGGAGTAGTGGATAGGGGGCCGGAGGTTATCACTGTGTGAGGGATATAAATGATAAATGTCTAACTATTGTCTGGTGCACCTGAAACTAACAAAAAAATAAAAATAATAATTTAAAAAAGAATATGCTTGAGACATAGGCTCATTTAAGATGTTTATTCTTTAGCTAAGGAGCTGTGATAATCTCTGAAAGGTTGTTAGTGTGTAAAGAGGGGGAAAAAAACAATGTTGCGGTCTTTTGGAAATCATTCTAGTGATAACCTGCAAGAAAGAATATAAAGACATGAGAATGGATGCAGTGAAATCAGTTATGTGGCTATTAAAATATTCCAAATACATTGTTTGTCTGTACTTGTATATCATAGTAGTGTGAATGGGAAGTCATTTAAAAGAGATTTAAGAAATAAAATATGCACTACTTGCTTATGACTTGTAAATTGGGACTGAAGGAAGAATAAAAGAAACATCTAAGTAAAGATGCAGAATCAAGTTAGATCTATTCAAGTTCAGAGCAGAGGCCTGAACTGGATATAAAAAGTTGGAAGTCTTTGAAATACAAATAGTGATCGAAACCATGGATTCGAGTAAGTTTGAGCAGGGAGAAAGTATGAACTAAAGAGAGCCTTTAAAAACTTTTGTTTTTAAAATGCAATTACTAGTGAGAGGAAAATGAACTATCAGGCGTGTTTGACAAGGAATTGCCAGACAAGTAGGAATATAACAACCAGAAAAGTTTAGTGTCATGGAAGTCTATGGGAGAATGAAATACTAAATACCACTAAAAATTAAGTTAGACCAATTCTAAAAACTGCCCTTTGGATACAGCACAGTAGAGAAGACTGCTAACCTTAGGGAGAACTACTTCAGGAGTGGTGGAAGAAGAATCAACCATCAATAGACTGAGGAGCAAGTGAAATTTTAAAAAGAAAGAGAGAGAGAAGAGTTTTTTAAAAGTGTGGTTGTTAAGTCGGAATGATATACAATGTTTGAGCGAGAAAAGGCTATGGACTCAAGGAGGATTCTGAGAATTTGGAGAAACTTGAGCATATTTATATATTAGTGAAAAGGATTCAACTGGGAGACTATTGGTATTTGACAAGGGTCTGGAGGAGATATGTGTAGAGCACAGTGGAGAAATTATCTTTATATAGGACTTTATATAATGTAACATAAAAGTAATCAACGTAATGACAGGTAAGATTTTATTTAGTAGCTTTTTAGTTCTATAGTGGTAAGTACAGAATGGTAGCTTCAGTATTCTCTGGGAAGTGGAATGAAAGATTATCTGAAGGATATTGGGAGAAGTAAAGATTCGAGAGGAAGGAGGGACCCCAAGGTACATCCCAGTCTCTAGGAAATCTCAGGAAGTAGATGAGACAAGGTTGAGGCTACGCAATCTGACACAGTAGAATCACACTGATACGGGATTTTCCCATTTGGAAACCACTTTCATAGATGTCTATTAATTGATACAAATCAATTTGTTAGTTGAGAGCTCTGCATCTGGCATGTTTTTTCCATGGTTGCAAGCCCCAGAGAAATACTTATTTTCATGAATAACAAATACCCCAAATACTGAGAGTATGAATTTGGGTAGTAAACACACAGTGCAATATACAGATGATGTTTATAGAATTGTACACTTGAAACCTATATAATTTTATTAACCAATGTCACCGCAATAAATTTAATAAAAAAAGAAACTTATAAAAAAATTAAACTGCTTTCCCTTGATTTCCTTCTTTTTCTTCTTTTGTTGGCAGTGTGTTCTCCCAGGATCTTTGCTTCTATCCCACCATTACTGAAAAGATTATGCCATCTCAATCTTTAGGAATCTACTTTTAAGAAAGAAGAGTTCTTTTCCTTTTCTATGTCATATGTTTAATTGAACCATAATATTCTCTACAATAAATATTATATTCCTTTCTCAAGTGCATTTATTTATTTACATATTTTTTTTTTTAAGTATCAGAGGCCTACATGTACCCTTCCAAGCTTGAAAATATCCCAAGTAAACCAGAAGTTGTAATATCTGGAGTAAGTGGCCCTAAAAGAACCCTTACCAAGTTAGACACACACACACAATACATACGCGGTCAGACAATTAAGTTCACGAATTCGTCCTTGAATAAGTGCTATGTACCTCATTGCTGAATATCACTATGGTCACCTTTGATGTACTCCCCTTGGGAATCTATGCATCAATATCAGTGCCTAGTCCACCCTTCAAAGTAATTTTGGAACTCTTTTTCTGGAATGGCCAGCAGAGCTGTCATCATATTACCCTTGATGCTCTGAATGTCATTAAAATGTCTTCCTTTCAAAATTTCCTTTATCTTTGGGTAAAGAAAGAAGTCATTGGGGGCCAGATCAGGTGAGTAGGGAGGGTATTCCAATACAGTTATTTGTTTACTGGCTAAAAACTCCCTCACAGACAGTGCCAGGTGAGCTGGTGCATTGTCGTGTTGCAAGAGCCATGAATTGTTGGCGAAAAGTTCAGGTTGTCTAACTTTTTCACACAGCCTTTACAGCACTTCCAAATAGTAAATTTAGTTAACCGTTCATCCAGTTAGTACAAATTCATAATGAATAATCCCTCTGATATCAAAAAAGGTTAGCAACATCGCTGCAACAAGTTCGCAAACTTAATTGTCAGACCGCGTGCAAGTCTGTATTTTTTTTTTACATTGGCTTGGATTGTTCAAATAAATTGGTGTGATTTCTGACTCTAGAGCTATACATCTCCTTCAGAAACAAACTAGTATTAGATTTATATACTGTGTTATTCTTAAAGTCTAAGTAGAAAAAATTTTTTAAGTTTTTAGAGGACCTAACCTCTAAGATACATTGAAATATCAAATGTATTCAGTTCTTATTCATTAATAAAAGCAGTATTAATGAAGTATTATAATACTGGCATATTATTAATAAAGGAATTTTATTTAATTAAATAAAATTGGTTACTTTATTAAATAAAATTCCTTTATTAATAATATGCCAATTTTATATTACTTTGCTAATAGAGCAAAGAGTTTTACAGTCAATAAAATAAAAACTACAGTGAATTCCAATTTCAAAACACAGATGTATATATGAGAAGGCCATCCAAATAAGCAGAAACAAATTTTATGAATTACCCATTATAATTACACCTTTTAAAAGTATGCATTTCATATGTTAACTTAAATTTTAATATAATATTGCTTTTTAGAGGGAGAAAAGAGGAATCCCTTTCTTAAGTGTGTAAAGCATTATCAGTGTCTAATAAGAGAAGAACTTTTATGATTTCATAAGTACTAACTATATTTGTGGCAGAGAGGGATTCCTTAATAATAGAGTTATATGGTAATAAATTATCCACTAACTACTTAGAATGAGGTTATCATACCTCAAATTACCTAAAATGATATATTGATGTGATTCTCATCTAAAATAATTGCAGGAAAATTGTTCCTATATAAAAAATTTAGATAAAATATATGGTGATGGAAGGAGAACTGACTCTGGGTGGTAACCACACTATGTGATATATAGATGATGTATTACAGAATTATACCCCTGAAGCCTATGAAACTTTACTAACAATTGTCAGCCCAATAAACTTTAATAAAAAAAAAATTTAGACAGCAGTCAGTGAACTGATAATTTGCCTCTGTGATGATGAGAAAGTTCTTGAACCAGTGATTCCAGTCTCATAGACTCCATTCCACAGCACATAACTGGGTATGAAAATATGCTGCCAGGTTTTCCTTTCTCCTTAGAAATGGATCTACTTCATCAATCATTCAATTGATTCAATACACATGGTATTCACTATATATTACATACTGTGTTGAATGTTCTCGTGCGAAGTGAATTTAGACACAGTTCCTGTCCTCAGTATCTTATAGCCTGATATATTAAAACTATGCCAGTGGATCCATTGTCCTCTGCGTCACACATAGAGGAGAATGACGTCAACGCTCAACTAGAATTTCCTGCAAACCACTTGCTTGCCTTAAAGGTGTTTAGTGCTTACATTCTTCATTAAAATAATCACATCAAAAGTTGCCATTTCCCATTATAAATAATGAAAATGAGTATTAAAGAGGTTAAGAAAATTACCAAAGGGCAACATGCCAGTAACGCAAGATCCTTATTAGAAAAGAGGTTTTATGATTCCATAATCTTTGTCAGCTGCCTATACACCTAAGGACATGTGTTACTAAACCTTCCATCAGTATCTCCCCTCTGCATTTCCCCCTAAACCAACTGCACTCTTCCTTATCAGGGCTCCTATCTGTAAACCACCTTTAATTCCAAATCCCAGCCAGATCTCCTATTATCGCATCACATACTTCATCCAGACAAGGAGCCAAGTTAGTTGAACATAATTATTCACACACACACACACACACACACACACACACACACACTCAATTTACAACAGCATTTCCGAAACCTAAAGACCCAATGACCAACTTTGGTCTAGGGGCTGTTCTCCATGCCACAGCAACATATCTGTGATCAAAAATAAGCCAGTATATTTTATAAAACATTTAAAAATATCAATAGACAGACCCCCAAAATACATATAACTTTAAAATTCCCTAATTGTACCTGTAGCCATGGAGATTACAAACCACAGAAATGGGATTGAATTTTCTTTGCACACTTTGCTTGTTTACACAGGAAAAATTTATTCAAGACCTGAACTTCTCTTGGCACCTGACTGAGATTCAGGAATATTTCCCCTGTGCTCTGATTGTGTATGACATTTCACACACAGACGCTCATCCAATCACACAATGAGCCAGATTTCTCAGATACCCTTGGAATTACAAAAACCTTATGTGTGTATACATAAGTCTAGACAGTTGGAACGGAGAATGTCCACTAATGCAGAGTAGTAAATCTACGCAGGGCCGATTGAAATATTTTATCTCCTGGGATTTTTCCTATGTAATTTGCCAACCCTTTAGATAGCAATGCAAAAAACTCAGGAATAATGATATCTGGACAAAACATCTCCAGTATAGGTATACAATTAATAGGGGAAGGCAAAAGAAAATAGAGAATGGAACACACACTCTAAACCTGAGCATCATTTGCTTTCCAAAAATATGTTTTCCATGATATGATGATTCCTTGTGCACTTCGAAAAATAATAATTCTGCAAGCTTTTTAATATCCACAAGAATAAAATTCTGATTGAGATAAAGTATAATAATGTCTAGTCAACATTTTAGTCGTATTGTCTTGACAGCATTTGCTTAAACCTTGTGTCTGTGCCCAAACGTCTTAGGGATTTGATGTCCTCTCAGGTTTTCTGAGAGCTAGACTAATTAAAAGCATATATTAATTCAAGCCATAATACATATCAAATGTACTAAATATGTCTCTCACCCCTAAAGGAGCATGATAAATTGAATCCTATCTGCCTCTGAGGGTGTGTTGCTCTGCAGTTATGCTATAAATCTGAGAGGCAGTTTGCTGCTCATTTGTAATAGTGAACGCTTCATTCACAAGGTTTTGCATTAGCCATCGTTTGTGCCTTGAGGGCATTTCACGCAAACAGGAACCGTCTCTGATGAAAACACTTTATCCTTTAAAGTACAACCGTTCATCATAATATGTGGAATTTTAACTACATAAGCCTATAAAAAATTTAACAAATTGCCAGCCCTTACACTCTTACTGATGCACTCATTTCCTTGCTTTCCAGGGTCACCCAGGTTAACACAACCACTTAGACCAAAACATTGTACAGTAGCTGATGGATGACATTTTCCATTAAAGATGCTACAGGAAATAAGAAGTAATTAGGTGCTGCTATTCCATTCACCATATTGGCTGGTATGAAATATTAGTACAAACTGATCAAGAACTGTTCACGTAAGAACTTCCCTAATTATAAAGAATAACTTTATATTATGGAGGAAATTGTGTTCCTTAAAATCCTGGGTATACTTCACAATATACACAAAAGCTGAAACTGACTGAATGTAACTAAAACCCAATATCACTCTTAACAGTTAAGATTAAAGAGTATGCATTGCTGGTATCAGAAATATATACAATCAGCAATCATATAATGGTGGATTTATGTTTCTTTCTTTTGTCAAAGGAATACTGCATGACAACATAATCTTTTCTTGAATTTCAAATATTGGTTTTGTGGCTGAGGACACTGATACACAGTCTTGGTATTACACACACTCTTGGTATAAATTAAGCTCCTGGAATTTCCCAAAATTTGATCTAATTCAAGTCATTGACCAGTTTACAGCATGTTTTCCATCTGAGTTTTAACCTGAGTAAAGATCTAGTTTCATTTCTCCAGATTCTGTCCAAACTTTCCTCTTTGTCTTACCTAGTGTATCTAGACTAGTTACTCTAGACTAGTTATTTTCAACCGGGGCAATTTTCTTCTCCAGGGAACTTTTGACACTGTCCGGATATATTTGTAATTACAACTGGGAGGATGCTACTGGCATCTAGTGGATGGAGGCCAGGGATGCTGTTAAATATCCTATGATGCACAAGACAGCCCCTCACAACAAGAATTATTCAGAAAAAAAATTATCAATAGAGCTCAGGTAGAGAAACCCTGATCTAGATCTAAATTTCCGCATTCCTGGGCCAAAATGGATGGCAATTAGATGCATGTCTATAACAAAAAGATAAAGAAGGGAGGGATAATGCACATTTTATTCAGTTTCTAGAAGCCAGTGTACTGGGGAAAGCAAAACTTTACAAGTAGCCTTATCTTTTATTAATGTAAATATTATAGAAGTTAGCATACAGCAGAAAAGCATACAAACCATAAATGTCTAGCTGCAAAAAATTCAAAATGGACACATCTTGGTAACCAGAACCCAAAAACAATGTTACCAGGACCCCAGTAATGTCCTCCTCACTTTGAATATTCAGTCTTGGACTCATTTCTGAATTCTAACCTTATTCAATTGCCTCTTGACATAATGCCCTTCTACCAATTTTAATGGAAATTTGGGTAGCAAATATATGCAGGGGATTTTGCTTTTCTTTTTTTTAGTAAGTTTCAGGGTAGATTAGAGAAAAGTTAACCAGCAAGTTAAAAGACATTGTACTACCATTTTTTCCACTGATAACCACTGATATGCACTGATATGTATTTAGCCTATTTACGGTTTTTGTCTCACCATAAGTTGTTTTGTAGAATACAACATTGCATGTTTGTGTGTTTATATATAGAGACATACATAAATGTAAAATTGTATTGATTTCATTCTATGGGTCAAAATATTTGTATATTTATCATTTTAATGGATATCAGAAGATTTCTCTCCAAAACAGCTACATTGATTCCCATTTTCTTCTATAATATATAAAAATAAGCATTATTTTCCCTCTATTCCCACTAGCTATAGGTATTATTATTACATGATATTCCTTGATACCATTGTATGCAAACTGTGTACAATTATATCTAATGAATTTCAATGATAAGCTACGAAGTAAGAAATATTCAGACCATGTGTAGTATATATTCAATTTATTTAAAACAAATTAAATAGAGATGAAATTAAATATAGAGAAGGTTATAGGAGAATGCATGCAAACTTACTGAAATAAGTTCTTGAAGTAATGAGGGAAGACAAAGAAATTAGGCAGTATGGCTGCAAGAAGTCTTAGTACGTACTTCCAGAAATAACTGAAAAAGTGCAACTGAAATGCTAAAAATTTCAACAAACATTGACCATTAGAAGGGAAGAACTATCCTAACACAAACTGAGTGAAAACTCAGAGGAAGATCTGGAGTTATATTGGAACTCTCTCCTTCGACCCACTGGTTAAAGGTTGTCACCAATTCCTTAAGGAAGAGAAAAAGGAGGCTGATAGCAGAAGCCACAGTCTGCTGTATATATTTAGTTTTATATTAGTAGCTATATTATGCTGCAAAACATTCCCATTACAATATGCTCCATAAGAAAACATCCAGCTGCAACTTTGTGGTTTTAACCCACAGAGAGATAATAGAAATGGTGTCTCAGCTCTTTTAATCCATTATTCTTAGGATTCATGTAGGCACACATATAAGTATATATAGGAAGAGATCATTGCAGGTCAGCATTCTCTACAAGATATATTGTACCAGACACTAGTTAGAAGCTGGAGAAAAAAAAACACAAAAAGGCTCTCTAGTCAGATCAGTTTGGGAACACTGGAGTAAAATGAAATTAAACACATTGCTTTACTCTAGAGTTCTAGTTAACAACATGTAGAGGAATAAACGGAGTCAACAGAGATCTACTTCTCCTCTGCAACATTTTTTTAAATTAAAATTTATTGGGGTGACAATGGTCAACAAAACTACATAAGTTTCAAGTGTACCATTCCATAATACATCCTCTGTATTTGCATTATGTGCTCACCACCAAGAGTCGGTTCTCCTACCATCACCATATATTTGACCCCCTTTACCCACTTTTATCATCCCCTCTCCCCCTTTACCCTCTGTGCAAACATGGATGGATCTTGAGGTTATTATGCTAAGTGAGATAAGTCAGACAGAAAAAAGTCAAGAATCATATGACTTCACTCATATGTGGTATATAGCACTGAAAGCAACAAAGGAATAAGACAAACAAAGAAAGAAACGAAAACTCATAGACAGGCAACTTTCTTCTTATATTTACTTTTTTCTTCCTTATTAGTTGTTTCTGGAGTAAACTGAAATAAAGACACCAGAATTTGGGGCCTGTTAAAGAATTCTCAGAGATTTTTAATATGATATTATATATTACACATTTCCAAGAAAGAGGACTTTTATGTAGCATTTTGCATAATTTTTAACTATCAAATTTGTTGAATCAGCCATATATTTCAAGGGCCAGTAATCACTGGATATATTTTGTAAAATTATGCCAAAATATAGTCAGAGAATGTACAAGAGTATTGCAGTAGTGCAGGAGACTAATAAGGAAGCAGTGCTGATGTGGTTGGAAATAATATTTGGAAGATAATCTTCATAGGACATACTGATTATTAATAGTAAGGGAGAGGTAGGAATAGAGTTTATGTGTTTGGTTTGGAAAATGCTAAGTCAGTAAAATAGTTTCTTCTGTTTTAATATATATTATTTATGTAAGACTACAGAATATTTCTGTTTTTTTGTGTTTTTTTTTCTTTTTCTTATTTTGAAGGATTGCATTCACACATCATGAGTCTACTTTTGAATTTAGTCCTGACATGGTCAAATGAAACTGATAATTTTTACTTGCGGGGTAGTTAACGTTAATTAAAGAATCACATAGTACTACCACGTTTCCTTTTTATTGCCACTGATTGTGTGTTATTTGAGATTAGTCTATAAACTCAAAGGTCAAGCCTGCCATTCAAATTTGAACATGTATTTTAAGCCTCTAGCTTATATATTAAAGCCCTGCTTTGCTCTTTATAAAAAGTACCTACCCAAAATAGTCATTTTAATAGATTGAAGTGTTAACAATGTCTCCTTACAACTGGGAGGATGGAGGTTAGTTGAGATACGGTGTTGGTCTGCATGGTTATTAAAACCTATATAGAGTAAGGAAAGTATTTCACAGCTATATATTTTTAACCATGAATTTTTACATATTCAAATATTGTGTTTAGATCCCGGTATTTGTTAATCACTCTAAATATGAGCATTGCAATATGAGACCTCAATACCAGCGCAGGCTTTTACTCCGTGGAAATGGGAGGACCTGCACAATGGAACTTGAGGTCTGTGGCTACTTAACACAAGTCAGTCCCTTAAAACCAATACAATGCGTCTCTCATACAATGTCCCCACTTAAGATAGAAACTGTATCCCACGAAGAATTATTTTGACTGTTACAATATCTAATCAGATGAGAACCCCTGGAATAAATCATTCTCACTCAGGTTTTCTTGAAGTGGAAGGCACGCATTACAGATCACGGTCTGATTTCTTTGAAGCCTTTTGTTTACTAAAGAAGAAGAATATTTTGGACTTGAAGACTCAAACTCTTATGGGAGGGATGCATATTTATACGTTATTGAGATCAAACTCAAATTCTTAGCAACATGAATACTTTTTAACATTTGTATCACTTTCATGTTACAATTCCATTAATTCATTTATGTAAGAAGTATTCATTGAAAGTTGATTGTTT
Organism: Rhinolophus sinicus; assembly: GCF_036562045.2. NCBI lineage: Eukaryota > Metazoa > Chordata > Mammalia > Chiroptera > Rhinolophidae > Rhinolophus > Rhinolophus sinicus. The sequence goes on along the minus strand of NC_133761.1, from coordinate 18,824,387 downwards.
GTCTTTAAGGGGTTTCCATGGTTAAGTCCCTGACTTCGTAGAGCTCACCTCATTGAGTCTAGTTGATTATACAAATATTATAAACTTTTAAAGTAAGTAAATAATGACAAAATACAATAAGTGACAGTAAATAAATATGTAGGGAGTATAAAGGGAATGAACAGAGAAGACGATGGACTGGAAATCTCTTTTATTTTGTGTGATTATAAAAGGCTTATCAGAAGTGGTGATATTTAAATTAAAATAGAAAATATGAAGGAAGAGTAGATATTTCACAGGAATAAACATGTTCCAAATCTTTGAAATGGGAAAGACTCTGCACATTTGAAGAATTCAGAGGAGGTTATGGTTGGAGTATAGTGAGGCCAGAGAAATAATGCACGAGATGTTGAAGAAGAATTCAAGAGTTAAATCATTCAGGCCATGCTCATAATTGTGCATCTTACACTTAGTAGAAGGGGAACACTGAGGTGTTTTTCTTTTGTTTTTTTTTTAAGAATGGGAGTGACATGATCCAGTTAAGAATCCTAAAAAGAATATTTCTGGATGCCTTGGGAGATTATTAGAAGACTGACAGGTTAAAAATTAAATTCCAGAAAAAACAAATACCCCAATAAAATAAGACAAAAGATTTGAAAAGAGATTCTTCATCAAAGAAGAGATATGATGGCAAATAAACAAATGAAAATATGCTTTAAAAATTGTAGTAGAAAAATGAAAGTTAAACCCACAATGAGCTTCAACTATACACCTAACAGAAGGGCTGAAAACAAAACAAAACAAAACAAAACAAAAAAATCGCCAATACCAGTGCAAACAAGGATGCAGAACAAAAGGAACTCCCCTTCAGTGGTGTTGGGAATGTAAAATTGTACAGCCACTTTAAAAAATAGGACGTCAGTTTTGTTTTCTTTTACATTATGCATAGACATTGTACAATGGAGCAAGTTTAAATCTAGGTTTTTTTTTTCTTTCCAAGTGAGTTAAAAATTGATCTTCACACAAAAACCTGTATGTGAAAGCCTTATTCATAATCACTAGGAACTAAAAGGAAGGAAGGTGTCCTTCAACAGAGGAATGAATGAACTAATTGTGGTACATGCACAGAATGTGATACCGTTCATCAATGAAAAGGAGCAAGTTATTGATTCACTCAAAAACGTGGATTTATCTTAATAAATGCATTCTGCTAAGTGAAAATGTATTTTGCTAAGTGAAAGAAAGTGGACCCAAAGGTTACACACAACATGATTCTTTTTATGTGACATTCTACAGAAGGCAAAACCATAGGATGGAAAGCAGATCAATGGTGGCCAGTAAGGTAGGGAGACTGACTACAAAGGGGACCCACATGAGTACTTTTAGAGCGATGGCACTGTCCTGCATGGTACTGGGCTGGTAGACCCATGACTATATATATTTATCGAAACCCAAAGGACTACACATCACAAAAGTGAATTGTAATGTATGAAAAATAAACACACACACACACACACACACACACACACACACACGAGGCAGAACAGAATGTGACAATTGACTCGGTGTGAAATTGTATGACACACTTCACTGCAAGGATGGATACAGGAGAGCTGACCCAACTAGTTTTGGAAAACAATGTTTCAGTTGGGAATTTTAAGGGTAAAGACAAAAGGAACTGTTCATGAACAAAATGAAGATCAGTCCTAAGAGCTCCAAGAATCGTATATTTGGAAAGGCTTCATACACTCTGCATGGTCAAAATATATCACATTTCTAAGGAATACATTCTATATTTCAAAATCAGTGGATTGACTGGGCAAACGCAGCTTTATCATTTTAACAGGTAAACTACCTTAAATGTAATATTAGTCACTTGGGATTTGTGCAGTGATGTGTTTCAGTCTACGATCCAGGTTAAGATCAGAGAGGTGGATGCTAAGTGTATCCAAGTAAGCAGCAATGGAACGGAGGAGACAATAATCCACCAACACTGTCTTAGGCACAAATATAATATCAGAACTTGGTAGATTTCTGTTAATTCAAGAATTAGTAAACAGAAAAGCTTGTTTCAAAAGATACCCTGTGATTTAAAGACAGAATTATCTTGAAACTGTGAAGTAAAACCAAATGTTGGATAAATATTTACAACAGAAAATGAAAGACGTTCTAGACTGTATCTACATGACAGAAAGAAAGAAAAAGGAGAAAGAAGAAGGGAGAGAAAATCAAATAAATGTGAGTTGATACAAGTGAATCAGGGCAAATAAATGGTGGAAATGAAAATAAGATAAAAATGGATAAGGAAAAATGTTAGAGAAAATTATAACCTTTTTTAAAAGCAATAATGAGAAAATTAAAATACAGATGTTGAATTATCCAACTAAAACCAGACTTGAAACAATCTCCAGATAGAAAGAGAAACAGAATGAATATTTGAAAACAACTAAAGAAATGATGGACATTGAGAGAAATAGTCAAATCAAATAAGAACCTACCTAAAAAGGAACCAGATTAGATTTTTAAAATGCAGCAGAAGTCATATCACTGGAAGAAAGGACATTAGCATTCTTCAGTTTCTTACCTAAAACAGGTATGAGAAACTTGTAGTAATTTGTACTCACATCAGCAACACAACTGATTTTTTTTCTCTTTCTACCTAAACAACTGTTACAAGTAAAACATAACATTATATTTACGTCTTTATGAACATTATGACAACTTACATTGATTTACAACTTAATAGAAATTAGGACAGCATTAATAATAGATGAATGTTTAAATGTGCCAAGCACTGCATTATTTTATTTGATCTTTCTAACAAAACTAAGAAGTCGATACTATTATTATCCCTACATTATACATGATCCATTAATATTTGAAGAGATCAAGTAACTTCTCCATGGCTTAATGGCTAAAGTATAAGTGAAGCTGCAATTCAAATGGGTCTACTTTTAAATCAGAGCTCTGAACGTCTACTCTATACTGTTTCTTGCATACTCTTTAAATATTAAGGACATTATCATTTCTCATTCATGCATATAAAAAACTATTATTCAGACTGCTGTTTGTAATTTTTTAAACTGTATCCACCATTTTTCCTTTAATATCTTACATTGTATTTATGGCTAGAATATCTTTTGCTATATGATTACGTTAATATTTATGCCAGGTTTTAAAAAATATTTGTAGCTCTAAATGTATTGAAGAAAATCCACCCTGACATTTACTTCAATGTATGTTGTAGAGTTGGGATATAAATTAATTTTTAATAATGGATTAATTTTAATGCTATTTATTTTATCACACACCCATTCCCTATGAATTATTCTTGCACATAATTTATTAAATTATTTTAATCACAAAGATTATATTATATATAATATTATATATAACTGGAAATTATATATAATTGGTCAAAACACTTGTTTATGTGCTCATTTGGCGACATAGCTTTTAAATATATTTTAATATACGGAAATTCAGGTACCCAGTTACATTTCTCTTTTACAAATATTATGAGCTTACTGATCTGTTTTATTATTTTTTTCCCCTAAGACTCCTGGAATAGACCCTAACTACAAAACCAGTGCTCTTAAACTTTTTATTGGATTGTCTTTTTATGAGAGAGAGATAGATGATAGATTCTATTAATATATAACATATATACAGAAAAATACACAATATACACATATATATTGAAATGAATTATTGCAAATATAAGAATATGCTGTCCAGAAACCTTTTTTGTGCTTTTTCCCAGCTACTACTCTCTCTTTTTTCTCAAGGTGTAATCACTATCTTGACTTCTAATGCTTTGGGTTAGTTCAGTCTGGCTTTTAACATTATATATCTTATCTATATATTTCATATAATCTGTACTAATTTGCTAGGGCTGCCATTACAAAATACCACAGACTTGGTAAATTAACATAAATGTATTTTCTTACCATCCTTGAGGCCAGAAGTCTAATGTTAAGGATTTTCTTCTGAGGCCTCTCTCCTTGGTTTGCTGTGTCCTCTCATGGTCTTTTCCCTGTGTATCTATCTTGGTGTCTTGTATAGGTATTTATATATATCATCTACATTTCTTATTGTTGTTAGGAAAAACTGAGAGATTTCAATAAAGTATGGATGTTAGTTTATAATAATATATCTATTGGTTTGTTAAATATGACAAATGTACCATACTAATGTAAAGTGTTAATAACAATGGAAACTGTATGGGAACTCTAGTCCTGGCTTCAGAATAATTCTATAAATTAAAAATGTTCTAAAATAAAAAGTATTTAAGAAAATAAATAAATTGATGAAAAGACCTCAGTAAGGAGTGAAAAAAATGTTTAGAAATATTTTGTGTTTTCAAACTTGATATTTAGTTTAATTTTACTGTGATTAAAAAATTATTGCTGAATAGTTTCACATTTAATTAATATTACATACAGAGATCATATGTCATGATTTAAATCACCAGAAGTTTGTTGAAACTTCCTTATAGCCAAATATGCTTAATTTTTACTAAATGTTCTATATGTACTTGAAAATATATATATTCTTAATTATTCAGTTCAGTGTTTCATATATTTTCTTTTAAAAAAAGGTAAATAATTATGGTGCTCAAATTCGCTATGTCTTTACTGATATTTCTTCTAATCTTTCTGAGTTGAAGAGAGATGTGTTAAATCTCCCAAGTGATTATAGGTATTTCCATTTCTCTTTTTCATTCTTTGAATTTTTGTTTTAAATTCTTTTTTGGAGTTGAAGATACATATTTTATTATTATTTTTAATTTTATTAAATATATTGACGGGACATTGGTTAATAAAATTATATAGGTTTCAATTCCATAATATATCATCTGTATATTGCGTGGTATGTTTATTTTATGTGGGATAGTATACATATTATGTATATGTATATTTTCATTTAGAATTTAGCATTTAGAATTGTTGTAGCTTCTTGGTAAATCCATTACTTATTATGCAGTGTCATTTAAAGTCAGTCTTCTTTGTCTGATATTAATGAAGCTATAGTATATTTCTATGGTTAGTGTTTACATGGGTTATCTTTTTCCTTTTGTTTTTTCTTAACCTTTTCATCTATAGACACCTTGTATTTAAATGTGACTTTGTAAGAGCATATTGTTATTTAATTTTAATCCAGTGTAACAAATTTTGTATTTAATTCAATAATTAATCTAGTCAAATAATTGTTAATTAGGATAGAGTTGAGGTTAGATCTCCATTTAACCCTGGCTCTTTATTTGTACTAATTATTTTTCTTTCCTACTTTTTCACTGATTAGTTTTTTATAGCATCCTCTTTCTATTGACATGACACTTATACACTTTTTACTGTTACTTCGTTGATTATCCAAGAGTCCATAACAAGCATCCTTGCTTTATTTATCAATACAAGGGTTTTGGAATATTTCAACTCCATTTTTTCCCTTTCCTGGCTTGTGTGCTATTTTTGTCATGTATCTTAATCCTATAGCTATTTTAATATCCAGAACACATTGATATCATTGCATTATTCGTTTATATTAATTTATATTTACCCATAGATTTAACATTTCTATTGTTCTTTATTCCTTTCTGGATCTCCAAGCTTCTTTCCAGATTGTCTCTACAAAGGTGATATGTCTACCTAATGGAAATAAGAACTTAATGCGAGCCTTAAATCTTTTACCCTTTCTGTGAAACAAATATGAGAATATATCTATGTATTGTAAACTCCACGCTCTAATAAACACAGTCCTGTGTATGTCAGATTCTCACCAAATGAGCTACCCAATCAGCAGATAGTTTGAAATTTCCTGCCCTAGCATTTCTTCCAAGGATATAAAAATACTGACAATTTTTTGGCTGTATTGAGTCCAGAAAATAGAGACAAGAAAATTTTCTTCTTGACTTTGTTACGTAATTTTTATTACTGTATGTGTACTTTTAGGAGAATAAATTTTGCTTTATTTGTTTGTGTAAATTATTGATTCCAAGACCAAAATAAGCAGATGAAAAGACCAATAGAAAAAGCACACCCCTATTTAATTATACGTTAGAAGCAAGCAAAAACCCCCATTTTAAAAAGTTTCTTTTTGTTTTTGCTTTTGGTTGTTTTAAATAGTCAGCATATGTCTGTGTCTGGAAAAAAAATTGGAAATATTAACCAAAAATTTTTGATTCCCATAGTCAGAGTTTTTGTTTAGTGTAACTTTCTCAATCCATTTAATCACAGATATTCATTTTTTCAGGAAGAAGGTGGTTATAGACCGGAACAAAGATATCTGTTGAGCTGCTGAATGAATTTTCAACTCACATCAGACACAATAGACCAAAAGCAAAGAACTTTTGATTTGCAATAACTCAGCACTTGAGAGAAAAAAAAGTTTAAATTTCAGTAAGTGTTTAGCTTGGCTTAAATCCAAACAGCTCAGGATACAGAACCTGAATTCCTGGGTGTGACATTATTAATGAATAAACAAACAAACAACAACAACAACAAAAATACAGATAGGGTATGGGATCAGTTTTCCTGCTCCTAAATAATGAAAAAAAGATTCAAAAAGTGATGAGTGGATAGAAAAAATTGGAGAAGGAAGAACAAGAATTAAGCCACTCTCGGCTTTATACAGTCTTATTTTTAGCTCTCATTCAGTATTTAATTTTTTAGAATAAGGTCCTGAAATATAAAAATTGATCTGATAAGCTTAGGGATTTTGAAGAGAAAAGGGACTGACTCCACTGGGACCCTGGAAGCACATAGACTCTCAATGGGCCTTTGACCATGTTAACATGGCCAAAATGGAGGAGAAATTGTGGTAAGGTAGGACACATATGAAAGAGTCTGACATAGCATGGACTCCTCCTTCATCCTGAAATGTCCCCTGGGTTCTATATTACATGAAGGATATTCACGAATCCCCACAAGCTCTAGAGGAGAATTCTGAAAATAGCTGGCTATCAATGGCAAATGGTTGGGTGGACTGGGGGATTAGGTCCATTTAGCTAAGGAGCTAAGCATGCCAGAACTAGAGATATTTTGGGAGTTGAGTCACACCTCAGGGGGGCTCATATCACTGCTGTGCGTCAGTGGCCCAGTCAGGTAAGAGATGCATGCAGAAATGACCAAGCTCCCAGGGACAACCTTCATGAATGGCCCTTGCTGAGAAGGGTAATAATGAGTTATTGATACAACAGTGGTGCATGTATATGCAGATGCAAAACCAGGCAGAAAGTGTCCCTGCATCACTGGCCATAACATAACAAAAAAGAACATGTGGAACGAGAAGGTGTTGCCCACCTGCCATGATGTTATATATGCTTCTGCTTAACATAGATATCGCCAAAGGCAAAGAGAAAGAGTTAGGGGAGGGGAAAAAAAAACAAAAAACAAAACCTAAAAATATTATTTACCCCAAAGAATCCGAATTAACCTGGAAGTAACCAAGTTACTTTTAATAAACAAGTTGAATTTGATTTTGCCCTAGGGTAGAAATTGGGGCTCAAGAGCTAAGTGAATAATACTAACAGAGAAATAAATACAGTTACATCTTTGCAGATTTGACTATTAAGACTGAATTGCAAATCTGCTTAAAACTTAAAGGAGGAACAAGAAATAACTCATTATTTTCTGCAGTAAGCATATCACATATGAAATGGCCATCAGCTTCTATATTGAAATCTATAGCAAAACATGGCTATTTCTCTTCAAATGGACTTTCAAATCCTAACTTTGATGAGGAAAAAAAAGTAATTTGTTTTGTTTTTCTTTTTTTTTTTTTGTCCTATATTGCAGAATACACTATGGTCATATGGACCTGTCTGAAAATTATAGTCTTTATTTTCTTAACCTGTATTTTGTACCTGGACTTCAATTTTAATTTTTTGTTTTATAGTCATTGATAAAAAATCTATTAGCCATGCTTATTAGATTTATCAAATTTGAATAAAAATCTTAAAGAAAAAAGTAAACACACATAGCCAACCTAACAACCAATTCAAATTTATTTTCCACTTTCACAACTAAAGAGTGAACACTGAATCAGCAGTAAGTTTAGGTCTCTCAGATCATTCCTCTTCTTTGATTATATGTCATATGATCCTTTCTGATTCCTGCAACTAAGAGTTTGCCATTTGCCTATCTACTTCTCTCATTCATCATTCTGGTTTTTATGTTTTACTTCTACTTGTTTTGACTCATCTGTCCCATGGTAAATGGTATGTGATACTTGAAACAGAAATTGATCCTACAAAACATGTTTCATTTAATATACTTTTGATAATCCCCACACTAATGACTCAAAATAAATTTACAATAAAAATCAAATTGACACTTGAGGACTAAGTGTTCAAATACACTTCTGCCTAAACCAAGTTTAAAATATTTTTTTTGAAAATAGCACTATAAATTTAAAAATTATAATTTCCCATACATTGACTAGAGATAATCAGTTAGCATTCTGGTCTTTCTCACTTATTTCCGTTTCTATATAGTGTTCTGCTGAATATTTTCCACAATGTTCTCTCTTACTTGATCTTGGTTCGTGTTTTATAAGATTTTTAATGTGGCTGTTTTCTGTGTAGATTCCAATAATGAATATTTCATGGGAGATAAGCTAACACCATCTTGTTATGGAACATTTTGCTAATCTAAACTGAGACAAATATCTTGTTTTGCATGTGTGGAACTGGTCAACACCCTTCTATTCATCTGCCTTTTTTATATACAGCTTCTGCCAGCCAAATATATATGGGAATAGAATGATAGCAAGTCAAGATAGACTTTTTGACAGAAGCCTGTGGTTTTAGGGTTCTTAGTTCCTGACTTGGGAGGATATTATTTAATCCGATTTAAATTTTGTTGTCAATATTGAGGCCACTGGAGGAAAAGCTACCCTACCTAGACACTGAGGTAGGCTTAAGGATTACAGAAAAGCAGATCCAAAAATTTGCTCAAGGCGAAATTTTGAAGCTTTTCCAGTGTCTAATAGGCAGTTGATTAAGACTCAAGGTCTATAGAACATTGTCTCCAGTGCCTGACTACAGAACTCTGTGAATGGGTTCAATAAAAAAGGTAAGGAAGAATACCAGAGTAACAAATTGAGACGTGAATGAAAGTGAAGAAAAAGGTTTATACTACTTTTCAATCAATTTGAAAGAGAAAAACAAAGGAAATGGAGTGGTAGCTTGAAGATAGAGGTCTGAGGAAAGGTTGTCTCAAAATTGTAGTAGGTGAGGCTATGCTAAGCTACAATGAAGTTTCTCCTAGGCTTTGAACCACAAGAATATTTTCTTGTTCACACTGCATGTTCATTATCACGTTGGCCTCTCAGACTCAGGGGAGTGAGTAGAAAGTAACTTGGTTGAAAATAGTGATAAAAGTTTGAAAAAGTGATCCTAGCAGGTGAGAAAGACAGTTACATATTGATGGGGTGAAAGCATTTAAGGAATGGTAAACACTACCCAGTATTGAGGACCCAACTGTAGTTTGGGACCAGACATTTATAGGCTGCAATATGCACAGTTTTAGGATAAGTGGCCCAGAAGCAGAAACAAAGAAAGCAGCAAGTTATAGGTATTCAAGGCTCAAGACTGATAAGGTGAAAGAAGATTAAAAAAAAACAAAAAACAGGTACACAAATTTGAGGGTTGTGGTGAAAATGTTTTAAAGTTTCGAACTATAATAGCTAGGTTATTTAGGTGAGAGAGAGAGAGAGAGAGAGAGAGAGAGAGAGAGAGAAAGTATGGTAGATGCTTCAAGACTGGAACAACAGAGGAATTTCCTGGGATTGAAAGTTTCAATCAGATCAAAGAAAAGCGTTTGCTGGAAGCAAGGAGGCCAAATGAATAAAATGAATAGAAAATCATTTGAAGATTTTCAATAGAAGAATAAAATGACAGAAAATCATAATTTTAAATATATATATATATATTAAATTAGTATATAATATGTATATATTAAATTAGTCAGGAAATTAAAGTTTGCTGCTTTAACAAACAGCTCCCAGATTTATGGTTTAACATGTGTTTATTTTTCTCACACAATGGCTGATGGTGGTGTTGCTAGTGAGGCAGTTCTCCTGGGCAGCTTTCTCTAAGCAATGAACTAAAGAAATCTAGGCTCCTTCCTTCCTGTGGCCTCCCAGTTCATAATTCTTTGCTTTGAATCCTGAAGGCAGGAAGAGAGAACATGGACTGTCATAAAGGATGACTGGGGGCCAGGTCTATTTAACTTCTCTGTCTACAATCCATGAGCCAGAACTATTTATCTTTACCTAAAAGCAAATATACTTCAAAATGCAGTCTTCGTATGTTCTAAGAAAGAAAATAAAAGGGTCCTGTGAACTTACAACATTTCCCATTCCACGTCCTTCCCTCTGGTCACAAATCACATAACTGCCCTTTCCACATGTAGAAAACACTCATTAAATTCCCAAAGGAGACAACCAAAGTTCCCACTGGTCACCACATCCAACTCAAAGTTCAAAATTCCTTATTTTTGTACAACCTTCTACATCAAGTCTATATATAGCTCTTCTTTGTCTAGTAGCCTAGAAACTTCAAAGACAGGTAATCTGTCCATACTCTCCCCATGTTCATACACACACTCAATACACAATGATGGAATGGGGACAGAAGTACTACAGTTATCACTTTGCTTGGAAAACTGAGATTGGAAGACACATTACAGTTATTAGTCCATAGTACATATGAGATCTCACTGAGGAGACATCAGAAATACCCCTTATCCTGAGACCGAGGATGTCCTTTAATAACGCTTCTATTCTGCTCACTGCAGGAACACTTTGGCCCATTGCTCTCAGTGACTCCTAGCTCTGCCCTAAGTAGGTTCCCTTTTGTCCATTATTTCCCTGGTCATATATAATATGCGTGTGCCCTGGTGGGCATCTTCACCTCAGAGCCATGAAATTTTCAAAACCTGCCACTACTCATAGACAGTGGTAGGCCCAAGGGACTTTTAAATGTGAAGAATTAAAGGTTTTCTTAAAGGCATACAGTTTTTTTGTTGTTGTTGTTTGTTTGTTTGTTTGTTTTTCCCAATACAATTCACTCATACCGAGTTGGCTTCTGCTCTAGTTGTTTTCAGTCTCGGCCATGTGCTGGTAACCACACCATTTCTTTCTTAGACCTTTCTAAACTCCTAGTCCTGATCCTTTTTTCTTCTTACTCTCATTCCTTCTCTTTGAAATTAATAATAGCAGCTCCCTTGAAATTACCCAGAATAATAATTGGGAAGACCACACCCTTAATTTGGTATTTTCCTTGGGTCACTTTACTCAACTGAGATGGGTTACAGAACTATTTGCTTTACAACGCTTTGAAAACTTCATTTCTATTATAAATAGTTAGGGTTTGGAAGATGTTTTGATTTCTCCAACCCTATGACGCTCAAAATATCTGTACTCTCTCTGTGCCTTTTTATATCTGCTTGTAAACTGGCAATATTTTTTTTTCTCAAGCTCAACTATTGCCTTTATTAACTTGTTGAATGCAGCCAGTAATAATCAACATACACTATTCTGTTTTCTTCTTACCTAAAGTCAAGAGATTATTATCCGTATAATCTGCCTCCCACATGACTGCAGGCAATGGTCTTGCCAATATTTTTTTTCTGCTGTTAAATGGATTGCAACCTGTCCAGAATCTGACACCAGTATTCTCGTCGTTGTAGGAATACACTACTTCAAAACAACAATTTCTGTATTTCTCACCAAAATTAATGTCTCCCCCAAATCTCAGTGATTTGTCATAAATAAAGGTGTGTTTATATGTGTGTGTGAGTATAAACGTACATGAATACACATCATGCATGCATGTATGCACACACATGCACATATATACATGCACACACACAGAAGTTTTTCTTAGACAACACAAAGTCCACTGTGATGTTTCTACTAGATGACTCTAGTGGATAATTTCAGGGATCTGGGCTTTTTCATCTTTTCCTGCCGCCACCACTCGTAATCAAACTCTTGAGCTGGATGCTTTGCAACTGGTCAGCCCATGGGCAGAGAAAGAGAAGCATAGAGAAATGTGTGGAGGTTTTAGAGACAGAACTGGAAGTAATCTACATCACTACTAACCACATTGTATTGACTAGAAATATTTACATAGTAATTCACCTGGGTAGAAAGGGTCTGGGGTAATATGGTCTTTATTTGGGCTCAGCAGGAAAATAATGTATTAAACTCATAGCATTGCCTCTGAGATTAGATGGATGGACGGATACATACACACATACATATAGTTATAAATCACTCAAACATCCCTTAGTTCTTGCCTCAAAATAGCACAAAATTCTATTATTTTATCTATTTCTGGATAATTGTACTCCAAAGCTAATTTCTAATTTACTGCTTTGAACTAGTGTAAATTACCCTCTGTACAGAAAAATTAAAAGAACATAATCATGTTTTCATTAATTTATATATATTTTTACTAGATAATTCAAAGAACAATTAAAGGGTGAAATAAGTAAAACAAAAGATGAAATGATAGCTTGAAAAATTAAAGTAAATCATTGCAAGGACTTGTCCACTTTGAATTTACTTTTATCTTCACATTTTGCTCTATCTTGATATTGAATCAGCTAATTTGTCCCAGCTCCTTTCACAGTTCAATTGCTACTGTTGATGCTGGTCTCATGAAAACTAATTAGTATATCTTCATATCAACAGCTACTCATTTCTGAAACCTTTGATACAAATAGCTTTCCATCTGTCCTGGGACTGACATAATGTTTTTATTCACGTACACACTAGAGATAAGAGAGAAGCTTCAAAAATCCTGGATGATTTTGCTGGTGTTATGGAATGAATAAAACAGACTGTATTATCTGAATTCCTTTGCTTTAAAGAAAGTGTGTGTGGGAGGGGATGAATCATTTGCATTTCTAAAGGCTTTGTATTAAGCACTTTTGCTGTATGTACTTGCAAATATATTAGAATGCACTGACAAGCCCCAAAGAATCAATGTGAAATAATATAAAATCAGAACATGTTTAATTATTCCAACATTTTGTTCTTCTCCATTCTATCACAGGATGATAGGACCTTTCATGCTTGTGTCTCTTCTTTCAAGAAATACCTGACGCTTCTTTTAACAAACTCACCTGATTTGGTCAGGCCTACCTAGGATCTCCCTTTTGGTGAACTGGAAGTCCATCTGATTTGGAACTTTAGGAGGGCTTACAGTAGATTAACAGATTATAAAGATAAGGCTGGATAGAGAATGAAGTAAAAGCAGAGCAGGATAGATAGTTGAGAAAAATGCATACAACACGGCATTATATAGTGAATCATGGGGCTGTATAAAGAATAATACTTTTTTGAGATCATGAAATTTAGTTAGGAGAGGAAGAAGACAGTTATCGTGCCACTGGGTGTTATTGACACTGGGGGTACAGCAGTGAACCAAGTAGAACAAGCTTCCCACCTTTGTGGAACTTACATTACAAAGACAAGTAAAACATGGGATGCCAGGAAGTAACCATTATAAACGGAGGAGGATAGAAACAGCTGGAATGTTTCTGTTATGTTAGTTTTTGATGAGGGTGTTACAATCTTATACGGTGGTCAGGGAAGCCTTCTTTGAGATGATAAACCAAATGACTTGAGGAATATAAAGTAACAAGCCATGAGAACAGAATTTTGTAAGACTACACTTTAACATCAAGATTTCAGTTTTTATTCTAAAGTCAGATGGAAATGCATTGGTGGGTTCTGAGCAAGGGAGTGACGTGGTTTCAATTTATCATAAAAAGGATCCATCAGCCTGCTTGTTGAAAATTAGTTCTAGAGTATTAATGATGCAATCAGACCAGCTAGAGGGCTTTCTCGTTAATTCAGATAGGAGACAATGGTTTGAATGAGGATGATGAGGGAGATGAAGAGTAGTCAAATTTTGGATACATTTTGAAGCTGAACCCAACAGAATTTCTTCTCTTACTCAGAGTCATCCACTGAGAGACTGTGAGAATTCTTCCAAGGTTTTTGGTGAAACAAATGGTGTTTACTAAAATGAAAAAAGAGTAAGTTTGGGGAGGGTGGATAGAACAAGATGAGGAGCTCATATCTGGGCAGGTTCATTTTAAATTTCTAGTAGACATCCATGTGGAAGCATCATGTAGGAGTCCAGGAGAGAAGTTTGAGCTGAAGAGTCACATTTGGGAGTGCTTAAATTATAAAGCTAAGAGACTGATGCAATCACCTAGTTAAGGGATGTAGATGGAATAGCAAAGGTCTAAGCTCTGGGCTCTTAGGGGCACGTCAGTGTTTAAGGATGAGGAATTAAGTGGGGAGAAAGTAACACTCTTGAGGAGATTTACTACAAGGAGCACCAGAAAAATGAGCTCCAGCAGTGGCTGGGAGGTGATGTGGGTCAATTGAAATGTTCTCTTTGTTTTGTTGGGAAAAGCACCATCTTATCTGTACAGAGATGGGACTGACCTAATAACAAGGGAGGACAGAGAAGAGGGAAGATAGAGGAAAATGCAAACGTGATGTCAATAGTAGGCAAGAAAAGATAGGATTTAGAAGATAAATGAAGTGTTTGGCTTTAGATAGGAACATAAATAATTCATCATCATAATCACAGGAGCAGATGGAAATAATAATAAAAATAACAATAATAATAATAATAATAATAATAATAATAGCATTACTGCATGTAAGCAGGTAAATTTGGTGTGGGAGTCTGTGAAAGTGCTCATTGGCAAGGTCATTTTTCAGACAAGGTCTTCCTGAGGTGTCAAGTTTCTCATTAAGGCAGTGCTCCCAGGAGAAAGCTGTTGGGAGCTGAGAAAGCAGGACAGAGAAGCAGCAGCCAAGCAAATGTGCAATGCTGGCAGTGTTCCCAAGAGTAGCTTCAGGATGAATCTCCCAGGGAAATGCCAGAGGGTACATTTTATTTCCAAATTTCAGATGATGAAAGCATAATATGTCTGTTTATGCTGCTTCTTTTGTTTCTGCTCTTTCTGTTTCAGTTGCCAAGCAAGGTTGCATGGGCTTTTTAGTACGTTCAGCACTTGGGGGCTCTATGGATGGTGTCGGGAGGCAAAGCACATGGCACCCTCTTGGCTGGCGTGGACAGGAGCCAATGTGGGACTGATCTGACAGAAGTGGGGCTAGCTTCCCAGTCACCAAGAAGCAGCAATCATTGCTTCCTCCCTCCTGCCTGGAAGCCTAGAGCATCCCTTCTGAAAGCTCCACCTAAGCTCCACTTTTCCAGCCCACCTAGTGGTTCTACAGAAATCTTAATCACTTGTAACATCTCGGTTGTCTGTGGTAAAATGCATTCGATTCTCCAACAGTTACAGGTGTGTGTATTATAATCTTCTCCAGTGATATTTCTTGCTTTCACTCTTAAAAATATTTTAGGTTGGATGGGAAACTATGAACAAAAAAATACCGTCATTCCTCAGATTCTTCAGTAAATACATGTTAATTAATTATCTTTGCTGAACAAGTTTGGGGGATTATACCAGGGGAAGACTTGGATTTAAAATATATCGGGGTCTCAAAATTTGGGGACAGAAGGGAGAGCAATTAGTTGGATGCTGGTGCTTGAGTAACTGACCAAGAATCAAGATTGCATTTGAAGAAATGCCTATTCTTTAAAAAAAAAAAAAAAATGAGAAGGTCAGGGCAGAGGTGGACAACTCCTTAACTAAAGGACCAAATTTAACCTCACAAGGGACCAAATTACTGTAGGGGTCCCGACATGATGAACTGAGACGTCACATCACGTAGGCAGCATTCACGTCAAAATGTTTTCCTTGAGTCCAATCATATGGAAACAATCAGAATTAAAATCAAGGAAAATTCAGCAGAACAATAAAAATAAAAATTGCACAGAGCTCCACAAAAAAATCGTCAGTTTTATGAAATATTTAGAATATGAAAAGCCTGGGGAAATCTAGTTCAAAGAGACCAATGAAATATGACAACTAAAAGAAGGTCTGATGCTGATTAGATTCCAGATCATTTAAAATATAGTTAAATAACACAGGTATAAAGAATATCATTGAGACAAAAGCAGAAATGGAATATGGACACTCATTATATAAGAGTATTGTATCAGTGTTAAATTCCTTAAATATTATGAATATATTATAATATGTTTTATTTTTAGGAAATATATGCCAAAGTGTTTAAGAGCAAAAAAAATATTAATGAAAATAGCTAACTCTCAAATATATACACATATACACACAGACACAGACACACACCTATACACATGCACACACACATCTATAAATCGCATTGTGTACTCACCACCCAAAGTCAAACCTCCTTCCATCACCATATATTTGACCCCCTTTTCCCTCTTCTGCTTCCCCCCCTTCCCCCTACCCTGTGGTACCCACTGAAGTCACTAATTATGTTCCATTTGTAAATCAATAAAACATAGAAAAATCGCAAATAACCAGACAATATGTCCATCACGAAATACAATACACCTAAAAAGCACTGGATCTTTGGTGCTAAATTATCAACCTAACTGATGAAAGTTATTGTAAAAAACATTAATAATTTCAGAGTTACTTATTTAAATGTGTGAGCTGGACAATTAAAAAAAATCACCTGGTAAACTTTATCAATCAGTCACAATTCCTGTTCACTTATGTGAACAATGAGAAATAATTGTTGATAAATTACATTTAAAATGTGTCTTAACCTGTAATCTGGGTTTTGAGCGAATAATTTTTCATGTTACCTTTATTTTTAATATATCTGTATATCAAAACTAAATTTTAAATAATGACAAACTGTAATATCATTATTAATACATTTATATTAATAGATAAATATTAAATAAATATTGTAATACATAATCAGGTACATAATCGATCTTAAATTAGTATTTTTTTGCATTTTTCAGAAATAGGACATAGGTATTACAAAATTTTACTTGTTCTCATTTTAGTTTCACTGAAATTATGTCCCAAATTTCACTACATTTTAAGTTCTTTGTTTTAAATGATTATAAGCATTAAAAAATTAATTTAAATTGAATGCTAGACTTTATAGAAAGTCCTATAATAGGATACACAGTGTGCTTATAATTGATATGTTCATTAATTTGCTTAAAAGCCCAAAATGGTACCAGCTCATTGCATTAAAAGCTCACTTGTATTTTTTTCTTAAACTAGGAACAAAATAGGTTTGAAGTCCTTGCAGGAATCTTAAATCTATGAAGAAACTAGAGATATGTCTATGGAAACAAGCTTTTAACTTCAGGGAAAGTTGTAAATCAGTCTTTTGTAAGGAAGATAGGTTTGTAGTTTTGCAATCACACAACTGTCAGGTTACCTAAGCAGCTGATTTTTCCGAAGTTTATAATTTTGACAGTATCAATTATTTTACACTTTCCACTTCTCTCAAACTTTTATGTTTTCTTTCCTTTTTTATCACTATTATTTTAACAGTGAGCAATTCTATAGCACTTTTATTTTTTAAAAAACTGGCATCTACTGTGTAAAATTAACATTTCTCCCCACGTTTCTCCTTCAATTTACCACTGTCACTTATTCTGAATTGTTTCAAGAAATAACAGTAGAACTTTCACCTCATTTGAAATGGGTAAATTTTTGATAAGCTTCAGAATAATGGATGTTGCAGCTGTCCAAATAAGAGCAGAAAAAGAGTATTCTCAAAGCTACCTTATTGGTTTGCTTTGTGAAAGAAATTTACCAGTACATACCAAGTTTACATTTTAACCCTGGATTAAGCTAGCTATGGAAATGACTGCATTTGTTTTTGCTTTTACTACGTTGTTTTTTGATGTAACATTACGGAAAGCCTCAGACATGGCTCACTGAATTGCTTTCTGCTTTTGATAGCACTGATATTACTTTTATTGATCAATGGCTAAAAAAATTAACACACATCTAATATGTGATTAAAATGTTTCAAGGAACGTATAACAAAGCTGTAATAAAATACTAGGATCCATATTTCATAGCAACAAGACCACAGGATATGATATAAAAATCACAGTCACTAGTTAAAACATCTAAAACACTACATTATTCTTGTGCTCATCCCCAATAATGATTTATGTTCCAAAGTAACCAAGCTCTTATTAAACTCCAGGAAATCTATTTCTCTTATCTCTGAAAGTCTTCCCCACCAGCTGATCGGCAGACTACCAAAGCATTCTCATTATTTTTTATTGGGACTAACAGAGTAATAAGAATAAAATGAATTTTAAAATATCATTAAGGACAAACTATAAGATAATATAAAAACTAGAAATAAATTAAAACAATGAAAAGTGTACAGAAGTAGAAGAGTAGATGTGAAATAAATGCTGGGTTCAAAAATGAATATTCGACAGTCAATGATATAGAAGTAAAGTTAGTGACAGGAAAAGCCAACTAGTGAAAGTATAGTAAAACAAAACAGCAATAGCAAAACTAAAAGAACCAGGTGGTGAAGGCAGAGGCAGAGCACATAAAGACAAAAAGTAGAAGACAAACCTGTTTATCATTTAGTCCCTAGTGTGCTTAGAATAAAAGTACTCCCTGTAATTTCTTTCCATTGATTATTTACCATGTGAACCAGCTCTTAAAATTGCTACCCTATTCCCCTTCATAGTATAAAACACACAAACAAGGAGATGCCTTTCTTAATTTTTCTCCATTGCTCTTAGAATAAGGGTACAATGATTAGCAAGGCCATCGTGGTCCTGAATCAACTGGACTTTACCTTGTCTCAGCTCTCTAGTCTCAGCATCATCCAGATCCCCTTGTTGTCTGTGCTCTAATGATGGTTTAACTATACCTCCTGAACCATGCCATGTTCTTGTTGATGTGTGGCTTTTGTACATATTAAGTTTGCATGGCAGTCCCTCTACCCTTCGCTCATGTTTTCGAATTAATTCCAAATTGTCTTTACATATCGGCTAATAATCTTTTTCTGAAGCTGATATTTTCTGACGCTCAAGTAGTGAAAACATTTCATGAAACATTCTCATAGAAAACTAAATTTCCCTCATAATGCCCCTTATTAATTGCAATTTTATACTTGATTGTGTAAATCTCTTAGATCCTAAGAACTGAAGATTCTAGGATTAAAATGTATATACATTTTTGGGGCATCTTTGGTCATATGTTTTTTTCCTTTCTTAAAATGTATATGCATTTATTTTTGGCACCGTCTGTAACACAGGTTTTTCCTTTCTTAAAATGTGTATACATTTTTCTGGCACTCCCGGTATATACAAATACATATATATATTCTTCTTTAAACAGTAGTATGACAAGAACAAGGACTATGTCTGCTTTTGCTTATCATTGCTTCCTGAACCTCTAGTCCTGTGAATATTCAGATTTCAAATCTGTGTTCAATGACTGTCTCCTCCACCAGTGTTTACGAGATTTTACTAAAACAAACAACATTTGACCCCTATGTTTAGATTTCCTTCCAAACATGTCTTCACTTTCTATTTAATTGTATACATGAATTTTAATTTACTTTTATTATGATATAGAGATAATAATGCCAATTGGCCCTATCCAGAAAAGGTTCAGAGTTCTGAGTAACAGAAGATACTCTAGCCATTTTTAGTAAAAATGGATTTAACTTAGGTAATCTAGAGTTTAAAATTTGTTGGCAGGGTTGTGGCTGAAGGTCCCAAGTTCAACTTTCAGGTCTTATCCCAGAAGAGGCTCAAGTAGGGAACTGTTATCTCTGCCACAATCAGGAAGTTACTGATCCCAGAGCTGATGTCAGATTACACCACCTTAACCATGGCCTGAGAATCAGTCACATGTCACCCCACCTACCTTGCCTCACAGTCACGCTGCACTTACAAGATGTGCTAAGTGTGTTGCCTCTTTTCCCACTGGACTCAGTTCCCAATTCAGGTCTTGCCCAACATCAAAGTAGTCTGGGACATGTGTATGTAGCTGAAAGTGCTCCAGCCTCTGCAATATAGAAAAGGCACCAGAGTGAAATTTAACAGACTGAGCGATCCAAGATATACCAAGTACAAAATTTCTTCTTTAACTAAAGATAAAATTATGAAATCTGGCTAATTATTTTTATATATTCCAAGAAAAAAATATTTTTTGCTATTACTTATTAACACAGATAAACATTTGTGTTTTATGCTTTGACTCTTAAATTACGACCTTTGGCTTATCAAACACAGAAAAGATTATCTTCTCTCACTCCCACACATAAACCTAATCTCAGTTTTGTGGTTATTTTGTCCTAGATTACATAGTCTCAAATCTTCTTTTATTAATATGAAATGTAAAACTGAAAATAGTTAGAAGTTCCTTTCCTCTTCCTTCTTTCCTTCCCACTTTCCTTCCTTCCTTCCTTCCTTGAACACATATTGACTGACTTCTATGAGCCACAATCTATGCTAGGGACTGGTAATTAAAAAAGGAAATAGACGAAAACAATTCTCTTTTTCTGTAATTTAGTCTACCTGGAAGAACAAGTTAAATATCTACTTAAAAATGATACTGGTGTTATAGATAAGGAAAGTCCACTGTAAATATCAGTCAGATTTCTGCCAGCAAAACAAGTCCCATGCCAACCAATTCAAGAGAGAGACTTTAATATGGAGAATTGGTCACAAAGGAATAGAAAGGCTGAGAAAGCAAAAATGGGATTGTGAATCAACTCAAGATTAGCCAGAGCAGGAAGCTGCTACCACCCTGGAGTTAGAGGGACCAATTGAGCAATAGGAATTATAAGAGCTCATAGACGGGACCCCCGGTGAGAATTATGGTCTTGCAGGAGGCAAATTCACTGGCAGAAAACATTTTCCAGAGCAGAGAAATAGAGGAGTTAAAAATACCCTGTTTCTTTCTCCAAGTTTCCCCTAGATCCCCTATCAGCAAAACCCAAGTGGAAGATTTTTGAAAAAGGAATATGCAAAATGAGTGAGACCTTTGAAATACACAATAGAAAAAGGGAAGGGCAGCAAGTGGATCTGAGAAAAAAGATTCTGAACTAACCAACACAGGATATTATGAAAGCATAGCTCTAGTCTGGGGGTTCAGGAAGTAACGTTTAAAGTGAGACCTACAGTTTGAAATTTAATTATCTAGGGAAGAGTTGAGGAAAGAGTGTCTCTGGAAGAGAACAGTGTTGTTCCCTATTTTTTAAATCACATTTAAGAACACCGAAACATACCATATATTAGAAGGAATACAGCAAAATCAGTTAACTTCTTTTGTCAGTGCATACTTATATCCATTTTATTAGTGATAAATAACACTGACATCATATTCTTAACCTCTAATCATTAAAGAAGAGGAAAGAGAGGAAGACAGAGAGGGACAAAAAGAAAAGGAAAGTGAACCCTTTCTCAAATTCCTTAAAAATATATATTTAGCCTATATATTTGGGTAGAACACATGTATTTTTTTAACTTCTTTTGTGGTTCACTGATGCATAATAATCATTTCTAAGTAGTCTCTGATGTTTTTTTTTATGGCATCTAATTACTCTGAATCTTCGTCAATAAATTTTTATCATTTCCCTCAGGAAATAAACAAGGACTAATTAAAACGTGATAACTTATTTTATCGATTCTTTTTACTACATTCCTTCTTTATATGCCATGGCAGAGGCAGTGGTAAATATAGGAGAATGGCTTCCATAAAAAATCATAAATCTCATCAGAATAAACGGTTTAAAACATCAACTGTGCTCTGCTGAAGAACCGCAAATCCTGGCCTCTAGTTCCCAGATACAATGATATTTAAAATATGGTTTCATCATTCCCAAAGTTTCCAACTATCATTCCTGGATTTTTGGTTTTCAAGTCCATAGCACAGAATTAGAAATAATGTGTATGCATTAATATGCAGTTAGAGGATGACGATACGGGGCTTTTTTTTTTTTTTTTTTTATTTCAACATGGGCTTTTATTGCTTATGATTGGCACCAAATTATTTTTAAATTGCTTTCCCTTTTACTAGCTTAACGTCAAAGTTTGAATGACTTACTCCAAACTGGAACAAAGGATTCAGCAGAGTCTACAAGCACTTGGCTGTGTTGGCAAAACCCAATCTTTCCATGAACAATATTCTTGTGTGATGCTCAAAGCATAGGGAAATCGGCACATCTCCCAAGAACTGTAACAAAGTCAGTCAATCACTCTTTCTCCTCAAAAAGAGAAAGCTGCAAAAAGACACTTAGCCACTTTCCTACCAGGAAAAAGGCGCATTTATCTAGATGTCACTTTTATCATATTTTTAAAAATATTAGAATATGGGTGAATTGAACATTGTTTCCAACACGACTTGAAGAAGTATTTCCTGTTAGGAACGTCCTCATGACTGGAAAAGTCTATATGACAATAACCATAAATTCTGCACCCCACATTGAATTCACTTACTAAAAGAAATAGAATATATGAACTTTAGATTAGGGGAAATCAATGTAATAATATTTCTTGGCAAGGGTATATAAAAACTGGTATTTAGGCATCACCAGTGGCAACTGAAACAAGAAGAAAACATTTTCTTCTAGTTACAAATAAAGCAAACAAATAAAAAAATTTCTTGAGAAATTATAAACATAATTACAGGACTTATCTTGGAAATTAGTCCTTAGGAAATTACAAAAAAATCAAAACAAAAGTCACAAAAAATAACGGGAGTGAGGAGAGCTAGTTGTATGGTGTTTTTAGTTACATTGTTTTTAGTGCTTTTATTTTTATACTGAAGTATAATTGGCAAACATAAAAGGCACACATTTTCAGTGTACACCTTGATGACCTTTTGTGTACGTCCACACTCATGTAACCACTACTTATATTAAGAAAAAGGACATTTCCAACACATTAGTTGCCCTCCCTTTTTTATCAATCAGTAACATATCCTTAGAGTTAACTATTTTTTTATTAGCATTACCAAAGATTAGTTCTCAAACTTCATACAAATGTACTCTTTCTGTATTAATTCTTCTACTGAACACTATGTCTCTACATTTTAGTCATGTTTTCTTTGAATGCAGTAGGTTTGTTCTTTTTAATTATATTGAATATCCTCATGTTTAGAAAATAAAAACTTCATGGAAATGGACCTAAAGAGTATCTTAACAGTGGTAATATTTGGGTTATTACTAACCTGATATTATCAGGTTACAACTAGAACAGCTGGATCTCCAATCGTACTGGAGAGTCTCTGAAAAACATGAAACTCAGAGTGGTCCTTTCAGAGGACAGGAGAGAAGCAACATATGAGTATGTTGGCCAATGACAGGTCCCATTGCCTGAGGGTAAGTCCCAGCACATGAATCAACTGCACAACAAAAATATGTATACAGTGGACACTTTGGTCAACGTTGCTCAAGCAGTAGTTTGCCATAATTAGAAGTGTCGGGACGCTGATGGTAACAACTTTGAGCACCTCTTGTAATTGCAGAAGTCAAACATGACTTGTATTCATCTTTCTTTATTGGTATATATTGAGTATTACAATTTTAGTACAGTTTTCCTTTCTCAAAATGTGTATACATTTTCTCAGCACCCTCTGTATATGTAACAGGGCAAAGCCGAACAACAGTCTATGTTACATAATCATAAAAACAAAAAGAAAGAAGGAAGATGATGGAATTATGGGATGCTTTAACTTCAAAACATTCTTCACTATTAAAAAGTAGAGGGTGGCCACCTATGTTTATTGCTGAACTATACACAGTAGCCAAGACATGGAAACAACTGAAATGCCCATAGGTAGATGACTGGATTAAGAAACTGTCGTACATTTATACAATGGATTACGCAGCCATAAAGAACAAAGAAATCTTACCATTTGCAACAACATGAATGGACCTAGAGAATATTATGTTAAATGAAATAAGTCAGACAGAGAAAGACAAATACAATATGATCTCACTTATATGTGGCCTCTAAAGAAAAGAATAAATGAATGAACTAATCAGAAACAGTCTCAGAGACATAGAGGAAAAACTGAGGGTTGCTAGATGGGAGGAGAGGTAGGGATAAGGGGGAAGGTGAGGGGATTAGGAAGCATAGTCAGTAACCACAAGATGGCCACGGGGTTATGAAAGTCAATTTGGGGAATGTAATCAATAATGTTGTAAAGATTTTGTAGGGTATCCGATGGACACCTGTCTCATTAGGGAGATCACCTCAGGGATGATGTAGATGCCTGATCACTGCACTGTATACCTGAAGCTGAAGCTGAACAATAATGAATGTCAACTGCAATTTTATATATATATATACTTTACAAAAAGTGGAGTACATATTAGGAACAGAGACAGTGGAAATGCAATGGCTGTATGCGATATCAGAGGGATAGTGGATAGGGGAGGAGGATTGTCATTGTGTGCAGGATATACATGGTAAATGTCTAACTATTACGTTGTTTTGTGCACCTGAAACTAACAAAAAAACGTTATAATATTTAAAAAACAAAAAACAAACAAAAAAACTCAAAAAATAAATAAATAAATAAACAAAAAGTAGAGGGTGGCCAGAAGGTTCAGTTGGTTGAAGCTCGGGCTCTCAGCCACAAGGTTGCCGGTTGGACTCCCACAAGGGGTGGTGGGCTGCGCCCCCTGCAACTAACAACAGCAACTGGACTTGGAGCTGAGCTGTACCTTCCACAACTAAGATTGAAAGGACAACAACTTGACTTGGAAATGTCCTGGAAGTACATACTGTTCCCCAATAAAGTCCTGTTCCCCTTCCCCAATAAAATCTTAAAAAAAAAAAAAAAAAAAAAAAGTAGAAATGTGTAGTGTATATTCAGGAACATCTATAGATAAATCTATTTAGAATTGTCCTATTGGTTGACAGCCTTATTATAAAAGAAACTTCAAAATATGCAAATTGTATGCACTTCCTCTCCTATTAATCTGTTAAGTATATAAACTCACAGGGGAGAGACATATTTATGAAATATAATTAGCCATCTTTGCATCAAACACTTGTAAGTGTTATACAGCAACATACCTAAACTATATTAATTATGACAAGTATATAAACTCAGTAGGTATACATTGCATGGTAAAGCCTCGTTCATGCCTGTGATTCAATTTAGGTAACGTTCTTATCTTTTTAGAGTAATATTTGTGAAAATATATGAACATTTTATTGTATATTTTTTTCAGTTTTTAAAGAATATGAAAGGTACACAAGATACTAATACCACTAACAAAAATGTACATTTTATAAAGTTAACGTAACACTAGTACGTTATGCCCAAATTAAGCATTTCCCTTCCAATTATGTATTTGAATTTTTCAAAAATGCATGTACATAGAAGAAATGGAATAGAATAGCAGTTATGGTATATCTCTAGAATTAGGATTTCAGAATTTCAATTTTGAATGACTCACTCACCTGCTGAGCAAGCCGGTGAGCAAGCCATTCCTTTTAAAAACCTGAGCAAGCCATTCCTTTAAAAAAAAAATCTAAGTTACTCCCTCTGTAATTAGGAGGTGGTAATTATATGTATTTTTCATTCATTAGGTTTCCTGAGTATGGTGATATGTGAAGGTCTTAAAAATATTCTGAATACTCAAAAGATCTATCACAATAATGACTTCACCATTTCTAAAGGCTGTTGGCACTGGGGAAGGAAGCAAACACTGCTGTTGGTGTTTTTATGTCAGCTCATAAACTTTATTCCTTTGAGAGCGATCGGGACATATAATCTGGTGTCTCAGTTGGTAAAGGTTTTCTTTCAGTGACTTTTCAGAAATTGTGCGAAGTTCTGTCTTTTATTAGGAAAATTGATCTTGGATCGTAAAGGTCAACAAAAAAGACCTGACTTTGGTTCCTAAGAATCCTACACAAAGAGCTGCAGGAAAGATAACGTATCTACTTTCTGAGTTAACCCCATCTAGATTTGCACCTGCAATTTCTGGGAGCCTGGACATTGAGAGCAAGACTTTAAAGTGCTACAAACATCCCTTCAACTAGAAGAACAGAGTTTTAAAATGACAAAACGTGCTTTAAGGAAGAAAGCCTTTTCTAGGCCAACTACATTTAGCAACAGAGGGTAGAAGTGACTCTACTGCAAAGCAGGTGGCAGCATAGAATTTATTGGTGTCTCTCCACAATGCCATTCACTTCAGCTAGAGAAGACACGGATGTGCTCTCAGGTTCTGGCATCAGGCCACGAGCAAGAGCATTTGGCTGTCACAGCCAAGTTACTCACTCCGTTCGAGCACATTTCTCTAATGCTTTACAAAAATAAAAATGTAATGCAGAGAGTTCCATGAAAGATGGCAGAGTAAATTCATGTTTTCATAGCCTCCCTGCCTAAAACTCACTCAAATGAATGAAAATTATTAGAGATAAAACCTGCTGCAGTTCTTAGGAATGATCATAACCCCGTACTGTAAACTCTGAAGACTATCAGTCAGTTACAAAAATTATGTATATATGGACCAAGCTGAGAGACTCTGATTATCACAGACATATCCCCAGTTGGGAAGACTATAGGGTGTAAGAAATAAGACGAGGGGTGATGAAGGGGGTCTACTAACAACTCCTAGTAGGAAGATGAGGCTGGGGAGTGAGGAGGAATGAGAAAAGTATCCTGTGGGACTAATTCAGTCATAATGAAATTGGAGGTGGAGGGTAGAGATTTTCTAATTTATACTCTTCCTAGACAAATCACACTATTTTATTTGAGGTGATCTTCTCCCCATATGGAAAACCTTGAGTAGATGGGAAACTGTACACTGTAGTTCCTGACCAAAATAACATGAGCAAGGAGAAATGTTTGTATGTCTATAAGGATTTAGACTTTTATTTGGGTGTCCAACTCCCTACCAATCAAAGGAGTATGAAAAGTGAGAGAAGCCCTCTGAGTCTGAATATTCAGAATATACTTAAAGAGAAATTGCTTGATGGCAATAGCTACTAGCAACCACAGCTACTTGTCTACACTCCTCAATCAAATAAGTGACTAAGAAGGTACACAAACCAGCAATTCCTATACCTTAATTCCTGAAGGATGAAATGATACCTCTGAAGGACTGGGGCAAAGAAGATGGGAAATAGGAAAATGTCAACAGTAATAATAAAAAAATCATGCACATCATTAATGATGGTTTTCCCTACTTAAGATGAATATGAGGATAAACCAATGCAAATTTTTTTTTTTTAAATGGCAGAAAAAACTAGGGAGGAAGAAAAAGAAAAGCATGTAAATGACAAACAGAATTATAGAGTAATATTGGAGGAAGTTATATAATAGTTGACACATTTATTTATGCATGCAATTATTGAACACTACTTGATAATACAACATGAACAAAAAGAGAGAACAACATGTAATTGGAGTCATGTTAATTAAAAAATAATTTTAGGTAAAAAAAGCAATGTCAAACTTCAACCTCTCTAAAACCAGCATGAAATATAAATTATCCAATAGGAAACTGGCATAGTGGCCCAGATAATATTTTCAGAAAATTATATATAACTCAAAGGAAAAAATAGGGAAATTAAGATTCTAACCTTCAGTGTACTAAGTTATATGACTATTATATGACTCTGGATGGTGTTTACTCCTCTCTCCCCTCCCCTCTCTGTTTCAACATTTAGAAATAGTACAATTTACCCTCTTTTTCCTCCTTTTCCAGTTACAGTGCTACAGGGAATGGCAGGGCCCTTGTTCTGCTTCCTTAGCTGTGCCAAAATAAAAGCCCTATGGCTGATCTGATAGGGGAGAGGGTTGCACCCAATAAGCTCTATTTTATTAATGGGTTGGGTTACTTTTGCCAAAGGCAGGCCTCTTTTGCATCATGAACTCAGGCACAGCATGCTCTGTTTTGCTTCCTGCTGTGCCTTCTGTGTGTCAACAGTGCATGTTAAGGCAGACCTTCCATTGTCTTTACAGTAAGACCTTCTTCATGTCAACTTGACTTTTCTGATTCAGGAAAAAGGGCTAGGACGACTTAGACCATCCTCAACAGACCAAGAATTGAGAGAGTTTATCAAGAGTTTATCAGATCCCTTGTACTTTGATGAGTGATTTCCCAAATTTATCAAGCAGTGCTTTATTTTTCATAGGGCTAATGTTCTTGATGTATATATCCTACCAGATAAGAAGAGAGGTGATGGAATCCTGAACCCATATAGAGAGAATTAAGTTCTAATACCTGGATAATAATTTTTTCTCAAGAGGTTAAAAAATAAATAAATAAATAAATAAATAAATAAATAAATAAATAAATAAATAATAAATAACCCCCCCCAAAAAAAATTTAAATGTTCAAAAAATTAAGCTTCCCTGAAACACAGGTAAATCCAAAATCAGTAGAATAAAAGAATGACCTTATTTCAGAAAAGGAAATAATAGGGTTTTATTGTTTAGCACAGTGAAACATTCTAGTAAAGTCAACTAAGTACAAGGATAAAGAAAGAACCCTATAAAAATGTTCAGGTAGGAAAAACAAGTCACGTAAAGGAAGAAAACAAAGCAAAACAGAATGATCATAGGTTTTTTTCATCATTATTATATGTCAAGAGCTAATCTGGCAATATCTAGAATTCTGATGGAAAATAATTAGATTGTCTTTCAAGATGGAAGAAAATAGAGTCATATCCTCAAGTATGCACAAAGGAAATATTTATAGCATTTTGGTATCCATCCTGCAAAACACTCATATATACATTATATCCAATCAACATCAAGGAATAGAGAAACAAATAATGCCCAAATGGGAAAGTCCTGGAATAAAAAGATCTGTGGTCAAAGTTTCAAAATGTTTAAATCCAAAATTAATTGATATAGTATCTGTAATTAAGTCACAAAATAATGTTGTAATGTACAATGTATTATGACTAACATTGCTGAAAGGGACATTACACGATATATAAAAATAATAACTAGGTGGGAGTAGACAAATAAAAATACCTCCCCAAACTGCTAACAGAAAGATCAAGAATATAATTATTTTGTTGACGAAGAATAAGTGTTCTATTTCCCCCATATTTCATGAGTGGAGTCAATAATACTGAATTTGATAAATTAATAAACATAGGTCTATGCATACAATTTTTAACATTCAGCTTTTTAAGGAACTAAAATCACCACACGCATTTAGATTTTTCTCAGGTGGAGGGTAGGCAAAAAAATACAAACCATATCCCGAAAGTGCAAAAGCAAAGGAACGTAGAAAGAAACATGAGTTAAGAAGACAAGAGACAAAATTTATTTCTTATAATAATAAAGAAGTGATAAGCTTATAAAGAAAAATTTTCAGTATGGTAATACAACAACTTAAGCAAAAACCCACTATATCATCTACCAGACTGTTTTGACTAAAATAAATTATGAAAAAAATAAATATGAAAAGATATACACTGATTTACTAAGCAAAAAAAATCATAATATGTATCTGCAAGCTGTTTACAATAACTCACATTTCAGTTATTCCTCAGATATTAGTTATTTAATAAAAGATGATTTTAGTACAATAAAAGATTGTATACACAATAAAGATATAATCGTTCCTAATAAACATAGCTTTCAAATATATGCAGGAAAAACTCTCAGCAATGTAAGAAATCACAGTAGAATTTGCAGATTAGAATTTCTGACTGAGCAAGTAGAGAATCATGTTCATGCATATTTCAAAATAAGAATATATATTATACATATATATCTCAATGCTTTAGAAAATATATATACTCCATAAATACAACATATATATATACATATGTTTATTACACAGACCCTTCCATGTGCACACACACACACACACACACACACACACACGAAAGAAAGCATTAATGAATTCCAAAAATGGAGACATGAGACAAAATGTACTTCCTGACAATGTTTTAACAAACTAAATATAAATTAAAAAAACAAGCATACAACGCTTCATGAATTATATATATTATAAACTATAAATAGAAAAAAATCTATTGACTATGGGTCTTATATCTAATATATAAAAAAGCTGTTTTAATAATAAAATGATATGCATAAAGCAAATATTTAGTAAAAAGAATATAGTAGAAATTCATGATTATATGCAGCTAGCAAAAAAAAGAGAGAGAAAACAACTAAATATCCATTAATAGGGGAGACTAATGACACCTCATACATTCAATTAATGACAGATGGATGTAACATGTTAAGAACTCCTGCAGCATATCTATATTGATTGGCCCCATAAGGAGTGTAATGGAAAAAAAGTCATTTGTTAGGCACAGAAGAGCTTGGCTAGTTATTCTGGATAATAAATCAGGAGACCTGGGACTACTTTTATCTGTCTTCATCAGCAATGAATCCCTAAACCCTGACACAAAAGTGGGACCCAGATCTTTTTTTAGCTTTTAGATTTCTTTTGAGAAACTGATGGAATCTCTGGACGCTTTCTCCTCCAGAAACTTGAAACTCAATCTATAGACCACTGGTTATGAACCCTGGACACTAGCCGATGACAGTGTGTGTTCTGAGGTCAGAATTTAGGGGTTTGAATCCTGTCGCTCTGTTCCTCTGCCATTATAGATTCTTCCTCTATAAAATGAAGACAGTGCACCTCATGTGGTAATTATGAGTATCGTGTGACTTAATACATACCAAATGATTAGTAGCCAGAATATAGTAAGTGTTCCATGCAGGTATGAAAAATTTAATTAACACAGTACCTGGTACATAGTACGAGGTCTCAATAAGTATTTGTTAAAGCAATACATGTTTTTGTCTATATGTCAGAATTATGAATATCAAATTGATGCATAACTTTGTAGACCATACTGCAGTATACAAACAACAGTTATTTTTGCCTTATCCTGTAGGCTTAGGAATGCTCACATGACATATCAGAACTCGACTGTAAACTTAGTGCTTGCTTTGCAAGCTTCACCCTGCCTCGGCCATTGCTTTTATCCAGCAACGTCCTTCAACTAAGTTGACCTTTTGGCAGGGTCTGTAGTTCTATGTTATGGTACAGTTCTCATGTGCTTCTATTGTTATTATTGTTTTTTAAGAATTATGTTCTTGACATCACATTCAGGTGTTTCATTTCTAACACTAATTGGTATCCAGTGCTTTTGAGAATTCTGACATCGTGTGCTCTGAAATAAGATAAGAACAGAAGTAGTCTTGGTGGCAGAACCAGACTTCTCCTTTTCCTTCAATATGGGGAGTGAGACAACGGGCTTCATTTAACTTTCTTAAAATCTTTTCAAGATCTGTGTTAACTAGAAATTAAGTGTGTAAAACAGATTATGATTCTTTATATCATGATAAGTTTGACACTACAGCAATGTATCTTTTATGTATTAATTGCTTCATTTGTGTGAAAAAGTTCAAGCATACATAAAATTTGATCAAATATATGGTGACAGAAGGAGATGTAACCTTGGTGGTGAACACACAATGCAATGTACAAATGGTATATTACAGAACTGCATCCTGGAAACTTAGATAATTTTCTTAACCAATGTCACCCCAATAAATTTAATAAAAAATAAATAAAATTTGAAAGAATGATAAAGTAAAATCTATATACTTTCCATTTAAATAAACAGTATATTACTCTGCTATATTCTCAGCGAGTTACAGTTAAGGTGACACTAACCTAAATAATTCAGCATAAATCACCACATAACCACAATTATATTATCATATCTGGAAAATTACAATAATTCCATAACATTATCTAATATTTTCAAACAAGCATCATCAATTTAAGTCAATATGAGCAACAAAAAGGGAAATTAAAAAATAGATTATAATACGTTGAATTTTAAATAATCTCTGCATTCATATAAAGAAGAGGAGGGGCCTGTGTTTCTTTATAGAAGAATGCCATGTGGAAGTAATGATAGAATGTTTTTTTGTTGTTTTCTTTTGGTGTGTGTGTTTTTTTTTATCAACATTTTGCAATCCTTGTGAAAAATAATGGCCTCCCAAAGATGTTTAGATCCTGATCTCTGGAGTCCCTATGTTACTTTATATAGAGAAAGGGACTTTACCCTTATAATTAAGTTAAGAACACAGAGATGAGGAGATTTTTCCTAGATTATCTGGGTGGATGTCGCATCCCTTGCAAGGAGGGTTGTGGGGAGCGAGGAGGGTGGCGCAGGGTTAAGAAAAGACAGTAGCCATGAATAGAGTGCAAGCGGGGCCAAGGGTCTCCAGCCTCAAGGACTGAGCCCCAAATCTGGCCCACGGATAGTTTTTATTACTTAGGTGGGGAAGTAAAGGAGATAAAGCTTGTCAATCTCAAGATGTGTGAATCCCATACATCATAATAGGAAACTGATTCAAGCCAATCACCCTTGCCTGCAGGCAGCTGAAACTTAAGTCTCAGGATGTATGTACTTCCCCAAGGGACAAAAGCTTTATGCATATGAATAGATGGCGAGCACATCACTGAATCTCTTCCCTTGCAGGTTGTGGGAAGGAATGCAGCCACAGAGGCAGAGGTTCTCCTTAGCTGGGGGAAGGTGGGAGGTTGTGCCCACCTCTAAGAACCCTGTGGATTCCACCTGTTTCCCACATGGAAAGTCGTAACCGTCATTGGCTGACCAGCCTTCTTTCTGGGGCCAAACAGGGAGACATAAGGTGCAAGCACAAAGGTGAAAGGATCTGTCTCACAGACTCTCCTTTCTTTAGGGGCAGGTACAAGGAGACAGATGGGTAGGCTGCTGCGTGGCAACAGAAGGACCCAGTATATTCATATCAGTCCTTAAAAGTAGAGAACCTCTACCACCTGGGGCCACTGGGAGATGTGACTATAAGAAAGAGGGTTAGGTCAGAAAGATGCAATGATACAAGGACTCGACTCCTTGTCAGGTCTGAAGACGAAGAAAGGGGGCCAGGAACGGAGGAATGAGAGTAGCCTGTAGAAAATGGAAAAAGTCAAGAAAACAGATTCCCCCCGAGAGCCTCCAAAAAGGAATGCAGTGCTGATGTGTAAATTTTAGCCCAGTGAGATCTATGTCAGACTTCTGACTGTAAAATAATAAATTTGTGTTATTTTAAGTCACTAAGTTCATGGTAATTTGTTATGGCAGCAGTAGAAAATAATACAACCCCTGTATAATAACTGATTCAGCAAGGCTCAGCAATGGATGCTAAAAGTTTTGAATAAAATGTTGAGTAACAGGATAGTTACATTGTGCCAGCGTGTCATTCTGCATATTATGTGAGATACATTATAAAATGACTGGCCTACAGGCTTCAAACAGTCAATACAATAGAAAAAAACATTAGGGGGCCTATTCTGAATGAAAAGATATCACAGTTAAATGCAATGTGTAAAACTTGATTGGATCCTGGCTAATAAAAATGAAGGAAGGAAGGAAGGAAGGAAGGAAGGAAGGAAGGAAGGAAGGAAGGAAGGAAGGAAGGAAGGAAGGAAGGAAGGAAGGCAGCTACAAGATATTTTATAGATATATTAACCATTAAAAATAAAATAATATATCCAAAATTCCCACTAGCATTAGTTTTCCCTTTTTCCAATCATGAATAAATATATTAGCTGTTTGCTGTGGAAAACTCATTGATTTGTTGTCACGGCACCTTGGTTCTAACCCTGATTATGTTTATAAATGATTTGGAAAAAGGCATTTAACCTGACTGTCAGCTTCCTTCACTGAGTTAGATTAGATGATCTCTACTAAACCTGAAACTTGTACATTCCTTAATGTTTCTTTCAGAAGAACCTTTAGGAGGTTTTTCTTTGACTCTCAGTTCTGTTCAACTTCAAATGACAGATTTACTGAATTTTATGTTTTCTATTGCTGAGTAACAAAATATCACAAACAAAGTGTCTTAAATCAACACAAATTTAGTACCTCAGAGATACTGTAGGTCATAAATCTGGACACGGTGTAGCTGGATTCTTAGCTCAGAGTCTCATGGGCTGAAATCAACATGTCGGCTGGAGTTTCATTTCCCATCTTGGCTCAGGATTCTCTTCCAAGTTCACTAGTTGTTGGCAGACTTTGTTTCCTTATAACTCTAGGACTGAGGTCCCCATTCACCTTCTAGCTATTGACTGGAGTCAGCTCTCAGCTCCTAGATGATGCCTGCAGTTCTTTGCCATGTGGTCACCATAGAAAGTTCAGAGAATGAATATTTGCTTTCCTCCAGGACACCTGAACTACTACTTCTTAAAAATTGTGGCGATGAATATACAGCAAGCAGTAAATCTTAAGTTCTGTCTGAGAATTCTGCTACTGCATGGTTATCTCAAATGCATTACATAAGAAAATACAATGTATTTTGAATATAAATAATTTTCTGTGGAAACCATTGAAAATATTGAGTCACACAAATCTCTTATTTTAAAGTGGAAAAACAACAAATTGACTCAGTTTCCTTAAAGGTTTAAAAGCATAGGAGTATCAGAAGAGAAATTGAATTGAACATCTTACAGGGTGCAAAGAGTTCAGATCAAAGAAAAATTGCACACATTTTTAAAGATTTTTAAAACTATTTAAAAGAATTCATGAACATGAAAGATCAATAGAGGCAAACACATTCCATGTCATTAAAAATTAATTTAAAGAATTACAGTGACTCTTGTGATCTAAAGGCCCACCATCAAAGCATTTGGTGAATATTTTAAATGCTACAGGCAAACATAGCATTTACTCAATTCAATAAAAAGTAGAATTCTACTGTACAAATGCTAGGAGATGATATTCAGATGCAAAAGAATATATGAAATATATTTATTCATTTATTAAGAAGTGGAAAGTTATTCTGCCACGAGGTAGGGTTATTTTATAAAAATAGATGGTTTATAAGAGAAGAGAAAACATTGGTCAAAAAAGTCAAGGTGGAATGCTATCAATGATAGAGTTTGGTATGCTATCACAGCATAGAACACTGAAACTTATTTGAATAAATGATCACCGCAACTGGAGTCAGGAAAATTATATTGAAAATAACCTTAGTTCCTCCTTTGGTAATTGTTTTTATTCTCCATTAGGTTCAATAGTGAGGGGGTACGATCACATGAAAATGATAAATTGTGTTCGAATTTTTAAAAACATTGAAATCTTGTACAAGACATCTCTGTGTCCCATTTCCAGTGCTAGGTGAGTAGGATTAATAACACTATCAAACATAGTTATCCCATTATTGTCTTTAAAAATTAAACACATTTTAAAATTTTCATATCAGATTTTAAACGAAAAGAGAGGGGTTAAAGCAGAACATGAACCTCTTTTAACTCTTTTAACAAAATCAACTGAGCACAACTATTATGAAAGCATAATTGCTCAAGGTTAAGGCTGAGTTTAAAAGCCATCCATTTCTATCCCTCACACACAGAGAACCCATTGTCCTCCATATTTTGCTGGAACATCACCAATCAACGCACACTCTGCACGTCCTGAAGCAACATCTCCTTTCTTTGGAAATTCTATTTGAATGTCTTTACATACAGTCCAAATTAGTCTCTCTATATGCTATCTAATTGAATCCATTTCTGTCTCTTATGTTTCTGAGGTCTCTTCTACTGAACAGACAACTGAATATTTTTTAATTTGCCTATCTCTGCTTCTACATTAGTCTTCTGTCCCAAACTAATATCCCTGATTTCATTAGCAATCAGCCATATTTCTCACTGTCAAATATTACCATGTTACTATATGCCACCAAATTCAATAACCTAGAAGAACTAGACAAGTTCTTAGAAACATATAGCTTACCTAGGCTGAATCACGAATAACTGGAAAAATCTAAAAAGACCAATCAACAGTAAGGAAACTGAAACAGTCATCTAAAACCTTCCCCAAAGCAAAAGTCCAGGACCAGATGGCTTCACTAGTGAATTCTACCCAACATTCAAAGATGAATGTCCTCCTCAAATTATTCCAAAAAATTGAACAAGAGGCAATACTCCTTAACTCATTTTATGAGGCTAAAAGTACCCTGATACCAAAACCTGGTAAGGATAACACAAAAAAAGAAAATAACAGAACAATATTTCTGATGAACACTGATGCAAAAATCCTAAACAAAATTCTAGCAAATCAACAGCCTCTCCAACACGTTATCATTTGTCTTGTTGATGATAGCCATTCTAACCAGTGTGAGGTCATATATCATTGTGGGTTTTATTTGCATTTCTCTGATGTTTAGTGATGTTGAGCATCTTTTCATATGTGTATTGTGGGGAGACTGTAGAGAAAAAGGAACACTCATACGCTCTTGGTGGGAATGAAGATTGAGGCAGCCGCTATGGAAGGCAGTGTGGAGGTTCCTCAAAAAATTCAGAATAGAATTACCATATGACCCAGCAATCCTTCTCCTGGGTGTATACCCCAAAAATCATAAAACATTTATCTGTAAAGATATATGTGTTCTGATGTTCATGAAGCTTTATTTGTGATGGCCAAGACATGGAAACAACCAAAGTGTCCTTCGATAGATGATTGGATAAAGATGTGGTATATATACACAATGGAATACTATTCGGCGGTAAGAAAAGATGAAACAGTGCCATTTGTGACAACATGGATGGAGCTTGAGATTATAATGCTGAGCGAAATAAGTCACAGAGTAAAAGTCGAGAACCATATGATTTCACTGATATGTGGGATAAAACCTGAAAGCAACAAAGGAACAAGACAAACAAATAAAGAAACAAAAACTCATAGACACAGACAATAGTTTAGTGATAACCAGAGGGGAAGGGGGAAGGGGCGTGGTAGATGAGGGTAAAAGGGATCAAATATATGGTGATGGAAGAACAGACTCTGGGTGATGAACACACAATATGATATATAGATGATGTATTACAGAATTGTACACTTGAAACCTATATAAGTTTACTAATCATTGTTACCCCAATAAATTTTTATTAAAAAAAATTACCATGTTAGCTTTAGATCACTATTTTAGAATTTAGAAATCTTTGTGGAACGTGATTATAACTCAACATTTCTCCTGTAAATTTGTTAAGAATATTTTTATAACATCATGCAATAAGAGTAACATCAATAGGAGTAAGACAAGAACAGAGTGGATCCTGGTACACACACCTTGGAATACCTGCTTTGCAAATGAAATCAATTCAATTATTAGCTTGCTTTTAGGGCACTGGGATTACTCCAACTTTTTCAAAATGGAATTAATATTGGGTTTAATGTCTCATTGAAGTCTAGATGCAATATGCCTATTGCACCTCCCTAATCTACTTGAATAGTAACACTTTTCATAATGAAAATTAAACCATCGGTGTGTGCTTTATCATTACAGCAGCATTTCAATGCCCTTTGATTCTGAGATCAAATGTCATTGCAAACCCTCCTACAAACCTCTCTCATAGACCCTATCCACTTTGAGCCTAAGATTGATTTAATCATTTATATCACAGAAATACAGGTTTTGATGTGCATTTGCAGCAGTGACATTGCAAAACACTGGGGGTGGAAAAAAGCCCCTGAGGTTGTTGATAGCTAATTGATGAGTATGCAGGTGAATTTTATCCTTTGCAAAATTCATCCAGTAGTCTATCTCTTTAGAAAGCAGCCCTGTGCAAAGCTGGGGTTTTCTGATGCATAAAGATGTGCTCTAAAAATGCCAGAGAGAGAGAGACACTCATTGTGGTTGTCAATGGAATGTCCTCTTAGTAACCCCTGTGGAAATCACTTCGCTCCCCAGCACACTAAGTCATGAAGGTCACCCTGCATAAATCTGTCTACATCAGTAAGTTGCCACTGCTAACTTCCACCAAGTGAAGCTCAGTGAACACTCCCCGCTGCTGAAATGGCAGACCTCATTGGCTGAAATCCTGGCTACTATATTCATATTTCTTCTTATTTATCTTTAAGGCAGTACAGTATATTTCAGAAACACGCTCTGGAGCATTTGCATGTCTGAAATGGCATTTATTAACGCTCCTACGATTTGAGAGAATCATCTATTATAGGGTTGTACACATTTCAAAGACAAACACTGGTTATCGCTCCTTCTATAGAGATATGACATAACACATTCTTGGTCTCTTGCAACAATGACAAATTTAGATAGCTAGGCAAAGAATTGTAGTTCTTCTAAGTGCTGACAACTAAAGATGATAATTTTCATATCAAAATAATAATAGTTATAATATACCATGGTATGTTTTACATATTTCACATCTTAGTATTTCCCTGAAGCATTATTTTTATTTTATTTTAAAAACATTAGTATGGGAAAGATATTAATTTTCCCATTTTATAGATAATGAAAAACATTCAGAAAGGCTAAGATACTCAAGTTACACTATAAGGACTTGTACTTAAGATCTGATCCAAATGTAGTGCCCTTTCAATTTTAGTTCTCTGATTTTCAAGATTCCAGGTATATAATTTTTAATTAAGTACACAATTATTTTAATTTATTATTATTTTAACTTTAGTACACAATGTTTTTTAAAACAACCCAGTCAGTTCTCTACTATTGAATTCTGGCCTTTACGTGTCTAGATGTATTAGATTTCTTTTAATTGTGCAGTTATTAAATACCTATAACCCATCTATGAATATCATTTCCTAATGAGTTAATCTATGTTCTAACTACATTATATCACTTGAGGTGTACTTTATTGAAAAATCAGTTGTAATACAGTGTTTAAATCTTGATTGTCCAAACCCATGTCCTGTTACAAATTAATATAATGTAAGTAGTTCAAGTCGAATTCCTAAATAGTCCAGCCTGAAAAAACAAAGTCATGACATCAAGAAAAATACTGGTCAAAAAAACAGAAGTGTAGGGAACCAAAACAAGGATACACAAGTCAAAGAGAGAGGCAAGGACTAGAAGAAATCCAACATGGGGCAGCCGGATGGCACAGTTGGTTAGAGGGCGAGCTCTGAACAACAAGGTTGCCGTTTAGATTCCCACATGGGCCAGGGAGCTGCACCCTTCAGAACTAGATTGAAGACAATGTGCTGCCACTGAGCTTCCAGAGGGGTGGCCAGATGGCTCAATTGGTTAGAGCCATGCACTCTCAACAACAAGGTTGCTGGTTCAATTCCCTCATGGCATGGTGGGCTGTGCCCCCCACAACTAAAGATTGAAAATCGTGACTGGATTTGAAGCTGAGCTGCACCCTCCACAACTAGATTGAAGGACAACTACTCGGAGCTAATGGGCCCTGGAGAAACACACTGTCCCCCAGTATTCCCTAACAAAATTTTAAAAAATAAAAAATAAAATAAATCCAATATGTAAATGATGGATGCCTCTGAATTGAAGGAGGGAATGAAACAAATTAAACAGAATGTTCAAAGACATAATGAAAATAAAACCATTGACTGAAAAGGGATCAAAAGGGTGTGATATTACATAATGGTTAAGAAATGTGATTTTGAGCTAGAGAGACTTGTGTTGAGTCCTGACATCTTTATTACTGGTGTGGGTTTGAGTAAGCTATTAAAATAATCCAAGCTTTATTTTTGTCATATGTAACCATCAGGTTGTACTGAGGATAGAATGAGATCATGTTTATAAATGGCTTAATAAAGTTTGGGGCATATGAAAAGTGTTTAATACATGTTTATGCTTATCATTATGATGATGATATTGATGATGTTTAAATTATTATAGGCTTGTGGAAAATATCAATTTAAAATAAATATATTTGTCTATTCTATTGAATTTTTCATGTTGAAAAATTTTTTACAAATATCCTGGCAGAAGAAAATAAAAACCAAAATAAAATACCACACAATGGAAACTCACTCCATTGGAAAGGAATTTTACGTCTCAGTATTTTTTTATTTTTATTTTTTGAGAATCCAGAAAAGGTCATTTTATATAAAATTTGGTATGACATTTTGAATTAATGGGAAATATTTATTCCACATATGGTATAGCCATCTGTAATAAAAACGGACAAAATAAGAAAATCAGCTATTAACCAGTGAAATAATATAAATGGCAAACC
Source organism: Rhinolophus sinicus (assembly GCF_036562045.2). Taxonomy (NCBI): domain Eukaryota; kingdom Metazoa; phylum Chordata; class Mammalia; order Chiroptera; family Rhinolophidae; genus Rhinolophus; species Rhinolophus sinicus. The sequence goes on along the minus strand of NC_133761.1, from coordinate 18,784,514 downwards.
TATTAGTCAACCTTAATAATCATTTAAAAATATATAAAGTAAAACAAGATTTTTCAGTCACCAGTCAGATTAGCAAAGTTTAACATTTATTTTTAATGCCCAGTGATGTTTGAGAAAATAGATAGTATGGATTACAAATATTTTTCTTTTAAATAGACTTTTATTTTTAGAGCAGTTTTAGGTTAACAGGAAAATTGAACATGAAGTACATAATTTCCATATACCCCTTGTCCCAATGTGCACAGCCTCCCCAACTATGATCTTGAACCAGAGTTGTACTTTTGTTACAAATGATGAACGTACACTGACAGATCCTCATCTCTTATAATTTACATTAGGGTTCACTCTTGGTATTTTATATGCTATGGGTTTTAACAAGTGTATAATGACACGTATCCATCATTATAGCACCAAATAGAACAGTTTCGTTGTCCTAAAAATCCTCCATGCTCTGCCTAGTCATCCTCCTTCCCCCGCGAACGCCTGTAAACAATTTATCTTTTTATTGTTTCCATCATTTTGCCTTTTCCATAATAGCATATACATTCGAATAATACAGAATGTACAACCTTTTCAGATTGGCTTTTTCCACTTTGCAAAATTCATTTAAGATTCCTCCATGTCTTTTCATGGCTTGAAAGCACATTTATTTTTAGACTATTCCCTTGTCTGGATATATCACAGCTTTTTTAATCAATCATTCACTTACTGAAGAACATTTTGGTTACTTACAAGCTAAAACTGCTGTAAACACAAAACTGCTTTATCTTATCTTTCATATATATATGCATATATTTTACTCAATGTCTACTGATAACAAAAGATGAATACAAGTTATGTGTATACATTTTTATTTTTTGGCACCTACAGAATTTGTCTTACCATTTGAGACATCTTGACACTTTATCCTTAAAGATTTTAATTTGTATACCATAATAACAAGGCCGTTCACTACATAACTAAAACACATAAATGCATTATCTCCTCAAGAAATTTAGTTTTTGTGCAATTCAATTATGTAATATAAATTTCATGTTCAAATATCACAAATTGCCCCCAAATTAGTTTATAAAATGCTTTTCTGTTTCTGGATATAAGATTCAATCAAGAATTATAAAATTCAATTTATTTGTCATGCCTCTTTAAACTGTAACAGTTTCCCAGCACCCAACTTTTTAGTTATTTATTTTCTTCACTACATCTTCTTGATGTGCCTGCCTTCTTGAACTGTGCCTTCACTAAGATTTGCTCAATTGTTTCTTTATCACAGCTGGTGACATTGTTACATATGTGACACTGTGCTTTCTCAGTGCCTTTCATTAGGTGCTTTAGGTCAGTTTGAAAAAATACTGGGGATGCTAAGGTTAATCATTTGGTGAGTCTGTAGATTTCTCTATTATAAAGGAACTTTTTATCTTGTCCTTTTACAATATAATAATATGTGGGGCAGTACTTTGAGACTATGGAAATAATTGGTTCCGTAATAATCTTTCACCCAGTACACTTAGTATATGTTGAAGACCCTCATCTGAATCAACTACTTCAATAGGAGTAGTAACGTGGTGATTTCCTATTTCCATCATTCCTTTTAATGCGTTAGTTTGTATTTTGTATAAAGGGCTTTTTCTTCTGCTTGCCCTCAACACTATTTTTAGTACTATTATTGAATTATAGGTTCTTTTATATTCCTTGTGCTATATATAAAAAGTGTTTTTATTCTTTTTGATGCTCAAATTGTCAGTAATTTGGCCAGTGAGAGACATCTAATCTGGTTCCTATGACTTTTTATTTTGTCTCCACCAGTTTCTGAGCACTTTTTTTTACATACTTGCACAAAACTTACCTTATATATCTCTTTTCTAACATTCAAAATAATCTATTCCTCTAGAATCATGGTTTCAATACTTTCACTGGGAAATAATCAAATTAACGTGTATCTGCTAGATATGTTCATTGTTGCTGGGGAACACATTTTAATTATTGGAATTTTTATAATAAAATAAAATTTTAATTTAGGTATTGGGAGATGTTTTCAAGAGTTGGATACAAACATGACCTTAGAAGAGTTCAGTGTCTAAAGAAAGATAACAAAGTTTAACATTAACTTCAAAAGGATATGATAGCTATTTAAATCAAAGTATATACAAAATTGAATGAATACACAGAGAAGGTAATAATTATACTGGAGGCAGAAGTGGGGGGATGGTCAGCAAAAAATATAATAAAATAAAATCAGAAAACAAAACATTCAAGTTACGTCTTCAAAGATATTTCTGATTTGCCCGATAAAGAGGACATCATAGATAGAACAAAAGAAAAGAATATTGATTGATTAGATAGATGATTGATAGATACATAGATAAATAGATAGATGATACATGGATAGATAATGAATAAATGATAATTTCTTATAAAGGAAACAAAGAACACCTAAGAAAATTGGTGGCAAATAAGGTTGGAAAGGTAGTTTCTTACCACAATCTGGCAGTGATATGTAATGAAACCAAAACACCAGCCTCTACAGTGAAACAGGTGATCAATAATGATGGTCTGTATACTACAGCAGTGGTGTTCAGGAGATTGCTTTGACATGAGATGTTAAACAGTTCTGTTTAATCATTATTTATTGAGAACCAGACAATAAGTACCTAGAGTTCAAAGATCACTATCATCAGCGGTATTACTCAGGGTGATAGTAATAATAGTCACTGTTTATCAAATGTTGATATTCTATGCTAAACATTTGGAGAACTCAGCACGAAATTGAATCCTTTTAACAATCTTATGTGGCAAGAGTGCACGTATTTACTGTGCACTGAGAAAACTAAGATTTAGGGTAACAAAGGCCACAATCTAGGAACAGCCTGGAGTCAATGAGACATCAGAGAGAGAGAGAGAGAGAGAGAGAGAGAGAGAGAGAGAGAGAGAAGAGAAAAAGGGAGGAAAGGGAGAGGGGGATGGGAGGGGCAAGGGAAGATGGAGAGTGAGAGAGAGTGACAAGTACGAGTACAGAAGATAAAGAGTGAAATTTTACAGTAGAAATGAAAAGATTTCAAAGAATGTCAAGAAACTACCAGTTAGTCATAGAATTTCTATGGTTCTTTTGGAAAAAAAAAAGGTAAGAGAAAAATCTTTGACTATTGTAGATCATTCTTTCCTTACTAATACAACAAATGCAATTTCAGGATACTTCTACAATCATGAAAGAAAGTTATTGTAATGATAGATTTACCTATATTCCCTAACAAATGTATTCTTCTATAAGTTTACCTTCTTTGCCTCTTAGATTGGACATATTATCTACTAATTTGAATGGTAGTCAAAAGCCTAACTACCTTGCAGTGAGGAGGTGATGACATAACATTACTGCCTAACTTGGTATTTGTCTTCTTGGACCTCAGGTAGAGCCAAGCTCCTGGGGGCAGGTGGGGGAGGGGTGGGAATCGAAATGGTTAAAGGGATCTTTAGGCCTATCATTTACATTTTAGTTATGACTCATTAACATTCAGTACCAAAACAATTATGTATATATTTAAATGTGGGTAGAAATAGCTTTGCTGTATATATGATGTCCCACACTTAAGTCTGTGATTTTTACTCAATTTTATAATTATTGCACATGCAACAGTCATTTGGTCACACAAAAATGTTTTCCATTCACAAGCAACTAAAAGTTGACAGGACATCATTGTCAATATATTTCAATTTCTAGACAAATGCCTTTTAACAAGGGAATAGATGATAAAAATATTGGCACATTCATGAATTGCAACTGAAATAGATATTGGCACATTCTAGAAATGTTACCATAAAGATATTTTGGATCTCATTTAATAATCATAAATTATAATTGAATTTTCTCATCCTTCTACATTTACCAAATTGTAGACATATTATGCAGAAATTTAAAGGAAAGGTGTTTATATGCATGCATTTCAGTCATAAAGGGAATCCCTTTGACTAAATATGAAATTTCAACTGTTTGTTCAACCACTAAAATCCAATCCATATGCCAACAATAACATCTTCAGAATTTGAGAGCATAAAGTCATTTTCAAATTCTCTACAATGTAACGTAACAATAGGCTGAATATTGCCAAGTGGTATGAAAATAAACAAGGGTTTTTGATTGTCTTGGCATAAAATCATGGTGCAAAAATATTTTAATATGCTACATATAAATTAGAAAATATATTCAAAACCATGAATTCAAATGACCTTTGTGGTTGTTTGTGAGACAAACATTATCCTCCATTACACTACACCGTCTATTATGTACTCCATCTTTTTTATTTTGCCAGCATGTAAGTCAATATTCCACAATGTTTCTGGCAATGAACCCTAATACTAAACATCACTACTCTATCTAACTTTCAGCTCAATACATCTAAAAAGTTTCATAAATCTGGGGAAATTTTAGATCATAGCTACAGAAACAAAAGTGCTTCACACTTAAGTGTATTTCAACTTAATATAGCATAGGACTGCTTCCCTTTATAAAATGTTTAGAACATATACCAGCATGACAGTACATTTATCAGATAGATAGTGCAGGTATCTTCCGTCTTGTTTTATAGGTGAGGATATTTGAAACCAAATGGTTAAATTACTTCTTTGAGCTCACACAACATAAGTAACAGTGCAGTGCTCAAACCAGGTTTCCTGACAAAGCTGGCTTCTTTCTACCGTACTACTCCAGGAACAAATATACCTCCTTCTATACTGGAGTTATTGTTTCAGGAAGTCCTTAGCACTTTTTAAAAATTGGTTGAGTAAACAAAGTGTACCAGTGATGGTAATTAAAAAAAGAGAGAGAGAAAGGGTTATCGTCATCTTAAAACAACTCTATTTTGCTGGATTTCTATGTTAATTTCTGTTACCAGTCTGATTACACAAACTTTTAATGCCTACCTGCCGACATGGAGTGTACATTAGTACAGCATCATTGTGTACCACCAATCTCCTGTATAGAATAATAAAGAAACAGTACAACTCAGCAGGTTAGGCAATGAGCTGGAAACTTCAGGCTCTGTGAATTCTAATCTCTAGTACCTTGGTGACTCCTGATAGCTAAAACACAAGAATTTAACTGGTTAAATCCCATCTGTAGTTAAATTGAGTCAATTTAGCTCAGGAAAAAGGCTATGGTTTGGGTAATAATTTTATTTGAATGTTTTTCCTCCCTCTAGTATTCTCTAGACAACAACTAACCTACTGATGACCTAAGAATCCCCTGTTGAGAGACGATTACAGTTAAAATTCCCTAACAGGAATGCCAATATAAATAAGGGCTGTGTGTGACAAAGCTGTGCTATATCTCCAGCAGATGGCCCGTGGTAACAGTGCACTGGTGATCTGATTGATTCCTGTAATAAATAATTTTAGAAAACAAATGCTTTCTCTGCATGCAGTGTATTCTAAAACCATTCCTGTAAGCAAAGTTGGGATAATGCATTCTTTGCTCCCTCCTAAAGTGTGACAGCTGCTACAAAGAAAGCATCCAACCTTTCTACTCCTCCAATTAAAACAACAACAACAAAAATCTCTTCCAAACCTCTAATTAATACAACTTATATATCAGATAATTCAGATGCGAAAATAAACAAAATGATCGTTAGGGAAAGAAAATTGAGGGAACATTCCAAAACCTCACATTCTGGGGAAAGACTGGTGGGAGAAGAGATCAGAGCTAAAATTAAGGAGCTAGGTCTCAATGATACCTCAAGAAAACAGCAGAGAGGAACACAAACAAGATAAATTAAAGCTAAAATGAATAAACGTACAAGCAGTGAAAGACTAATGAGAATCTCTACCCCCACCCTATGTCTAACTTTAAGTCAAAACAAAGATGACTGGGGTTACAACTAACCAACAATTCACACTGAGGCTTATGTGCATCACTGGGTGATGTTTATCTCCCTTCAACGCTTTCTTAAATTTTTGATAATACGAATTTAAATGAGTAACAGTTTTTTTAAAATCTGTGAAAGCCAAATAGAATTTTCTTTTTCCTTTTTTTTTTTTTTTTTTTTTTTTTAGATTTCATCTGTACATCATCATTTATATCAAGTCTAACATTCTTTCTAGAGGATGAGCAGGCTGTGTGTGTGCATAAGCAACCAAATATTCATTAAGGGTTGGCCAGAGTACTTCTATTCAAAAGAAAAGACATGGATTTAGTTATTATTTCCCCTTCCCTTCCCTTCCTTTCCCTTCCCTTCCCTTCCCTTCCCTTCCCTTCCCTTCCCTTCCCTTCCCTTCTTTTCTCTTCCTTCTTCCTTCCTTATTTCTTTTATTCATCCAAGAAACATATATATTGTGTGTAAGTGTCAATGCCTTGGGTTTGAATATAAGGTGCTGATTCTTCCTTCAATTTCTTCTGCAGCTAACAGTTTAATCCAGGTACACTTCAGAACAAACCAAGAACAATGATTAGGTTTTGTGTCTCTCCATTCACACTGATGAACCCTTAGGACAGAAGAAAGATGGACATTATTTCTGACAGCTTCTTAGTTTTGAAAAGAACTCCTTCATCCCACCCATCGTAAAAAGAAATGTTGGGCTCATGGGCAGAAGAGCCAAATTATGAGACATGGGAGTCCATAACGATGCTATATTTTGAAATGGTTTGCAAAACTTTTTACATACCCAATATTGGATAGTCTTGACATAAGAAGTGATAGGATTAAATCTAGATTATCAGGATCCACTGTCAGACCTACTATATATGATGGGGTTTTGTCCTTCCGTCTGTTTAGGAGTCACTGAACCACCTCTGTGTATTCTGAGCCTCCTGAAATTACTTTACCAATTAATAGTCCTCAGACGCTATTTCACAATAAATCCTCACTTAATATTTTATCTATACCCAACATAATCTTGGACCTTTTACAGAGAAGTTATCTCATATACAGACTCTGACTTAAACAAACAATATTGCAATTTTATTTTTATACCCAATGATTTAGACACACAAAAACGTTTTCACAGACCTCCTGAGATAGAAGCATACGGATCATAAATTGTGTAGGTACTAAAACTGAGGAGAGAAGAGACTCTAAGGATCGATGATCCTCAAATATCACTCTAATACAATTAACAAAGTGCTGATCAGTGAGTATTCACAAGTTCTCCCAACATAGCCCCTAGTCCTATAATATCTAGTAGTAGAGTCAGATATATTAAGTTTAAATGTTACTGAATATCATTGTAAATTGTTTTAAATGCCACAAAATGGAAAACAGGGTCCTATCCCAACACTTAATGAGGCCAACTTTAGGTTGAAATTTCTCTGAGTAATGATAGTTAAGCTGAGATCTTCAGGCTGAATAGGAATCAGCCAGTGGTAATTATTGGCTGGAGGGAGGATATGGGGATTGAAAAGGATCCATTTCTAGTGGAAGAAAAGACTCGATAGGTGAAAGAGGTTAGTGTGTTGCAGAAACTGAAAGTAGACCCCTTCAGTTGAACAAGTGGGGAGATGGTATGAGAAGAATTTAAATTGAGAAACAGAAGCCAAATTACACAGTCCTGAAGGCCAGGGTAAGGATTATATTTTTATAATTCCAATTACTAGGTGAAATCTTGGGTACCAATAGAGTACAAATTGTACCAAATAAAGCTGCCTTGTGGAGACTGAATTAATGGGGGCTACATTTTTTTTTCTTTCCAGCCAATGTTAAATGACATTTTCTCTTTATGAGTATGCTATAAGGAGATGCAACAGTTACAACCATTTATTTCTTAAACCAGAAAAATTATTACCTTTCTCAGAAAAATAGTGTTGTGCCAGGAATACCATACATGGTAGCCAAAGATAAGATCAGTGTTCTCAACTGGAGGCAATTTTGCCACCCAGGGAACATTTGGCAATGTCTGAAAATAATTTTGGTCATTGAACCTTAGGAGAAGGTTGTACTGGCTACTGTGTAGAAGCCAAAGATGTTGCTAAACATCATAACAATGCATAGCTACACACACACACACACACACACACACACAAATTTTAGTCCAAAATATCAACAGTACTGAGGCTGGATCCTTCTGTGGTGAAGTAGACATGGGCCTAATGCAAAGCAATTTTCAGTTTGAATCAATTATGTCGTTGTTGTCAATATTAAACTCTAATAATTGAAACGGCTAATGTAACCAATATAATCAATACCCATGTTTGCAGGAAATAAGAAGAGCTGGCAGCAAGTGAATTCCTAGCTTGGCCGCACCACATTAGATAATGGTTGGCTGGCCTTGTTCTGATGAGAGTGAGATACCGAAGAGACCAGATCTATCATTCAATGAAAAGTGTTTAGAACTCTTTCTCTCTCTGTGTGAACGAGTGTTGTGAATGTGTCTGAAATATTTGCAATAAAGTATACGTAGTGAACTGCTAACTACTATATGGTCTTTAATCTAAAATAAACTTTTTAACTTAGTACTAAAATCTACTTTGTTTTCATTTTATAAATGATAGTAAAAAAGATATACTCTATTGTGTCTCCAGGTCACAATAATTGGGCATGCACATTCCAGTTTAGTAAAGAAGGCAATGACTATAATAAAGTGAGCTTGAGATTCTCTGTAGTGTATTGAAATGACCATTCAACTCCACAAAGTGATATGAACTTGTCACAGAGAATGTGTGCAAAGTTTTCTCTTAGCCACAGTCAAACCTAATTTATATTTGGATTGGTACTTAGTTTATTTGGTATCTTTCATCAGTGTTAGTAAATAGGATTATTATTTTCTTTCTCAAGGTTTTGTTTGTTTTCTGGTTTGGTATTGTCATCAAGATATCAATGTAATGTTAACCTTATAAACTGATTTAAATATCATTCTGTCTTTTTGTATTTCTGGCAAAAACTATTATAATCTCTCTTAAAAATTTTTGAATCTGTGTGTTGTGTGTGTAAGCTGTTCTTGTTAATTTTGATGATGGAGGATATTTTTTAGTTATTGATGCATTGTTTAATAATATAAGTTACACAGGATTTACATTTTATCTAGAGTCAATCTTGAAAAATATATTCTCCTAGGAATTTGTGAATTTTGTTTGAAATGTTAAATTTATTGATACAGAATGCTTTGTTCTGTAAGAACTTATATATTTTCCATTTTTAATATTGTTTGTTAGAGACATGTTTATTGTGAAAAAAAATCTTTCGGATTTGTCAATCCTTTATATGGGTATATATACATATTTTTTGTTTATTTCTAACAAGTGTTTTGTTTTGTTTTTCTTATCTTTTTCAATGCAAGTATTTGTAAACATAAATTTTCTTTTTAAATATCGCATAAGATACAACCTCCTAGGGTACGGATTTTTTTTTTATGATAACAATATAAAAATGTAAGAAGAGCACTCAGACTCTCTTGAGCTGGAATTATCAATTAATATTTTATCTATATTTGTTTGATTTGTGCTTATTTTCTCTTTCAAATATTTGAGAGTAAGTTGCATATAGTATGTTCCACACCCTTCTTGTATTTCAGTCTTCAACTCATCTATGAGTATTTCTCTAATGAAACCTGGATCCCTTTGTTGGAAAATTCTAGTCAGAAATACAAGATTGGGCTAGAATGCTCATTGCTCACTGTGGGATCATTGATTCTAGGCTCTCTTAGCAGAGATATCTATGTGTAGTTGGTGTAAAATATTTTCTTTACCAACAGGTCTAAATATTTTAAATTTTGTAGTATAATTTCTTATTTAAATGGATTATTTATAAATGTTTTTAATTCAGAATGTATTTTTTAAATTCAATGTTTATTATCGATTTTTAATTTAATTCAATTGTGTCCTAAAAGTATAGTCTGACTGAATCAATGTTTGGTATTTTTTGAGACTGACTTTATGCCAGAAAGCACATACATGGTATGAATTAGAACCTCAAAAACCCAAGAGAGGAAAGACCAATAGTTTCATATTCTCAAAGGAAACTTAAAAAAAAATTTCTCACCCAGATTCCAGGCCATGACAAAGAACGTTCTTCCTAGACACATCATATAAGGGAGCATTTTTTTCTCCTCTTTCACTTAGGTAGTCATCCTCTTATTATCTTGTTTGTTTGTTTGTTTTGATTTTGTGTTGTTCTTGTTTGCAATAGTCTCATACCATCTCACACTACGTGTGCCCAATTCCTTGTTATTCTATCTTTCAAGGGCACAAAAATCACACTAAAGAGAGATTAGCAACAAGACTTTGTGCTAAGATACCAATTTATGAGTTTTCTGTTCTTGCTTTGGCTTCTTTACTTAGGCTTCTGGATTTTTTAAATTTTATTTAATATATATTGTTGTATTATACACATATATATTATGTTATTTCATAATATAGCATGCCATATATTATATTCAGTGATGAACCAACTGGTATATGTTTAACAAGCAGCTGAGCAGATGAGGAGTTTTCAGCTCTGATTTGTTACATTGAGAACTGCTGTGCTGTAACATGTTTATTATTCTCAGCATTGCCAATTTGAAATTACTAGCATGACAACACTGAATACTGAGTTGGAAAAGCATAGTACACACTATTATATAGTATTGCCATCCTCCATATACAATAGATTCAAATAATTTCAAAAGCAAAGATAATAGAAAAATATAGTAAAATAATTAGGAATTGATGACTTTGAGCATTTATCACCTTTGTTTCTAATATAATTGTCGTGCGGGAGACCCTGCTCTTTGCGCCATTTGTCATGTGGGGCGGCCTGCGGGGTCTCTGCTCCCTCTCCCCACATAAGAACGCAGGACATAGTGAGGCCAAAAAGGAACACCCACGGAGCCATAGATGGGGGAGTCATACCACTATAGTCTCGCTGGCGGCTGGGTTGGAGAAACAGGAAACAGGAGCCACACAATTCTCAACCCTCACTGCGCCGCTTGCAGGCTCAGCCCCCATCTTCTTGCCAGCCCCCATTTTTTCTGCTAGCGTAGCCACGGCAGTTATATTAGTGGCCAATGGCTCACTGGTTACAGCTGACGACCAACTAGCCACAGCTGATGGCCATCCAATCACAGTTGATGGCCATTTACTACCTGAGCCAGCACCTTTCTATGTGAGGTCAAGAGCCTGGAAACTGCTTTCTGGGGCTCTGTCCCCACAATAATTTAGTTGTTAATTTAATTTAAAATCTTTAGGACAATGGCTGTTTTCACAAATGGCTCTCAATTTTTTATTTTTTTTTTATCTGAAGATTTAACAGTCAACTCTCTAAACCACTATTAGTTGGTGGCAGCACATCACTGTTTATGTCCAAGAAGGCTAAAGGTTTTCTAGTTTTCACATTCTCTATTCTGCTACATTGTCCAAAATAAATCCCAATTAAACCTCTGAAAAATATTAGGTTGATTGTTTTCTAAAGGAAAGCACTATTTTTTAATCTCTAAAGGGTTTATTTTCCTCTAAAGCAACGAACACCCTGCATTTAGTAAGATAAAGAGAACTGGAAGAGTCACTTTTTTCAATAATTTCATTTGTCCAAGAAATATATCAAATTAACCAAGCTTAGTGCATTCACATCACAATAGAGAGAATTTTATCTTTAAAGGAAAGCCCTTCTCCAGATACTTAATGACTCTTATGTATACATTCAGTACTTCAAAGGTAACGAAAGTAATGGTCTTTCCTCTTTTGCTAAGTAACTTCCAAATCTAAAATAATATGTCCTGTGTTTTCTTTTACCAAGGAATGTATTAACCAAATTAATATATTATCTATGCAAAGAGACCTTCCCTGGCATTAAACTATGAAATACTCTCACCTTAAAAGAGGTACTTAAAAATGTTAATATCATGAAACCTAGAAAATAAAAACGAGGTTGTAAATTATGCATTTTTAAAAGAAAAATGAGCACTAATTTATGGTGACACACTGCCTGTTGGTAGAAAAAAAAGAAAAAAAAGAAATCTCAAATGCCAGACTCTCTGGTTCATAACTGGACCTTGAACAAAACACCCAAGTGGAAGTCAGAGGTGAGAAACTTTAGGTCGGTGCAAACATAATTGCGGTTTTTGCAATTATTTTTGACCTTTTAAACTGCAATTACTTTTACACCAACCTAATAGGTAATCCAAATAGTAAAACATAGCAATAAATAAAGCTGTCACTTATTGAGTACTATGGGATAGGCATCGTGTCAACTGCTATATATGTATTTTATCATTAAATATTCTCAGTGGCCACAGGAAATATATCCATTTTTACCAAAGAACACATTGAAATCCATAAAAGTTGAACAATTTGCTTTAGATCAGACAATTACAATTGAGATTTTTGCTAACCTGATTTCAAAGTCTATCAACTTTTCTGTCCACTATGTTTATATTTACTTAATACTTTTCATAGTTGTTGCTAAATCTTGCACCAGTCTGGTTAATCTCCCATGTCTTCCTTTTAAAAACATTACATTTCATCCAGACTCCTTTGATAGGAGTCCTCTGAAAAACACATGACTTCCATCCATATTGTTCACTCTACTTGGAATGTGTCAATCTCTTATGTCTCTTCACAGCCAATCCCAAAGTTCTCTGCAAGTTCTCCTCATCTGGGAAACGCCCTTTGATCACCAGAGCAACGATAATCCCTTCCACCTTTGTGTAACCGATATTCACTCATCACATATGATCTTGTGTTTATTGGTTGTATTTCTAAGTGGTTCTTAAAGGGTAGCACTCTTGGACACACAACATCAGCATTACCTGCGTACTTGTTAGAAATGTAAACTTTTAGGCCCCATTTTGAACCCCTAAATTAGAAACTCTGAAGGTGGGGCACAGTGTATTTTTCTTTATTTTGCATGTCCCAGTTTGAGAAGGTGGTTCAGTGCTATATCATGCTCTGTAATCAATCCTCTCAGGGGTCCAGACTATATACACATCCCCTAAAGGATGGAATTCCTCATAGTTCAAAATGGTTCCAAGCTCCAGACATTAGTTTAGAGAAAGGGAAAAGAATGAGAGCAAAGGAAGACTCTTCTGGCAGCTAATATATGGAGTTTTTACTAACACCATTTGTGGCCTGAATTTAGTCATATGACCACATCCAGATGCAAGAAAGTATGTAAAGTAAGTTGTCATTCTGTTATGTAGCTGCATTTCCAGCTAAAATTCTGATAATGGAAGAAAGGGGAAACAAATATTGGCGACAAACATCAGCCTATACCACAAGATCTAAGTACTGTTAAGAAAAAGACTAAAATTAAAATTAAACATGATCCCAATATGCTAAAAGTCAGTACTGGTATCATTCCTTTCAAAGTCTCTTTTAAAATCTGGTTTAAACAATAAAACTAATATTGCTGAAAAAAACCTGTGGCTACACCTAAAAGAGACAACTCAATGAACAAGAAGGAAAGATTTCTTCAGGGAGTAAAAACATGTAATTTAAGTAACAATAATCATACCATTTATTTTTTTTTCTTTTAATATAATTCAAAGTCTAAGTACTAAAATGTAGAATGATAAATTGCCTGAATTTTGGTATGAATGCATATTCTTGTTATAATAAGAAATAATTATTGGAAGTTTAATGTTGGAAAACAATATTGGGGGTTTTAAATATACCAAGAATCTCTAGCCAAAATAAAGTACTTGAAATTCATCCTAATTTGGCACACGCCTAAGAATAACATGGGACTTTTTGTTTGCACATGCTTAGCACAGTCTTTGGCACTATTATAATTAAGTGTTACACAGTTCATGATGTAACATTATTCCCCAAGAAAAAGAAAAAAAAGACAAATTCAGCGTGCCTTTCAGGACACTTAACAAAAAAGCAAAGGGCATTCCAATTCAAGCCTCTGATGGAAAATGGAAAAGACAAATAATGAGAACGAAAAAAAAAGTAAGGAAATACAAGAACATTTCCCAAATCTCATTACACTGACTAGGAGCATTCCACGAGAAAAATAAAATTGTAAAATTCTGAGAAACACAGCACAAGTTGCCTCAGTGAGGAAATTTCTGAGAATCCTGAATATACTGACAGGTATTATTTTTCACCATGAAAAATTTCGTTCCCCAAATTATTTGAGTTCAGAACATGCTTCTTCAGAATTACTAGTGAAATTAGAATTTGATCGGTCACTTTTCAGAAAACATTGATTGAGGGATTTGGTATATGACTGCTGACCTCCCATGTTACCTCAGTTAACCTGAGTACTGCTTCTCTCTTTTTCTCTCAAGCGAGAACTATTCTGCTCCTCAGAATGCCCTCCTCCATGAATGTCCTTCCTAAAAGCCTCTCTTACATGTTTCAAGGACCCATTCTTACGAATCCTTTAATTATTTTTCAATATTTGCCTGAAAATAACAATAACTATTGTTAGGACTATATGCAATACCTAAATATATTTATTTCTTAAATGAAGACGTACACCATAAACATTCAAAATCTGAATGTAGGAGGACGTAAGTGAAAGTCACGCAAATTATAGTGGGAATTTGAAGATGTGGCCTGACTTGATGCTAAGTGGCAAGCTAGATGTCACCAGCAGAGAATATGCAGAATATGAAGAACAGAAAATGTTTTCCAATTCTCCTTGGGACATCAAATGTGATAAGGGGATGTGAGAAAGTGAATTATGAGGAGTGTGTGTGTATGAGTGTGGTTCCTTTATCTAGTTTCTCCATTATAAATGTTGTTTTCTTTTGAATTTATGCTATGAAAAAAATCAATAACAAATTTGTAGTGACAAATTGCGGAATTTATTGTATTGCTATTATGTGAGCTGTGTGTAATACGAATTGAAGAGTAACAGAAAATTTATTTATGAAGTTATTCATTAAATACCTTAAATTATATATGTGTAAGTATACTGGTTTACCAAGCAGTATTTGAATGACTAACATGGACCCAACTCTATGTTAGATATTTTGAAAAGATAAGTAAGCCATAACCACTGCCCACAAAGACTCCTTTATCTAGTATGTATTGAAGAGTGAGGGAAGATAGCCAAGTATAAAGCTAAATGTAATAAAATGTGACAAGGTTAATATGCTGATATAGACGTGAACAAAGAGTTACTGTAGTTCTGTGCCAGTAGGGAGAACAATTCATTTTGCTGAGGTAGAGAAGGAGATCCAGAAGATTCTACAAAGATGGCAACATCTGAGCTATGACTTGAAGTAAAACTAGAGATTTCCTCACTGAGGAAGAGATGAAGGGGGCAGTATGAGATGACTTGGAGGGATAAATGTGAATGAAATAGCTGAGAAGGGCAAGTAGAGCAGTAACCTAGCAAAACAGCCAAACAGTATAGGTCTTTTGCGTTTTTGTTGTACACAAATGAATGCATGGGTAAATGAATGCATAAATGAAATATAGATAGGAGGTGATTGAGAAAGGAGGGTAGCTGGTATAGGGAAGTAGACAGATACGATTCAGAATGGGAAGGATTTCACTTGCCATAATTGTAAAACTTACTCTAAAGCCAATGGAATATCCATTTGCAAGCCAAAAAAAAAAAAAAGAACTTAGAGACCAACATGATACCTTCTAGAAAAATCAACTCCAGAACATGAACATAGTCATAATTGTCAAACACAAAACTATAAAACTTTTAGAATAAATCAAAAGAGAAAACATATATGACTTTGGCTATGGTGGTCAATTTTTAGGTTCAACACCAAACATATGATCAAGGAAAGAAAAAGTGGATATCTGGACTTCATTAAATTTAAAAACATCTTCTCTGTGAAAACACTGTTAAGAGAATGAAAAGACGAGCTACAGCTTTAGGGAAAGAAATTACAAAATATCTACTGATGAAAATGTGTGTCCAAAATACACAAAGAACAGGAAGTATGTGAAGTGATGGATAAGTTGATTAGCTAGATTGTGGTAAACATTTCACTATATATATGTATATGTGTGTGTGTGTGTGTGTGTGTGTGTGTGTGTATACATCTCAGATATATATATATATATATATATATATATATATATATATATATATCTCAAAACATCACATTATACACCTTCAATGTATACAAATTTTATTTGTCAATTATGCCTCAATAAAGTTAAGAAAAAATAAAAAATACACAAAGAACACATAACACTCAACATTAAGAAAACAAACAACCCAATTTAAGAGTTTAAGAGATCTTGGCACACACCTCACTATAGAAGGTATGGCAAAAACACTTTATAAAACAATACTCAGCAACATTTTTCACTAGAGAAACATAAATTAAAACACTACAATTTAAAACATATCATTATATACTTGTAGATGGTTAAAATTTTTTAAAAAGTCAAATAATACCAATGGTTTGTGAGAACGCAGAGTAACAGGAACTCAATTTCGATCATTACTGGTGAGAATGCAAGAGTTCAGCCACTTAAGACAGCTTGGCAGTTTCTTATGAAGCTAAACAAGGCTAGAGAACACCAAGGTTTTGGGATAGATGAAGTGAAATTAGCAACACACATTGATAAAGAACTGATATGTTCATAGTCAACCTTCTTGCTCCTCTCCAACCTTGAGATCAGACAGTGGACTCCACTTAGCTAGTAAGCAGTAAGGGATTTATTATACAGGACTAAATAGATTATTATACAGAATTTATTATACAGAATTAAATAGAATCTTTCAAGGCCTAGAAAAACTACTCTGTGGTGAGCTTCCAGATGCAACTTTGGTGGAGGTGCTGGGAAGACCCCAGAACCACAAAACATCTGTTGAAGTCAAAACATGGTTGACACCACTTCTGAGCCCACAAGGACACTGCCTCTGCCACTTCCCAGTGCCAGTAAAATAAAAGCTCCTTGCCTGGATTTTTCTTAAAGTGGTGTAATTTGGTTGTGAGCCCACATCTCTGGTTGTATCTAAGTGGGAAACCTGAATTAAATTATCACAAATCTGCTCCCTAGTGGAAAGTGAAGCTAGGAAAAGAGGGCTTAGTTTGCCTATTGGTATTTTTTGTTTGTTTGTCTGAAGGCTCAAAGAGCATTCTGGAAACTATCAAAATGCAAACAAGGTGTTCAAAACAGTTTTTGAGTGGCCAAAATTAACTGATGTCCTTACCCAGGTATAAAGCATGAGAATGGAATCATATACAGATAATAAAAACACTGAAAGTAGAGTTGGAGTAAAGTATCAGTAATTTGTAGTCAGAATAATGGCACTAGGAGAGTATGAAAGCCAGTAGTAGGGATGGAGAAAAAGGATGATTCAGTGTAAGACAGTCTAAAATTTTACTGAAAAAAAATCCCTTTAGAATCTATACATCCACCTGTTTATAAACTAGAGCCCAAACAGTAGGATATACATGTAAAAGAATTAGTTGAACTAATTTTATTTTGAGCATGTCACATGCAGCTAGGAAAGGCAAATCTATACTTTTATCTTATTTTAAACAAAAGTACAGAATCATATTGCCTAGTGTAATACTTTGGCATGCTAATATAGCATAAATAAATCAATTTTGCAGCTGAAAACTAATCTGATACACATTGATATATTCATTAGATAAGGTAGCGTTGTTCTGAAGTTTAAACAAGTCAATATGTAATTCCATCATTATTTATAGTTTTATATGCTATATTTCTATCTTCAAGTTTTTTGAGTTAAGATACTTGAGTTTTTTTAATAACCAGTGTCCAGTGAAATTTCCCTTGCTACATTGCTATTAATTAGAAATTTAGAATAACTGTTTAGAAAAATAATTGGATTTATTTCTGAAAAGTTGGTGTTTCACTATTGGTACATTTTACTTTCTATGAAATCTTGCACTGTTAAAATCACTATTTCCATTTACATCTCTAATCTGATGTGGAATATTTAAAATTTTTAATTGGCCTTTATTTTTGGGTCAGAAATATTCTTTAAAAATAATCTACTTATCAAGATTGATTAGGCTTGTAAAAATATACATAATGAAGAATATATAATGCAAGTCATATATAAAACCTATGCAATGTCAGAATCCCCAACTGGAATTACATCATAAAAAAAATTTCCAGAAAATGTCACCTGTGATAAATTCCAATTTTACTGTTGTAGATAAAACCATATTTGCGGTGTGCAGGGGGGTGGGGGGGGGTGCCCGAACCCAGAGGTAATGGTGGATTTGGGGCCCCAAGCTCATAAACCTGTAATGAATTAGGCCCGAATCTCTTACCTTCCATGGCCGTTAGGAAATACTTATCTTTGGAATGGTTAGATAAGGTCAGACAGTCATATTTATTCTAAATTCGATAATTGCTATATGAATAATAATTTAGGGGAGCCTAACTAAACCCTCTTAACAACTTAAATCTCATGCTCAAGTATTTGATGGTCAGTGACCTTAGGTTTTGAGGAGCTACTTGGTTAGTCAAATTTTATGCTTTAAAACAAACAAAACAGCAACAACAAGGGCAGAATCGGTAGTTCTGTCTTACCCAGTTTGCAATAGCTGATACAGGGATGGTCTAACGAGGCTGCTATCTGTTTTCACTCAGAAGGTTCAGAAATGCTAGAGAGAGCAGTCATGCCTTCTAAAACAGGAAATAATGGTAGTTTGCTTTCAACTTAGAATACCGTCACTTTGTCAAGTACACTGTTTTTCAAAA
Source organism: Rhinolophus sinicus (assembly GCF_036562045.2). Classification (NCBI taxonomy): domain Eukaryota; kingdom Metazoa; phylum Chordata; class Mammalia; order Chiroptera; family Rhinolophidae; genus Rhinolophus; species Rhinolophus sinicus. Next base: position 18,765,952 of record NC_133761.1, on the reverse strand, counting down.
GAGAAATTAGCTCCAGGCAGTCTGTTAGACTACTCTAACAAATAACCTAATAAAATAAGAAGTAACTAAAGTACTTTTTGTTCTTTTAAATCACTAAAATAGCAAAGTGAAGAGGACTTCCAGGAAAGCTGAGGCTTTTTCCAGTAAAACTCTAATTTGAAGCCCTTATCCATAATATAAAGGCCAAAGCTGAATATACTCATATGTGTTTCTTAAACTTCTCTAAAATAATTCAGAAAAAATGTTTGTTAAATTTATGTATATAAAAATAACCACACATAATGTCAGATTTAAACAAAAACATTTTCCCCCAATATTTAACTCAGGAATTCAATAAATAAGAATATTGTTAAAATAAAATTCACAGAAAAAAAATTTCTTAAGAAAAAAAATTGAGATTCAGAGTAAGTAAAACAACTCCTGGCACTTAATTAATGTCAGTTTTTTAAGATTTCAGTAATTTACTATTTATTATCAAATGTTAGAATCCCTCTCTGCCCATTATTTTATGATATTTTTATAAAAAATTTCCTTTCACTGTATGGTCATAAAATCAGAAATAGGAAATTTTTACAATATTGGAAACACACGTTATATACAGTTTGAACCAATTGCTTTTTCCATTTCCAATTTTTATCCAAGTAATAAATGCACATGGTAGAAATAAAATTTTACAGAAGGGTTTATAATACATCCTGTACCTCACAAACACAGGCTTGTTTCCCCCTGTAGGCAACTACTTTCAACTGTTTCTGTTTGAGTTTCTTTTGGTGGTTAGCTCCTTAACTTTAATAACCAACATAAATTTTTATTTATCACTTTGTCATTTTAAGATTTTTTAAAAGAGAAGTATTTAACTCACACAATCCCCTCCCTTCCTGACGTTGGTATTTTAGATTCCAGTTCCAGCCCCATCAGCTCTACCTAATCTTTTGGTTCGTTGATCTTTATGTTTGATTATGAAAATAAAAGCATCTCACTCCTTTGATATAGTTCACTTTTCCCACTCCATTTGTCATATTTTTAGTTATACCTTTACTTTTTAATTGCTATATTTGATACATAACATTTACATTCTCTTTTCTAATCATATTTTAAGTACCATATTTTGTCTGTAGGTTCACCCTGAAAATTAAAAGCAAATAAACAACACTGTTGGAAATATTTACTCCCCACTGTTTTCATGCGGAAAGAGCTTCCCTAAAACACTGACCTTTCTCCATTCCCTCTCTAACTTCTCACCAAAGGAGGATAGGCAAGCCGGGAAGGAAAACCTGAATGTGCTCAACACAGTTCCTCCGGTCTTCGTTTGTTCCGCCGGCTGTAACAAAAATACCACAGACCAGGTGGCTTAGACATTTATTTCTCACAGTTCTGGGAGCTGGAAAGTCCAATATGAAGGTACTGGCAGATTTGAGGTCTTGGGACAGCTCAATTCCTGATTCACTAATGGCTGTTTTTTTCACTGTGACCTCACATGCAGAAGGAATATGAGAGCTCTACGGGGTCTCTTTTATAAGGGCACTAATCCCATTCATGAGTTCCGCCCTCGTGAGTTAATCATCTCCCAAATGCCCCACCTCCAAATACCATCTTACTGGGTATTTAGACTACACACACACACACACACACACACACACACACACAGAGTCTTACGATAGCTCTATGAATGTAATAACTGGGGTGGTATTTCAGAGTATGGAATTGTCATGTTCATTATGCATAAGAAGACAATCAGGGCCTTGAACATTTAAAAGATGTTGAGGAGATTAGTGTTTGTTAGGAGTCTAGGGAGAGAAGAGAGGTTAAAGACAATGGAGACACACAGAAGAACTTCTTGGGTGAATGAACTATCTACACAGCACTGCAGTAGTGGACTCAAGATTCAATTTATTTGTCAAAACCCATACAACGGCAAACTACGTAAAGGGAAAAAAAATGTGTAAACCGTGCGTCTGATAAAAGGTTAATCTACTAATATATATATATGGAACTTGTACAACTCAAGAGCAAAAACAAACAAAAAAACCAGTAACCAAATTTTAAAATGAGCTGAAGACTTGAATAGACATTTCTCCAAAGAAGACACAAAAATGGCCAACAGATATATGAACAGAGGCTCACTATTATTAATAATCAGGGAAATGTAAATCGAGCCCACAATGATATATCACCTCACACCTACTAGGATAGCTATTATCAAAAACTAACAAACAAAAGACTACAAGTGTTGGAATGACTGTGGAGAAATCGAAACCCTTATACACTATTAGTGGGAATGCAAAATGGTGCAGCCTCTATGGCAAACAGTACAGAGTTTCCTCAGATAATTTTAAAAAGAATGATCATATGAATATATACCACCTCTGGGTATATATTCAAAAAAGTCAAATCAGGATCTTGAAGAGATATCTGCATTGCCATGTTCACTACAGCACTATTTATAATCGCTAAACCATGGAGAAAACCTACATGTCCATCGCTGGATGATGGATTAGAAACGTGGCACATACAGGCATTTAGAATATTATTCAACTTTAAAAAAGGAAATCTTGCAATGTGCAAACAACATTAATAAACCTACAGGCATTATACTAAGTAAAGTAAGGCAGTCACAGAATGACAAATGCTGCATTATTCCCCTTATATGGCATATGCAAATTAGTTAAAGTGATGGAATCAAAAAAATAGAATCATAGTTGCCAGGGGCTCGGGGAAGGGTTATGCCAGATGAACAGGTTCTAGACATATGCTGTGCAACATTGTGCTTATTTATACAATATTGTATTGTACACCTAAAAATCTGTCAGGAGGGTAGATCTCACATTAAGTATTCTTAGCACAATACATTTTAAATAACAACCTTTCAGATAATAGAAAAGCATAGAACTGTACATCATAAAGAGTGCACTTTAATATATGCAAACAAAAATAAATCTCCAGGATGCTGGTGATCCCAAGGTACAGTGCAGACCGTGGCAAATTAATTTCATTATATTATGAATATAAGACATAACTGTGCTGAAGGGAGTGAGGATACAAAAGGAGCTGAGCTAAGTAATTTTGGAAAATAATGTTTTCACTGCAAACTGTAAGACTAGACACAAAGAAAGTATACACCAACATTGTACCTGACAAATTGTTTTTCATATGGGTGCATATCAATAATTCTGAAACTGCTTTACATGTATACTGCAGTTAAACAAATCAGTAAATGGATATTAGAGACTGGGAAGTAGGTTTCTTAGAAGGGAAGATAAAGATAAGCAAGAAAGAATGAACCCTGAGGTACTGAGTTGGAATCAGAGACATTAGAATGAATGTACGTTTAGATTAATATATATATCATATATATCATATATATGTACACACACACATACATACACACACATTTTTGGGGCACCATCTGTATATATATACACATTTCAAGGAAGGAAAACTGTATTAAAATTGTAATGCTCAATATATACTGATAATAAAAGATGAATACAAGTCACATTTGACTTCTGCAATTGCAAGAGGTGATCAAAGTGGTTACCATCAGCGTCCAGACGCTTCTGATTACAGCAAACTACTGCTTGAGGAATGTTGACCAAAGTGTCCACTTGTATGCAATCTTTGGCACCCCTGGTTTGTGTGTGTGTGTATATACATATACATATATGTATATGTGTGTATATATATATATATATATATATATATATATATATGTGTGTGTGTGTGTGTGTGCATCTATATACACACACATTCACACACACACACACACATTCACACACACACACAGAAATAGCTATAGGGTAATGGGTTAGTATACAGACATATATTACTTAGCTCTGTGTGCTGAGAGGACTAGGAGTAATGACATTCCAGAAGCAGCAAACACACCCATTACCCAGTGTTTATTGTGATTATAACTCATGGTAATTATTATGTATGAAACGAATGATTTCAAACAGGTGCAAATTTTATCATTTAAGCAAATTTAACCAATAGGAAGAAATATCATTCCCTCAAAGATTTCACAAACATAAAATGTAGTTTTAATTTATACATTATATCATAATTTGCTCTAAAGTTATATTAGATTCTTACATAATCTTCTTTCTCCAATTTTGTGTTTAAAGTTTAGCAATTTAATCTTCTCCTAGTTCAAAATTGTAGGGAATTGCTGACTCTATACTATCACACCTACAATTTAGATTTTAGATTATTGTTTTCTCTCTATTTGAGAAGTTTCTCCATTTATATTCATGATTGTAATATGCAATGTACAATTTTATGCTAATAATTGCTATCACTTCTACAGTCTTACTATTTGCGAAGTACTGCTGGGTCCTTTTATGTATAATTTCTAATGTATTCCTTGTCACAACGCTAAGATGTAGTTATTATCAATATCCAATTTTATATATATAAACACTATTCTATACAGAATCAGTGAATATCAACTAATCTGTTCCAAGACATCATGAGTTTAGCTATTACATTTATTTGCTGCTCCTCAGAAAAAAGGGAAAAAAATCCTAGACAACTTTCAATTTTAGAAAATGAATGTATTATGTATTGAAGTATGCTAATACTTTCTCACCAAGTTCTATTTTCTTTTTCCTTAACAAAACGTGACATTTTTACAAGTCTTATATATTATAAAGACACTTTGCTGAAACAACAACAAATGTTTGTTTAAAGGATTTTGGTGCTGAAGAAATGGAATCAACATACCCCACCCTATTTCTCTCATTGAATCCCAGGTAGAATCCATGGACAACTCTGAATGGTAAGTGGTAGCAGCAAGAGAAATGAAGATCAGAACTTCAACGTCCCTTGAAATGAAAGTGAATTTACTTTTTGTTTTCCCCACATAAAGGTAGCTAAAAACCCACATGTGTGCACTGGATGTTGATAAAAGAAGTTCCAAGGGAACCTCTCTCTATCTGGTCTGAGCAGCAGGAAAGGGTCTCTCTCTGAGTCAGAGAGAGTGAAGAAAATCCCCTTTCTTTTTCTTCCCCTTCCCTGCCACCACTACACCCTGGCAATATGATACTGTAGCAGCAGTAATAGCGCAGTGATAGCAGTGATAGTGGTTACTTATCTAAAACTTTCTTTTTCTTTTTTTTATTAAAGTTTATTGGGGTGACAATTGTTAGTAAAGTTACATAGATTTCAGGTGTACAATTCTGTAATACATCATCTATATCTCACATTGTGTGTTCACCATGCAGAGTCAGTTCTCTTTCCATCACCATATATTTGAATTTAAAAAAACTCTTAACAGGAGAGAATGCTTCTTCTCTCTGACCAGAGAGACTATGGTTCAAAGAACATCAGACAAATTACTGTTGCTTTTTTTCTTTCTCTGTCCTCACACGACAGTTACCAGAAAAGTACATATTAGAGCAAAGGAACTCAAAATATAAAGTAGAAAACTAAACAAAAATGTAAGTAATACAAAAAAGTTGGAAAAGATAAATAGGAGAAAAAAATGAAGGTGTAGCATATTAAAAAATAATAATAATAAAATGTTAGTAGTAAATGAAACACATCAAGAATTACAATAAGAGTACATTATTTAAATATACCATTAAAAGATAGAAATATCTGATGTGGATTTAAAAAAGAAACTCATTTACGTGTTGCCTACAAATATGATGATGAAGTTATGTTTAAAGTAAAAGGATGGAAATTGATATATTATTGATATAAACACTAACTAAAAGAAAAGTGGAATGGCTCAATTAATATAAGACAAAGTAGCTTCAGAGCACAGAATATAACCAGGGGTAAAGGGAAATATTACATATTCATCACCAAGAATACATAACAATCTTAATATATATGCACTTAAAGAGCTTCAAAATACATGAAGCAAAACTAGTTAAACTGAAAAGAGAGATGGAAAAATTCACAATTACAGTTGGACACTTCCATATTTTAGTCTCAGTAATCAACTGAACAAGTAGACAGAATTAGCAAAAATATAGAACTGAACTAAACAACATCATCAACTAATTTGATAAAATGACACACTCCAAAAATAACTGAAAAACACACAGTTTTCTCAACTGCATATGCAACACACAGCAAGATAAACCATATCCCGGGTCATAAAACAAATTTTAATAAATGTTTTAAAAAATGAAAAACAAAAGTATCTTCTATGACCAAGAAGTAAAGGATAGATTAAAAAGATAATTAAAACTTGAGAATTAAATATACTTTTAAATAATCCATGGGTCAATGAGGAAGTCTCACAAGAAATTAGAAAATATTTTGAACTAAAGTAAAAGGAAATCATGAAAAAAATCAAAATTTGTGGGATGCAGTTAAACAATGTTTAGTGAGAAAATTATAGCATTCCATGCTTATATTATAAAAAAATAAAGTTCTCAAATGAGCAATCTAACTTTCTACCTAAAAAAACTAGGAAAATATAAATAAATAAACTAAAAAAAAAAAAAGAAGAGGATAACGAAGAACAGAAATCAACTAAATTGAAAACAGAAAAACAGTAGAGAAAATTAATACAAACAAAACTTGATGCTTTTTAAAAGGATTAAGAAAATTAATAAATTTCCAGCCACACTGCCAAATAAAAATTAGCAAAGAAGCAAATTATCAAAACAAAGGTACTATTGGTAGTTTAGTTACAATACATCTTATGTACATTAATCTATACCTGTTGCAGTTACATTCATTGTAATTTAGCTTACACTTAAAATATCCAATGTAAAGAATAAGGATTTACAATATTCAGGCTGAATATTACAAATTGAATTCATCAATTTACTCACAAATGATTTACCAGTGTAGCTATTCTGCCAACACGTTCCTCTCTAATGGAGCAATGGAATCAAAATTATAAATGGAAAATATTACAAAGTAATAAGTCTATGAAATTGACAAAGACATATCACACAAGTTTAAAGGGAAGTTTAAAAGTTACAGTGTCACAGCAATGTTTCTAAAATGTGAAAAATGTAAAACCCTTCTACATCGAAAAATAAAGGTTTCATTTCTTACAAAATAGTACCTCATATATCATAAAGCATGGTTGGTCCTGCAATCTTACAAAATAATTAATCTTAGCAGCTGGGCATTTTTTGGAAAGAAATTCAAATGAAATAATTTCTTCCATTTCATTCAGCAATGTTACTCTTTCGAGAGAAATTGATGAGACGGCAAAAGATATTTGAAAATGAGCTGTGTAGCAGTGATTGAAGCCAAGAAATTTTTAAATTCAAGTAAGAGAAACCTCCTGGGCAATAATAATAATGTATTCCTGCTTGCGTAACATTATTGAAAATGGATTTTAAAAGTCTGGTTTGTCCGTATTTAAAAACCTCAAAAGTAATTTTACTGAAAGAAATCCCTTTCCAATGTCATCACTGTATAACAAATGAAACATGAACAAGAGGAATAACTATTTAGCCAAATGAATTTATAGGTAACTTTTCAAAAGGATTACCAGGTGTTTTATCAATCCACAGCGTTCTTCATCAAAAATGCTTAGTCACTGAGCATCTTAATGATAGACCCTTAAATCAGTTAACTATTTGGTTGTGAGCATTATTACTAAATTTGAGCAATCTTTTTTTTTTCTTTATATTCCAAAGATATTGTACTTCAGTATTGTTTAGAAATTACTCACTTATTGGTTTATTCTCTTTATGAATTTAAGCTTAAGCTTGTCAAAGGATTTTTACAATTACTTCTCATAAAAAGAATGATTTAGGCTGACAAAATTGAGAACCACTACACTATAACCTCACCAAACACCATATTAATGTAATTTTAAATATTTTCCAAACCGTATCATTTAAAAAAATCTCACTAGCAGATAAACTTTTGTTTCTTTAGTTACTAAGGTAGATTAGATACTGCATATATATTAGCCATTTGGGTTCTCTGTTCTCTGAATTATCCTCCACTCTCAAAACCTATACTTTGACAGGAAATTTGAGTTTTATTTATAACTATTTTATAAGTACTTTGTATATTACATAGGTTGAGACTTCACTATAATTATAGCAAATATTTTTGTTTATGTATCACAGGTATTTTAATATTGGTTGTGATTTTGTTCTATAGATGGTTACCAAATATACTATACATTCTTTGTTTATACTTTCACTGTAGATATCCTTAGGAATTCCCCACCTAGGTTTATAAATATTTTGATATTTTTGAGTTTTCAATTATGGTTTTATTTAATATATTCAACTTCATTTACCTTCTAGCATTTATTTTACAGAATAATGTAAGGTGTGATTCTAATTTTATCACACAATTCCTCCCATTTACTCCTTTAACTATGAATATTATATTCTAAATCCATATACATTTACATGTATATATATGCAAGCTATATATAAAATAAATATAGAAACAAGCTATATATACACACACATATATAAACAAGCTATATATAAAATATATATAGAAACAGATCACATATATGCATATATACATATATATTATATATTAAATACGTACATATATATTTTTATACTTATTTTTCCAAATAATCCGTTCATCCTTGTTCTGGTAACACAGTACTTTAATTATTGTGCTGTAAGGTAACTATGTAGTATCTGGAAGGTCATGTCTCATTCATTATTATCCTTTCTTTGAAATCATTAGCAGTGGTTTCTCAATCATTTCATTTTCAAGTACTTTGGGATAGTCATACCAAGTTTATAAAAACACTTAAGAGATTTTGTAAGACTATATTAAATTTCTATATTAATTTAAGATAATATACACAACAATCAGCCTTTCCAGTAACTTTTGTCACTGGAAATCTAAATCATCCATGTCAAGCACAAATTGTGAAACATTTATTGATAAAATAAATATATGAATAGCTACATATTTCAAAGTGTATTGACTCATTTCAATCACCTCATGCTCACAAAAAAATACTACCAGTTAGGAACACATAACTAAGTGGTTTGGCTTTTGAAAAAGTTAAGACACAAAATCTCAACTCAGTAAAAACTAGTTTTTATCTTTTCAAAACAAGTTTTACAAAATTGTTAGTTGACTAAGAAGAGTTAATTCTAAATAGACAAGCAGAAATAGAAGCTCGACAGAGAAAGGAAACAAACACAACACTTAAATGACCAACCTAAGGATTCAGAAGACAGTATTGAGACCTAATTGTGTGGATATCATACCTCGATACATGCATCTTCTCTTCAAACACAAATTTTTGTTTGAATGCCATTCCAAGTGCATTCTTCCAGCTGCTGATACACTACTGTTTGACTACCCCAGATTCTGAACCAGTCTATTCCATATAATCTGCATCTCAACTTTGACGAGTTCAGTGCAAAGAGGGTGACTGATGAAAAGGTAATGGAACCAGTGGTTTCAGAATAATTATAACACATCATTCATTAGCTTGCCAAAGTTTCCTTCCAGATATCAATCTGCTAGTTTAATAAAAGAGGTTAAAAAATAAAATAAAATCAAGACCCATTACTACCCCTATATAAGAGCCTTCAGGGAGGAGAAGAAATTCCTCAATCTAGCATGCAAGGATATTCTCTAATGAGTAGCAGTTATATCCATGAAGTGAAGGTCAGACCCATGGCATCAAATCCTCTGTCACTTTTCCTCACAGATACCCACTAAAAGCCCCAAGGCAGCATTTTAGAGTAGGAAAGTGCTCCAGCAATGGTTAATGGAACAATGAGTTTTCCTCATTGGGAATAGCCCTCTGAACTAGAAAACAGGCAAAACTAGTCCATTATCGCTCCTTTGAGAGGGGTGTGCTTTTGTGGCTTCAAAAAGAAATAGCAATGCAGAGTTGGAAAAATAATAAAAAGTCTTGGGCTTTAAATAATAACATGCATGCACTTGGTAATCAGTTTAATGAACGCTTAGTACATAAAAGAACTGTACACAAACCCATGTATCCCTGAGACATTAGGGTAAAAGACAGATGACAAGATCAAGGAAGACCTTTCACAGAAGCAAAGGTAGGTGAGTCATTTGCCTTTTCCTATGGCTCTTGTGCATCTATTGAAGAATAGATCAAGCCAACTCACTTGCGCAGTGGGCATATTTGGGAACATATTTAAACTGGGTTTTCTCTGGCCTCATGCGAGTTGCATTGGAATTTTGGCCATTATTTTCTTGTGGTGAGGGAAAATATATTGTTTGAATAAAGAACTGACTGCAGCAGATTGCGTATATAAAGAATTGACCTCAGTATGAATGACACCTTGCTTAGTAAAAGGGCCCCTGAGGTTTGAAAGGTGAAAATTTCCTCCCTCTACTCATCCTGAATATGCTGTTTTCTGAAAAACAAATTAAAAACAGAGAACTGATTTTTTTTTCCTGCATACTAAATAAAGTGAACTTGGAGTTTCTGAGAATACTCAAGAATAGAGGGAATAACACACACATACACACACACACATACACACACACACACACAGGGGTGTGTGAAAAGTGGCCAAGCAACAAGCTTGTGTCCAGAATACTGATTACCAAAATGGCTTTAACAGTCACCTCAGCTTCATGCAACTTTAGACAGGCTTCTTCCTGACTATGGGGCTCGGACTTCTCTTTTCTTAGAACATTTACAGTAGAAAACTTTCAATTATAAATTATTTCTCTGCCTCTTGGATGTACGTAAATCTTAATCCAGCCTCTTGCCAGTATTGCAACCCAGGATTTCTTTCTCAAGAACCTAGGAGCCATCCTTTTGAAACAGAATCATCAAGAATGCATATATACCAAAAAAACCTGGAAACATTTATCTGTAAAGATATATGTGCTCTGATGTTCACTGGAGTTTCATTTATGGTGGCCAAGACATAGAAACACCCAAAGTGTCCTTTAAGAGGTGGTTGGATAAAGAAGATGTGGTATATATACACAATGGAATATTACTTGGCCATAAGAAAAGATGAAATAGTGCCATTTGCGACAACATGTATGGATCTTGAGATTATTATACTAAGCAAAATAAGTCAAACAGAAAAAGTTGAGAACCATATGAGTTCACTGATATGTGGGGTATAAAACTGAAGGCAACAAAGGAACAAGACAAGTAAAGAAATAAAAAACTCACAGATACAGACAATAGTTCAGTGCTTACCAGAGGGTAAGGGGGAAGGGAGGATAGAATGGGGTACAGGGGGTCAAATATATGGTGATGGAAGGAGAACTGAGTCTGGGTGGTGACCACACAATGTGATATATAGATGATGTATTACAGGATTATACACTTGAAATCTATGTAATTTTACTAACCATTGTCACCCCAATAAATTTTAATTTAAAAAAAAGAGAAAGATAGAGCCCCTATCTTCCAGTCTCCATGAGAGGGTAGGAGCCTAACTTTAGTAAAGACAAATTAGCCTACTAGGAAACACAGGTGGCCTAATCACATTGACCAACATCCCTCCTGAAGTCCCCGTACTTTGCTACTAGCTCCCCCAGTGCTTAAAAGCTCTCTCACTTGTGTTTCAGTAGAGTTGAGTTCAGTCTTTTACGGCAATGGTCTTGAGTAAAGTCTTTCCTGACTAGGTAACTCTGGCCATTGTGATTTTTCTTTTACACTGAGGACAAAGTAAACCAGTGAGACTTTTCCAGTGGTGATGATACCCAGAGAAAAATGTGTAATATTTGATTGTAAATAATTTATATGCCATCCTACCGGGGGGGAATGTTTTTTCTCCAAGAAAAATCTATGGTAATGATTGCTACCTACAACTTCCCTTTTTAGTGGTTCTCTGGAAGATAGAAAACGTGGGGCAGTGGTTAGCGGGGACAAACTTCATAGAAGAATGGGAAGAAGCATGAGGTATGTCCTGACTCTGGAGAACATAAATACTGATTATTCACATAATTCTTGGTAAGGACCATTGAAAAGTAGGAGATTAGAGATAAAGTCATATATTTTTTAATTTATTTTTTAAATTTATTGGGGTGACAATTGTTAGTAAATTTACATAGATTTCAGGTGTACAATTCTGTATTACATCATCTATAAATCCCATTGTGTGTTTACCACCCAGACTCAGTTCTCCTTCCATCACCATATATTTGATCCCCCTTACCCTCATCTCCCACCCCCCACCCCCCTTACCCTCTGATAACCACTAAACTATTGTCAGTCTCATAAAGTCATATTTCAAAAAGAGAGAGTGACTCCAGAAAGTTGGAGATCTTCTGTCAGGAAATACTGAAGTTGTACTTTATAGGCACAAAGCTTCTGTCTCTGATTTTTTATTGTAGCATCCAATCTTGGTGTGGTTCTGCGTAGGGAGATTTCCTTGCTTCTAATAAGCTCTGCAAAATACTTTTTATGAGCAATTTGTCCCTAGGAAAGGCTTCGTTTTATACTTACCTGGTACTGTAACTGTCTCTTTCTATCATTGCCTCCTACATCTGTGTTCAAAGTACTGCATTGGTAGAAGGGGCATTTTTATATTATCACTTTGGGATAGGAAAAATAATTTCCAAGTTAGGATCTGAGCTAATCCTGTTGGGCAGAAACCAGGACACCATGTCCTTCCTGTGTGACATCGTTAAACATCCACAATATCTACTCTGGCCCAAACAGAGCACAGATTTTTACTGTTTGTCCTTTTTGCAACTGTAGTAGCATTATTTTTAAGAAATCTAAGGGGGAAAAGTCAAAATAAAATATGAAAAAAACCAGGTAGCAATCAAAACTTCATTGTGAAAGAGAGACTATTTCATTACAGGGAAAGCATATCCTTGAGAAAACTGACTTGTTGTTTCTTTAAACTACAAATATGTGAATTGTACAGAATATACGAGTTGTAGTCTCAGATTTGTGCTGGATGATGACATACCAGTTTAGAAAAAGAAATAGTTAACCTGGTTGATATCTGAGCCCCTTTTCAAGTCAAAATTTCTTTTCTAACTACCCATCTGTCTCACCTTTTTCCCTTTTTTCCCTTCCTTTCTTCCTCCCTCCCTCCTCCTTCCCTCCCTTCCTCTTTTCTTCCCTCCCTGTGTCATTCCTTTCTTCTACCTTCCCTCACTCTTTCCCTCCTTTTCTGGTTTCAATGGCAAGTGCCATATTTTCTATATCTCAAAGCAATTTATCAATGATAAGCCACAACATTTTGAGAAAATACAGGGAAAATATTATAACCTCCATTGTCAACAGCGCAAAGCAGCGAAAATACTCTTAGGAAGGGAACATCACCATGATGGTTTTATGTTATTCCCTAGTGAGAAATAGATTTCCAGTTGGCAGAGGCAAGCAGATTCTTTTGAATGTACAGTATTAATTTAGTGCAATTACTATGATTAATGTTTTTAGAACAAAATTGTGAAGCTTTCCTAATGAATGAAGCTGAAATGTTTATCTTATATGAATGTTGTAGCATTGTATTAATATAAAGTGGAACAAAAAAACTGGAGAAACGTAGAACAGGCAAACCATAACTCTGAACACCAAAAATTTTGCTTTTAAACATAATTACCTCATTACTACAAAATTTCCTAAATTGAAATGTAGAAAGTTTACTTGATATTTCTAATTGATACACTATTTCCTGAGGCTTAAGTTCAATTTCAGGGATTAGAACTATGTGAAAGAAAAAAAAAAAATCCCAATAAAAAGGCAGAGTTACAGACCAAGGCAATTAAAACAGCATCATTGTACAGTAAGAGATATAAATAAGACAATGTGATACTTGCAAATACTAAAAAGTAATGAGCATTTCTTGCTATGTAAAATTTATCTTTAAGAAAAATGAATACACTGTAGTGCTGTGGTTAAGAATTGCGTTTCTAAAGTCAGGACATGTGAACTTAAATACAAGTTAATGTGGCCTCTTGTAAATTACTGAATTCTCTAAACCAGTGATGTTAAAATTTGGATTTTTAAGTATACACAAAGACTTTCTAAGGGCATGGCATCGGTGATTTAAGAAACTCAATTTCCAGTCAAGGTATCATGCAGGATCTGTTTTCCCACCTCCTCTATAGCAATTGTCCATCTTCTAGTTAACAAATTAAGTGAAAATCTTCACCCTATACAAATCCTTCTATGGCAAATTGTCCTGGGGCTTAAAAACTAAGGGGTTGTCAAACAAATGGACAATTCAAATTGCCTGTGTTGGTGAAGCCCTTTGAATAAAGGCACTATACACCCATTGTAGGATTGAGAGCATTGTAGTATATTTTATTTAGTACAAGTGTAACACCGGAAATGAAATATTTTAAGGGTTGTTTTTTTTTTTTTGGAAATTCTGAAATCAGATATATTACCAGATAGAAAATTGGGAATAAAGATAATTTTCATTTCAAAATCTTGTCTCTTCCATGCATTAATTATTGTCAAAGAACATAACGCTCCTGAAGGAGAAACCCATCTGAGTAAAAGCAAAGAAAGCAGCAGTAAGAAACACTGAAGGAAGTGGCCCCTCAGCTCACCCAGGTGACAGCTCCACTCCATGCCCTACATATTTCTATATTAATCCTCTCTCTCTTTCTCTCCCCCTCCCCCCAACCCAACCACCCCCTCTCAACTGTTCACACCTGTTTCCAATTAGAAGTCCTGCTGATCCTTTTGAAGTAAATACATGATATTAATTTGTAATTAGTAGGTTCCATTCATAAGCTAAGATTAACTTACTTTTTAGAAATAGTTTGTCTGGAATAGGTTGAAATGAGTCTTTCGAATTTTATTAGCTTTATTAATTATATAACCAAAGCTATTCTTTATAGACAATAAAAAGAAAATACTTCTTTCTAGCTCATCCTAGATTAAATGGTAACAAATTAAATAATCACAAATTTGTTAACATGCAAATTAATAAGATTTTATTGAAGTTTTGTAAATGTGAGAAATTGTTATACTCCTTCTTCATGGGCCAAATAAAGTAAGAATACCTAGAATACCTGAGAATGTATTACATTTTTATTTTACCAAATAGAAACATAAGGAAAGCTTTTTGAACTTTCTATGATATGTTGGTAAATTTCTCATGTTGTGAAATGACAGTTTACAGTAAAGCTACAAAACAATGGTAACAAAATATTGTTTTTGTTGTTGTTGTTTTTGGTCTGTGTATTTATCTTGTTTGAGAACACTGCTCTTAAAGTTTATCTTGGTGTAAACACAAAAAGATATCTTCGACTCGACTCTATTCATACTCTCCTCAAAAGAAGCATAGAGTACATTCCACATTCAGTTCTTTAGTTTGTATGGTTTAAAAAGTATGCTAACATTACGTGTCATTGCTATAGAAAACATGGAATAATTAAAAAGTTGGTGTTGGAAAAAAAAACAAAACCTTGGGATAGGGAAAGAATCATCAGAGTGATTTTTGAAATTTAAGTTTTCATATTTTATGCTATCCTGTTGCATATTACAGTGAAAAAATGAAACACCTTTCCCTGTATCCAAAGTCATCCTACTAGCCATAATGTTTCCCATTAATAAGCTTCACGTATGAGACAAAATTCACAGGGAATCAATAACACCCCTTGCTTTTGTTTTTGTTTATGTTTTGCAAGGTCAGAGATAGGTCAGACTTAGTCCAAGTACAGAAAACCAGAAAAAGGAAGAAATGGAATATGTGAACTATTCTGTGTACCAAATACACTTTCCTATTAAAATAGCAGCATATGGTCTCTAACTGCTTACAAATTGATGGGCATAAACATAGTAATGACTGTAGAGTAGTACATATCTCTAAAAACAGAGTTGTAATATCTACTTAATTATTTCTGTGAATTAAATGAGTCTAGCAGCTGGTAGTGTCCAGGGATGTTCAATAAATAGTGGTTATTGTAGGTAATCACCTTGTAATTTAACATGGGTACACCTCATGTTCTGGAAACGTTTTTAGAACTTAGAGACAGACAGGCACACAGGGAGAACACCAGGTGAAGACAGAAGTGATGCAGCCACAAGCCAAGGACCAACCAGAAGTTGGAGAGGGTTTTGGAACAGACCGTTCCCTAGCCCCTTCAGAGAGAGTATGGTTCTGCTGACACCTTAATCTTGGACTTCTGGCCTCAGTAATTGTAAGATAATAAATTCCTGTTGCTTAAAAAAAAAAAAAGAAAGAAAGAAAGAAAATGTTTTAATGAGCTAGAGAGTAGTTGTTCCTCAACCTTATTTTGCACTGGAATCACCTGTGAGGCTGGTTAAAAGCAGATTTCAGAAACCTAATTTCCGAATTCAGATTTAATGAAATACTAAAAGCGAAAAAAGCTGAATATTAAAATTTGACAAAATGATTTCTTCACATGCAATTTTTATTACATTTATTGCAGGTAGTGTTTTAGACTTATTAAGGCACAGATGATGTATGACCCAATCACCTTGGGCACTGACAGTATCATTTTGTGTTATGTCAGAGAATGGGAATGTTTTGTTAGCATTTCCCATTTATCTAAACTTACGATTTCATTTTTTCATCAATTGAGTCACATGTTGCTGTAGGCTATGCAACTTCTGTTGAAAGTCAGCAGGAGTGTTCTGTCAAATCGATATCTGATGCCTTAATGATAGTTCTACATTATGTATGAATCTTTCACACCAGGCTTTCTTACTTAGAAGTGTCTTACATCTATTAAACGAGATTAGGAAATCTCTCCTTTCAGTTCCAATTTTTGTTCGGTAATGAGACCTTCTTTTACAGATATCCCAGAAACAAACATATCATAGCTTCA
Organism: Rhinolophus sinicus; assembly: GCF_036562045.2. Classification (NCBI taxonomy): domain Eukaryota; kingdom Metazoa; phylum Chordata; class Mammalia; order Chiroptera; family Rhinolophidae; genus Rhinolophus; species Rhinolophus sinicus. Next base: position 18,749,272 of record NC_133761.1, on the reverse strand, counting down.
TATCACTTTATGGGGAACTTCTTTCTTTAGGGCATGTAAAGCTCTTTATTGTTGATTTGCAAGGGTCAGAGAGTGAATGTCTGTTCAATTTTAGTAGGTGATATCAATAGCTGTAATTTACAAACATATCAGCAGTATATGGAGTTCAGTGCTCCATGTTTGTAAACACATGGCATTATTAATACTCTATTTTTAACTATTCTGGTGGTTGTATAATCCTATAATCTTGATTAACTTATGTTTTCTAATTATTACTAACTGGTTATTAATGAAGTTAAGCAACATTTTAAATGTTTATTGCGCATTTTCATAAAGTCTTTTTTGAAAATGTTTATTCATTTCTTATAGTTATTTTTCGTTTGGACTGTGTATTTTTTCTTACTGACCTGTAGGAATTCTTCATAGTTTCAGAAAACAAGCACTTTTTTTTTTATCAGATGCATTGCAAATATCTTCTCCTATTTTGTGGATCGCCTTTTCACTATTTTACTTGTGCACGCGAACAAACAGAATTTCTTAACTACAATGCACTCTAGCATATGGATATTTTTCCTTTATGGTTAGTTATTTTTTTATGTTCTGTTAAAGAAATATTTTCTTAACCTCCTCCAAAGGGAAGCACTTTTCTACCTTATTTTATAGTGGACTTATTAGTTTCACTTTCACATTTAGAGTTTAAATCCACTCAGTGTAGCATGTGAGGTAGAGATCAAATTTACTTTACTTTTTTTTTTCATTTGCTTATCCAGTAAGTAAACATTATTTATTGAGTGATCTATCATTTTCCTCTGCTCTGAAAATTCACCTTTGCTATATATGGTGTCTATAGTTCTCTATTATTGGGTTCTAATTCTGTTTAATTTCTCTGTTTATCTATCCTTGTACCAATTGTCTCAACTATGCATCCTGTAAAAAGTCTTAATATCTAATAAGCAAATTTGCCCAAATTTTTCTTCTACATCAGAATTTCATGATTAGTCTTGTATCTATAATTCTATGTAAATTTTGGAATTAGCTTTTTAAGTTCTGGAAAAAAACTGTTGAGATTTTGGTTAAGATTGTACTAAATCTACAGATCAGTGTGAGAACCATTATTTTACAATATTGAATCTTCTAATCCATGAAAAAATTTCTCTCTCTGTTATTAAGGTATTTCACATTTTCCTTCAATTGTAGTTTAGGTTTCTTTGTAGTGATCTTGCATATTTCAGGGAAATTCATTCCCATGTTTTGCTCTATTAATATTTTTGAAGTTATTGTAAGTGATAATTTTTAATGGCTGTAGGATTGTTAGTGGTGTTTACTTTTCCATTCCTCATTGGTTGCTCTCTTTCCTTTGATTTTTATTATTTGTCAGTTCATCTAGGTATTTATCAATGTTTTAGTCTTTTCAAAGAATCAGCTTCTAGTTTTGTTAGGTCTCTATAATTTTATATCTTAATTTTGGTTACTGTATTTATAATTTATTTTCTTCTATTTACATCATTTGCTGCAATTTTCCCAAGTTATTTACAGCAATGCTTAACTCATGTGTTTTCAGCCATTTGTCTTTTCCGATATACGGCTACATATATATATTTTTTAACCATAGTTTTAGCTGTACTACAAAGTTTCGATATGTAGTGTTTTGTTGTCACTCAGTTCAAAGCATTTTCTTCTTTTAATTTTAATTAATTCTCTGACCCATATATCATCGTAGAAGTACATTTTTTTAATTTACATATAATTATGGATTTTCCAGTAATCTTTATTTATTTATTTATATCTTATTTGCACAGATTTCCACTTTTCTTAGAGTCAAAGAAGAATGTAAAATTAATGAGAAAGTATAGAGACATAAACCGAATGGTTGGCTAATTAAGTGTCAGTAAACTGGTGATGAAATTTGGATTACCTAAGAAAACCAAAACAATGTGTTGTGTGTTTTTTAAACTCATTGATTTACAGTGAAATGTGATTATTGATTATTTCATGAGATTGCTTCTAAAAGTATATTTAAATCAACATAAGAATAAATAAAGATATCTTAAGTTTTGCTTTATATAAAGGGCTCTACATTTTGGGAAAGATAAATGTTGGAGAAGAAAACCTTCCTATGATATTTATAAAGTGAATCATTTACTCCTTTATTTGGCCAATATTTGTTGAGCACCTACTATGTGTCATGCATTATGTTACATATAAATGAAATAGCCTTCATCAACAGAGTTAAGATTTCTTTCCTCATGGTGCTTAAAGTCTAGCAGGAATTGGGAACTGAGTCAAAACTATGCCAGATTATTATTTTGTTTGGGTCTGTTCTAAATAGCATTACCATGTACGAGTAAATATCTAAAACTTCTTAGGAAAAAAAAATGATATGGTACTATGTACTTTTCTATTAATAAACTCAAATTTTGCAGTCATAAAATTTTTTTCTAGCATGCAAAGAGAACTTGACCATGTGTGGAAATAATTATTCTTTTATGCAGCATAGAATTTGGACTTCGAAAAACATGACTTAAAATAGATATTACTCCTACTGGAGTTAATTTTGCACAGATTTGCATCCTTTAGGCAGAGTTGAAAATGTTATAAGACATTTCAAGAATACATTTTATTTCATTTTTTTAATACTGCCTTATGAGAGTTGCACCTTGAGACAAATTATATAAGAATGGCTGTTAAATCTACTAGTCATTTTTTCTCTCTATTCTTTGGCATTAGGCAAAGTAAATCCTTGCAATAAATATCAATAAATATTAATATATCAATATAATAATAACAGCAGTACAGTGCATAGACTGCAAAATTAAGTGAGCAAATAATAAATCAAGTAATAAAAAAGATCAATTTCCTTTCAATCTTGCTGTAAGGTAAACTTGAAGAACACTTAGTGGAAAACATGACTTAAAGAAAATAGGACAAAAGTAGAGCCAATTTTTATTATTACAGATTCCATATCTACAAATTCACCTCCTCACTAAAATGAATTTGTAACCCTAAAATCAATATTCGAAGTGATTTCATGGTCATTCATAGACATGTACAGTGTGTTGAAAAATTTGAGTCACCTTTAAAGCAACTCCCAACTGAGATCAAACAATATGATTCTCTACCTTCTTACTTCAGCTCTTATTCTGTAAATATGTATCATTTTTCCAGTTTATTTGGTGCCACAATATTTGTATTTTTGTTGGTTTTACTGGTGATTTCACTGTTTAAAGTGGTCTCCAAGACATACTGCTAAAATTCTCTCTAGTTTTCCTAAGCATAGCTATGATGCCCTTTACGGAGAAGATGCGTGTGTTAGATAAATTTCATTCAGACATGAATTATAGCGTTGTGGCCATGAGTCCAGGGTAAATGAAGCAACAACATATATTAAATAAGATGTTTTTAAACAGAAAAACACATAAAACAAGGTCATGCACCGATTGGTTTACCAAAATGTGACCAGAGACTTGTAAGAACCTAACCTTGTATTTCCCCTAGGAGCAATTACTCAGTATTCACTAATTCCGTGTTCATAGCAACTGTATAGGACATACCTACTGTGAATATTAGAATTGGCTGTACTTTGGTAGGAAATAGGAAGACAGAAGTTTGGTGAGCATCTGACAAATCTATACTTGACAGTACAGTACTTAAGAGCACCCAATTTTAACCCAATTATTTTTCTTTTTGCAGTCAAGAAAAGAAACCAAACCAAAAGTGGCTCAGAGACAGACAATTAAAATGAAGCAAGGATTTGTCTCTATATGAACCAGAGGAAGAGAAAATAGAAACATCTAAGTCTTTAAATAACTTTGAAAACTAGTCCAAATTTTCCCACTTCAACTAAGATCACTAGAAACCTTCAAAAGGGCATTCAGTTCCCATAGGATTCCTCATTAGCTCTCCCTGGTGGCTTAAGATATCAAAGGTAGAAATATTTCCCTTAAGCATGAGAATACATTTATTTTGTTTTGGGGGTTTTTTGGGGGAATATTTGTTATTTTCTTTTTCCTGATTGCACAAGTAGCAACTCATCCCTGTCTATATGTGTAGCCAAAATTATCTAATGACTAACATCAAGTACAACATATTGTGCATACTAGGCCTAGTATGCCTGTTGAATTGATGAATTAGTGAAACATGAATTATGCACATTGGGAATCAGGTGTGGAGGCAGATATACATGGCCAACCAGAGGCTATTTTTAAAGTCACAGTACCATTCAGCCCATGAAGCTGTGCAGGAAGGTCATTTACAGGAAGTGATCTGCTGTGCAGAGAGAGCTCCGACCAAAAGTATAATAAAATGCCTCTTATTGTTTGTAAATAAATTATATTGACGAGAAATCTCAACTGTGCAAAGCAAAATCACCTAGATGCTATACTTGGATCCTCCATAAGTCAAGTTAAAAATCAAATATAATGGATTAAGAAATGTATAATCCCCTCTAGAAGGAATCATTTGGATTTTGAATAGTAGGCTCTGCTGTCTCAATATTTTTCCCAGTTCAAAACCACAACCAGCTTGGCAAATGATTAGAACTGATTTAGAGTCCGTTTTCTTTAAAAACTCTAGCTATGAAGAAATTAACAGGCCTTTTAATATACCCGTCATGAGTTTCAAAAGCAGGGTAAGGTTTACTGGGAAGTTAAGACTGTCAGGAACCAGAACTGGAAATTATTTGTAAACTGAGATGTTAATCAGGGAGAGAAGACAGTCTTTGTGCTTGAGAAAGATAGTGATGTAATGTGTACTTATTCTAGAACAAGGTGGACAAACTCTAGCCCTTGGGCCAAATCTGGCCAACAGCCTGGAGTTATAAAGAGTTTTATTAAAACACAGCCATGCTTATTCATTTATGCTTTATCTTAGATTACTTTCTCACTACAACAGCGGAGTTGGGTAGCTGCTATAAAGACTTTATGGTCCTCACAGCCTAAAATATTTACTATCTGGACCTTCATAGGAAAGGTTTGCCAACTCCTATTCTAGACTAATATTTTCGATGTAGAGTTAAGAATAAGGTTCCATATATTGTTTTGTTTACCTTTTTCTTTGCAGATGTTTTCAATATTCTCTTAATATTGACTGAAACACATAATGTAAAATATCAAATTTGATTTCAATTGAATTGGCTTCCTTCCTTTCTACTAAACAGATATTAGATCACTGTACCTTCTGTTTTTGCTTTTAGTACCTATCCCGTAATAAACTGTATTGTTTTATTAAGCTAAATATTTCTAATACTAACGACAGAAAATTAGATTGAGAAAACAGAATACTGTATAACATAAATAACATATAATACAATTATATGATTGGAGTCCCTTTCTTTTTCTATTTTCATTTTCCCTTTCATGGATCTAGGAGCTGATGCTGGAAAATTAGAAATGATAGTATAAACCTTTGTGACCTACGCTTATTGTCCTCATGTAATCAGTTTTGATGTGGAGCTTCAGTTTGTCTCTCATATATTATTTTTTAAAACTACTTCATGTTGTTCAAATTAATTTGAAAATATGTATTGCTCTCATTTTTCAGGGGCATTTTTTTTCTTTTAAACCCTGAAAGAATTATTGTATTAAATATCTGGTTTCAGTGCATCAAATTATATTGCCCTTACTGAAGAATTGTAATATCCTTCTTAAAAAGAAATCAAAGTTTAGGGGAAATATAGGTAAAGTTATTTAAAATAAGTGAAGAAACAAAACTCCAACCCAATTTTTAGTGCTGCATTTTGCCAAACATCACATTATAGTAACACAAGAAAGAATAATACAAAGCATATAACTAAAGTACAGACCACATAGTGTGTGAGTTGCCAAAGAATTTGGTAATCTATGAGCCAATTGATAACCTAAATTTATTAAAGATATGAATCCAAGGTAATAGAACTCTGTTGGCCAAAAGAAACACTATTTGATTGTCTAATGTTCTCTTTGAAGTGTAGTTAAGGGTATGCAAATAAGCAAAACATTTTCCCAATTTTTTGGATGATCTAAAGATATGTAATTTAATGGAACTTGAATGGAATCAAATAGAAGGTGATTTTTCCAGTTGTCTCAGAATTACTGCTGAAGATGCAAAAAGGACAATAGCTAATAGTATCTCTATATTCTGAAGAGGACTCTCTAGGCACATAGTCACAGGATTTACTAAGATTTCACCAGAACTGCTTCCTTTATTCCCACTGCCTCTTCTAACCCAAATAAGACAAAGGCTCAAATTCATCAGAGGAAAGAATCCACCTGGGTGTTCAGTGCATGCATCCTAGCTAGTGTATAATTATTAAGAAACATGACAATACTTTCTGCTCCAAACAAAGCTAATTGAGTTTTAAGAGAATCATGTGTAGGTATTGGAGAAACTAGTGAAGGCAAGGCTCATGTAACATTCCTCGGATGGATGGTTACTGAGCTAGAGAAACTTGTGCCAGGGTGCTGGAGTGAACTTGGGTTGGAGAGCTTTTGGAAGAGACTGGCATAGATCTCATATTCCCTTGGAGTTTCAAGGCATCTGTAAATTTAGAGGCTAAAAGCTGATTCTGTTTTACACATTTCTGAAAATCAGAGTCCAGATGAAGCAGCCACAGAAAGTGGAATGACAAGGGACGGAAACATTAAGAGTGCCTTACACATCTATTTTTTAGTGCAATAAGAATTAGGATTGACCTAAAATACAGGATGCCCAGTTAAATTTGAATTACAGGTAGACAACAAAAACTTATTAAAGTAAGCCTGTCCTAAATAGTGCATAGGCCATACTTATTTTAAATACGATTCCTTATTTATCTGAAATTCAAATTTGTTGAAGCCCTTTATTTTTATTTGCTAAATCTGACAATCCTAGCTAGAATGCATACATGAATTAACTAAAGTACTGCTAGCTCCTATGACAAACTCCAGTGTATAAAGGGTTTAAGTACGATAGAATTTATTTCTTGTTCATGAACATACAAAGGAGCAACAAGCTCTTCTTTCATTGGATCCAAATTTATTTTATCTTGTTGTTCAATAATACTTAAAGATGCCTTTCAAGGTCTCTACACTTACCAGCCTCCTTGAGGCAGATGTGAAAAGAACATGGAGGACTATACATGGGAAATTTTAGTGGACCAGGCCTAAAAATGGCACTGACACATTTCATTGGCTAGAACTCAGTCGCATATCTGTATCAAATTCAAGGCAAGCTGAAAATCGCACAATAGCTTTGTGCCCAGAAAGAAAGCAAAAAATGGGTTTGCTGCACAACTAGCCAATCTCAAGCATGAGTCCCCATGTACCAGTGGAAATTATGGACATTGGTTTCACTCAAAAGTTTCTTTAAAGGACCTGTCCAAGAAAGCATCCTCCACAGACAGGAGATTCAGAAATGCTAGACTATCTGCGGATGAAGGTGAAATGGAAAGAGCTGAAGAAGGGTTTCTAGTGATTAGATAAGAGTGTATTTCCCATATCAGTAAACTGTTCAGTGTGAGAATCCCAACAGTCTCCGTAAGCCCACAAATACAATCTAACAGAAATTCAATATTTGAATACTTTTAATAGCACCACAGATGCTAAATGTTTCCTCCTCTTTCCCTAATGCCTTTTTCAACCCTGTAGGAACAAGGAATGCCGGGCAAAAAGGTAGCAAGAGTGAAAACACAGACTATACACTGCAGGTTAGGTCAGTATAAGGGTAGGAGAAATGGGGAAATAAAATCTTTCGGTTGAATGTGTGAATGAATTTCTTTGATTCATACAAACCAATACATGAAAATGGCCAGAAAGCTGCTGTTTTCTACTCAGATATACTCAAGGCTCAGAGAAAGAAAATCTGAAATGGAATTGAAGTTAATGACTGATGAAAAACTAATTAATATCCAGTTTCTACCTTCCTCTATCATTCAGATTCCTCAATAACCTGAATACATATGAAAAGGAGAAGTTATCAAATGGGCTATTCTAAATTCCGGATGTTTCTAGCCTCAAATACCTATTAGTAATCAACAAGGGTTTCCTCAGAAACAAACCTTTTTTTGTTTCATTTTTTAAAATCCTATTGAATTTGAAACAGCCATGTGTCTTATATATAATTGAATTCTAGCCAGGAACAGCTAAAGTACAGAACCAGACGGAAGTTTTGCTTCATGTTGTCTGGTAGAGATTGATCCCAGGGGCCAAACTCTAGTTCAACACTTGATTGCAGGAAAAAACAACACACACACACACACACACACACACACACACACACTCACACACACACATACACACACACAAAGAAAGAAAGGGAAAATACAGGAAGGAGAGTTGTGAAAATGGGCAATAAAGATTGCTACAAATCATAATTGCTAATAAAAGGCTACAGTTTTTCTTCTGACATCATTGGCTTCCAGCATATAAAGTTCCTCTGGACTGTGCTTAAAATATTTTAAATCTCATACTAGGGTTATTAAAACTTAACAGAGAGAACTTACATTTTTAAAAGTATCATAAATATTCTACTGCAAACTGTTTTGATGCATATGAAAAAAATTGTGATCCAAAGATAATATTTTTGTTTTATTTTATTGTACCTCATCTCTTCAACAATTCCCTACTTCTCTAAATGGCTAGATAGAAAACAATACCCCCAAAAAGCAATAATCAGGCAAGCATACAATCGGGATATCTGTGTAACTTATTAGTGATGTGAGAAGACGCTTGTATTTACGTGTGCATAAAATAGGTGTGTAAGAAGTGTCTTCAATATTGATAGATGCAGTATATCTTCACAAAAAGTAATGTATTGCTGAAGCTACAATTTGCTGAAAAGAAAGAAATATTGGAAAGTATAGTCAGCTTTTATGTTATGATGTTCTGAGTGTTGTAAATCCATTTATTGAAAAGTAAAAGCCACATTTCTCAACAATTTTTTTTGTAACAGTCACAATGTCTCTTTAAAAATCATCTATTTTTGTAAATGTAGACTGGTAAAGCCACTATAGAAAACAGTTGGTAGGTTATACAAATACTAAAAATAGAACTACTATATATGATTCAGCAATCTGGGTATATATCCAAAGGAAATGAAGCCACTATCATGAAGAGTTATCTGTACTCCCATGTTGCAGAATAATGCTGCATTATTCACAATAGTCAAGACGTGAAAAAAACCTAGTGTCCATCAACAAAAAAATAGATCAAGAAAATGTGGTACCTCTATATAACAGAATATCATTTGGCCTTAAAAAAGGAAATCCTGCCATTGGCAACAACACGGATAAAACTTGAGGGCATTAAACTAAGTGAAACAAGCCAGACACAGAAAGACAAATACTGCATAGTATCGCTTATATATGGAGTCTTTAAAAAAAGGAAGAGAGAGAGAAAGGCAGGGAAGCAGGGAGAGAAAAAGAAAGGAAGAAAAGAAGAAAGGAAGGAAGGTTGAGGGAGGGAGGGAGGGAGGGAGGGAGGGAGGGAGGGAGGGAGGGAGGGAGGGAGGGAGGGAAAAAGAAGAGTTGAATTCACAGAAGCAGAGAGTAGAAAAGTGGTTTCCAGGGACTGGCAGTAGGAGAAATAAGGAAAGACTGATAAAACGGTACAAACCTTCAATTATAAGATGAATAAGGTATGGGGATCTAATGTATAACATGGTCACTATAGTTGATAATACTGTATTATTGTATAAGTAAAATTTGCTAAGAGGGTAGAAGTTAAATGTTCTCAATAGAAAAAAAAAAAAAGATGTGCATGTGTATGGTTTGACAGGTATTAATTGACTCCACGGTGGGGAATCCTTTCCCAGTGTCTACATTTATGAAATCATCACACCGTGCTCTTTAAATACCTTACAATTTCATTTATACTTCAATACAACTGAAAAATAACATCTACTTAAATAAGTTAATTATCAATTGCTAAAAAATGTAAAGCAAGTATTCAATGACTCTATCAGATAAGAAAAGAGTCATCATATCCCCTCCACCCCTTACTCAAAAATCACTTGGGAGGGCAGTATGCACACCAAAAGTGTAAACAATTTGTCAATTGGGAATTAGATTTGTAAAGTTTATTGTCTTATGAAACCAAAGTGAACAAAATAAAGACTAACTTCTTCTAACATCCTACTTCCCATAGCTCTAGGTTCACTCTCCTTATTCTGCATTGAACTGAATGTGGGCAGAGGCAGTAATGTGTGGTTAAACGGCAAACATGGTTCAAGTATGGGTTTTAGAGACAATGTGCTTTGGTTCAAACTTTGGCTATTCTATCTACTCACTAGAAAAGTGATGCTCACAAGTCCCTTAAACTTTCTGTGCCTCATTCTCTGATGAAAGATGAGGGAAATAAGGCCAATGTTGTGAGGATTCAGTGAGTTAACATCTAAAAATAACTAAAAAAGCCTAGGAGATAGTAAACACTATGCAATTGTGAGCGCTGCTTACTTTGGGGCTTAACATACTGTTGTTTATGTCTCTGTATCTGCTTCTATTGATTTTTTTTTTTCAATAGTAACCATTTTTTACGTGTACAATTCAGTGGCATTAATTGGTCCCACAATGCTGTGCAACCATCACCTCTAACTAATTCAAAACCTCTCTCATCATCCTTATGGCCCTTCCCCCATCCCTAGTAAACATTTTTTTTTTATTTCCAAGTGTGGGTTTATTTAAAAATTATATATATATATATATATATATATATATATATATATATATATACACACACACACACATATGACACATGTATGTTAAATAGATATATTTATGACACATAAGAAGCAACTTTTATCATAAAGTTACAAATTTCACACCTAAATTGTTTTTAGGAAGATGTTTCAGAATGTAGACATTTGAAGAGACAAAAAAGCTAAATATGTCTTGAAGCGCAGGTTTATCCTTAAATATTCACATCTCAACGCTATTTTGAAAAGACTGAAAAAAAAATGGCTAAAAATATTTCACAATTGGCAATGATTAAAATCGTCTTATCTTTGGAAGGGTATGTTAATAACACATAATGAATTTAAGTTCCAAGCATTTAACAGTTTAATCAAGCATGTAGTTTGCACCAGAACACAAGTGGTTTTAATTGTCATTGGAGTTGTTTTGGGGGTGACTATGGGACTGGGAAAAGCATACTTCACCAAAACCACAGCATGATTTTCAAATGCTCTTTTCAAAGAGTTTTGATTTTCAACTTAGCAGAGAAGAATCACATTTAATTACTGTATCTCTTGCATATGGGATACCTGACAGACTATACCAGGCCATTCATAAGAAAGGTAATATGCATCTATATATCACATCATTTGATATATAGATGATGTATTACAGAATTGTACACTTGAAACCTATGTAACTTTACTAACCATTGTCACCCCAATAAACTTTATTTTTTTTAATTGTAAAATGCAGAAAAAGGCCACTCCCTTCTTATGTTACTGAAGAGCAGCACACAGCGTAAATACGAAACAAAAAAGAATAATAATTGTTGCAAGCAATCTTATTTCAAACATTTTCTTCAGTTGCTTCATGCAGCAATATTTCTCAGGGTATAAAACATTGCAAAAAGTTCTATGCCACCACAAAATCACAGCAATCCAGTTGCAGATAGAACAGAACATGCTATATACAAAGCATAGGCCAAACCACTTCAATCAGGTGTTGAAATTCAGGGACAAGGCATCGAGGACCTTTGCAGTCAAGCCCAGCTGCTTGTCACCATGGCTGCCCAGGACCCTCACAGCTTCTCCAAGGATGTTTTCCCAGGCCACACTGGCCTGAAGGAAGCCATTCCTTCACCCACCCAGGAAACCCCTGGTGACTTTCATCTACTTTCTGCCTCTATGATTTTGCTTATTCTAGACATTTCATAGAAGTGGAATTACACAATTACTTGTCATTTTATGGGTGACATACTTCACACAATGTTTTCAAGTTCCCTCCATGTCGTAGCATGCATCAGAATTTTCTTCCTTTTTAAGGCTGAATAATATTCCATTGTATGTATATATTATATTTTGTTTAATCATTCATCTGTTAATGGAATCTTGAGGTGTTTCTGCCTTTTGGCTATTGTAAATAATGTTGCAATAAACACTGATCCATGAATATTTGTTTGGATCCTTGTTTTCAGTTTTTTTTTGCAGGGGGTATACACCTAGGAGTGGAAAGGCTGGGTCATGTGGCAATTCTATATTTAGCTTTTGAGGAACAGCCAAATGACTTTCCCATTTTACCTCTCCATCATTTTATAGACCCACCAGCAATGTACAAGGGTTCTAATTTCTCCACATTGTCAATAACACTAGTTACTTTTTTCTTTTATTATAGCCATCATAGTACATGTGAGGTGATATCTCATCATAGCTTTGATTTACATTTCCCAGTGACTAATGATGTTGAACATGTCCTTATAGGCCTTTTGTGTATCTTTGGAGACATGTCTATTCAAATCCTTTGCCCATTGTTTGTCTTTTTGTGGTTGATTTTAACAGTCTTTTATATATACTAAATTCAGCATGGAAATGTGATACAGCCGGGCTCATGTGAGGATTTAGTAAATTCTTTTTGATGGCCATATACTACACATAGAAAGTGACTGCATGGCCAAAAATGAAACTGGAGAGGTAATAAAGCCTAAATCATGAAGCGCCTTGACTATCATGCTTAGGTAGGTATAGTAGGAAAGGAACATCGTGGAGCATTTTAAAACAGAATGAAAAAGAAAGATAATCTCCACCAACCCTCCCGCTCCCCCCAAAAAAGTTTAAGTTCCACTTTTTTAAAGGAGAACTAACATTGCAAAAAATGTTTTAAACGTATCTTATTAAATGCATTGGAAATAATGGGGGTGGGAGAATGCATAAGTATGATGAAAAATTCAGAATATTAATGTTTTTATTGAATAAAATGAAATAAAATATAACCATATCTTTCCATTTCTCTTGATGTAGAAATGAATAGAACAAGTCCTATTCTGTACTAAGGGTTTCTTTACAACTAAAACATTATGAGTTGGATAAGTATTCATTAAATATACATATTTCCTTTCAGCACCTTGGTCTGTGTGTAGATATGGAGAAGTAGTTCTCACATTGTGGTCTTTGTGCAACAGAAGCAACAACTGGACACTAGTCAGAAATGGAAACTCTGTGGCTCCAGCCCGGACCTACTGAATCTGAAACTCGGGAGGCAGCCAAGCAGTGTGTGTTTTCACAAGGAGATTTAGAAGCAGGCTAAAAGTCGAGACTCACTAATAAATAACGATAATAACATGTCCATGACCTCAGATGAAGGGCTTTTCTACTTATCTGCATTAATTTCCCAAAGCCAGCATCAGATGAGAGGAGCTGATTTAATATTCAACAAAGGTTTGTTTTGAATAGGCAACTATTACCTAATTAAACCTTGAGCTAGATTCTGGGAAGGCAGAGAAGAAGGCAAAGCATGTGTACTTGGGAATAAATCACCTACACACAAGCCTTTCCAATCACTGATCGAAGCTAACAGCTATAACAGAATTATCCTCAGAGAGTGCCAGGAGAGCCTAGAAGAGTATTCCCCAGCTGCCTGGGTGGAATAGGCAGGGATAGTGGAAAGTTACTCAGAGGAAGAGAACCTAAGCTGAGTTTTAAAGGATGAATAGTTTTCCAGAATGACAGGGGGTGAAGAGCATTTCTTGCAGGGGTAATTATACAGGAAACTATGAGAGAGCAAGGCTCACGTGAGGATTCGGGAAATAATAAGTCTTTTACTTTTAGTAGAGGTGTAGTGCACATAAGAGCTGATTGTACGGTCAAAATTAAAATTGGAGAGATGATAAGGCCTGGATCATGAAAGGCCTTGACTACCATGCTCAGGCAGATGGTGTTGCTCCAGTTGGCAATGCACATCATGGAAACATTTAAGCCAGAAAGTAAACCAAAAATCTTTGAATTTTAAAATAATGATTTTTCCAGCTGATTAGATGATGGTTGGTGAAGGAGTCAGAGTGAAGAAAGAAATGTGTTAGATGTTTGTTATTATATTATATTATATTATATTATATTATATTATATTATATTATATTATATTATGTTATATTATTATATTATGTTATACTGGTCTTATTTTACTATAATACAATATAATACAATACTGGGTCTTATATTAATTTCTGCTCCAAAAGAAGCATTAGAGCTGATGGTCTGGCTAGGCACTATTTTCGGGGAAACAAGGTAGAAAGTGGAACAATAGTTTGGACACATATCAATATGAATTTGTTCATAGCACCACTGATTTTAGCTTAAGACATGAATTTCCTATTATTTACAACACGTCAGTGATGTCTTAATTGTCATAAGAGGTGAAAACTCTTTTAAACAATTGTCTTTAAAGATTTCAAGAAAGGATGTAGTGAGTTTATTACAAACTATTCGTTTTGCTTTAATTCAAATGAAGAAAAATGTCTGTATAGATGATTTTTTTCATTTTTCACCAAATTTGTCACTTCAAGATACATTTGAAATGTATACTTAGGTACATTTACTGAATAATTGGTTTATAAATATGACCTATATGGTCCTCACTTTAGGATAGAAAAAAAATAAATTGGCTGCATTCAAAACAGTAATATATAGCTTTAATAGCACAGAAATTTCAAGATGCACCATTTTCTTTGTTCTCACTGAACCTGTGTCAATAGGCAGTTGATTACTTTTAAATTTGGGTCTATATCTTATTTCCTCATGGAAATAAAGTTGCAGAAGTAAAAATAATGATTCTCTCCTTTTCTCTTTTGATTCTTTCTTCCTAATATTTCCATCATACTTATTAAGGGTCTTAAATAGAATAATAATCTTTCTCTTTTTTTCTTCCCTCCTTTCTAATTGCTTGGGTCCTATAGATTCAAGGGACTATGTACCTAGGAGTATGACAGTCATCTCCCATATATCCAGAGCAACTTCTATGGTTGGCAGCTATAGCCCATGAAGGGCTAGACATTGTACAAGGTCTAACAATTAAGTATGCGAATTCATCCCAGAAAAAGTATTACAACCTCATTACTGAATATCACATGGTCACCTTTGAAGTACTCCCCTTGGTAAGCTATGCACCCTTAAAGCAATTTTGGAACTTTTTTTGTGGAATGGCCATCAGAGCTGTCATCGATTACCTTGATGTCCTGAATGTCATCAAAATATCTTCCTTTTAATATTTCCTTTATCTTTGGGTAAAGAATGAAGTCATTGGGGGCCAGATCACTTGAGTAGGGAGGATGTTCCAATATAGTTATTTGTTTACTGACTAAAAACTCCCTCACAGACAGTGCTGTGTGAGCTGGTGCGTTGTCCTGATGCAAGAGCCATGAATTGTTGGTGAAAAGTTCAGGTTGTCTAACTTTTCAACCCAGCCTTTTCAGCACTTCCAAATAGTAAACTTGGTTAACTGTTTGAGCAGTGGATACAAATTCATAATGAATAATCTCTCTGATATCAAAAAAGGTTAGTAACATCGTTGCAACAAGTTCGTGAACTTAATTGTCCAATTCGTATGTAGCTAGGTCAAAGAAGACCAGAGGATCTCACCATTGAAGTAGAAAATCAACACTAATTTCTGATTAAGCAGATGGAAAATAATATTTCGGGAAATCTACACTCTCAAAGAAAGGTTATCATTTTAATAATCAAAGAAGGTAAAATATTTAATAAATTAAGAAAATTCATCCAAACTTGGAAATAAAACAAAAGGAGGTCCCCATGTCCTTTTACAGTGATAATGGAACATTACCTAATAGTCCCATGCGAAGATAATTTAATTATCTTGTCCTATGTTCCCTTGTTTGACTTGCTGTTTAGTATTAATTAGATCTCAGAGTTTATGAAGTTCCACCTTAACTCCTGGATTTGTATCTGGTAGAGATGTAAATTATTTATGCCTGATAAGAAAGATAACCCCAACATTATAGTTTTGTTGTTTTATTGAATATTAACCAGTTTTGTATCTCACTGTGTCCTCACTTGGCAGAAGGTACTAGGAATATCTCTGGAGACTCTTTTATGAGACACTAATTCCATTCATGAGGGCTCCACCCTCATGACCTAATCATCCCCCAAAGTTCCCACTTCCTAATACCATCACCTTTGGGAGTTAAGATTCCATGTATGAATTTTGGGAGGATACAAACCATAGCACAAAGTCCATAAATATTCCTATATGGCTTTGTGGTGTGTTAACTTGGCTAGGAAAACCTACATTCTGCAAAATTGCCTTTCTAGCATATTTCCAGATGAGGTGGGCTACAAGAGAGATTCTTCATGAGAGCTGGAGGAGAAAAAGGAAGCAGCAGCCATTTTGTAGCCGGAACTTGTGTTCTCCCAATTATCCAATCAAACACTAAGTACTAACCTCAGTGCTGCTGTGAAGGGATTTTGCAGATGTACATAAAGTGCCTAATCAGTTCACTTTAAATTAGGGAGGTTACTTTGGGATGGGCCTGATTTACTCTGTAAGAAGGCCTTCAGAAGTGTTTAAGCCTTTCCTGAGGACACACCTTAGGCCGTGTTGAGTTCCAGGGGCTCCTAATCATTATCCCCTGACTACCTGTGCGCACAAAGCTATGACTCATGCCTATGGGTACCAGCCTGTTTGTGATCTTCCCTTCTCGATGTTCTGACTTACCAGGATTTCAGATTTGCTTCAACAGTCACCACCATTTGTACGTCAATTCCTTGAAATAAAATAAACAGCTAAATACATACTGTGTTTCCCCTAAAATAAGACCTCGCTGGACAATCAGCTCTAATGCATCTTTTGGAGCAAAAATTAACATAAGACCAGTATTATATTAATATTGTATTATATTATACCCGGTCTTATATGAATTTTTGCTCCAAAGGACGCATTAGAGCTGATTCTCTGGCTAGGTCTTATTTTTGGGGAAACACGGTATGTGTGGAAGTGGGAGGGGTATATCCATACACCTTATTCTGCTTACCTGGTTGAATCCTGAATGATAAACCTCGTTAATGAGTTAAAGAAACAATTGCCATGTTTATTCTATATTTGTATGAGAGTCACCCTTTTTCAACTTTTATTTTGACAAGGTAAATAGTGAATATCAACACTAGTTCCTCTGGGATCTTACTAAAACCAATATTTTGTCTATTTGGAGAAAGGTTCTCTACATGCTTTCAAAGTAACTAACACTGAGTGGTAATAGTGACACTATTAAGAAATGATCTCAAATAATATTTACAAATCATATTGTTTAGAATCTAGGTTACATAATTTCTTATGTAGCATATGGAGCCCCATTCAATTTTGGGGAGTAACCTTGCAAGAATGTTTCAAACAGATACTCTAGAGCGCACTGGTAATCACTTATTTTGTTTATCGACCATTGATCTGATTGCTTTAGCCAGGTAAAAGAGACACAGGAAAAACATGAAGGACATATGATCAGGTAAGCTACTCTGGTCAAATGCTACGTCCTGTCAAGTCAGTTGAAATCAACAAGATGGAATAGTAACTGAGAAACAACTGTGGGAAAGGCCAACTATTTATATTAAGTGTTTCTGTCAATTGAGTCAAAAACATGACTCATGATGACTTTTGGCAGCTAGAGGGACAGAAAAGACTGTTATTCTTTCCAGATGAGCCCTTGGAGAGTTTCATCTGGTGAACAAGCATCCTTTTAAAATTGCCCTTGCGATTAGAAAAGGATGGGTTAAGAGAGGGATGATAATTAAAATTTGAAGAAAAGAAAGAGAGTAACGAAGGGGGGAAAATGACGCAGATGAAAAAGAGAAAAAATGACAGGGAAAAGATTCTCTTTCAAATCACCGCCCTACACCACAAAGAGGAAAGCAAGCAGTCTGTGGGATTCTCTGTCAGTGACTCAACAGTGGCATGATTAGTTGTAGCTCAGATATGGACATGGTTTGTGAGCCAACTAGGGCCCTTTACTAGACAGGGAGGGTGCGATGGAGAGAATTGGCAGACCACAGCTCCTTGTGACCGAAAAAGGAAGGGTGTAGTCTGTTTGCACTTATCCTGCATTTCATCAGTTCGACTTGTGATATTTTCATTCACTTAAAAAAATGATGAAGTGATCCCCAATGGGTGTGTTCACTTTCTAAACAATAAAGCCGTCTGTTTTTTTTGGTGATGCTAAAAGAGCAAATTTTCACCAACCGCTTTTTCCACATTACACAGGGAGGGTATTCAATATCCAAGTGGGTGGCTCCCTCAAAGGGACCAATTTTGGAAACCCCCACCTAGAAAAACAGTTTGGATTTTTATGGCTCTTTTCATCCAAAGATCTCCAGGGATTACCAAGCAAAATATGAGATCCCTGACAACATTTCAAGGTGGTAGCAGACAAGAATTGCTGAAATCTCTTGGCAGATGAGAAAACAGTGGCCAAAATGAAAGGACCACGAGACAGAAAATAACAATAGTACCAAGAACTTCATGTCTCAAACTATTACTGCTGCCTCTGAAACTTTCGTATGCCTCTGCCATAGTATAGTTTCATTGTGATTAGGTACAAAATAATACTATTTTATTAAAATACTGCCATTACCTGTGTGTCAGTGAGTATGAGTATCATAACTTCTTGAACGAGGTTCACATTTTCAAGGTCAGAAGCAATTTCCAAGGCATATGACATAAACTTGAATATTTAATATATTTTTTACCTTTAATAATTATAAGATTCCTTGGGTTGATATTAATTACTTGTGTGATTAAGAGTCAATTTGGAGGGCTAATTATGTATATGAGAATTATATAGTTTTATTTCACTATAAATTTAATTTTCAATAGAATATGCCATTTGGCTTTAGTTTGCAAGTGGATTATTTAAATTTGACAAGTGAGAGGGAAAAAGATTAGCAAATACATCTTTTATGTTCTTGAAATAGCTATATTTTACTTTTAAAAAAATGAATTTGCTTCATTACCAAATAAACCTTTTTGTATTACGCTATACTGTTAACTTTAATTCATGTTGACTCTAAGCATGAGACTTTTCCCAGGAATAGGTTTAATCAATTAGTATTGGTCTTATCCATCCAGCAGAAATGCAAACAAATATCCTGAATATTAACCACACTTCCTCTAAGTTCCTAAGCTCAGACTCAAAATATACGTCTCGTGGCCTAAAGGACATATAGGCAAATGAGCTGCAAAGAAAGGCCTTTTTTGTAATATTAGTAAAAATTTTTGCCAAATTAGTCTCTGTTCCAGGTTTCAGAAAATTCCTCATATACATATTTCAATATATTTAAA
Source organism: Rhinolophus sinicus (assembly GCF_036562045.2). Taxonomy (NCBI): domain Eukaryota; kingdom Metazoa; phylum Chordata; class Mammalia; order Chiroptera; family Rhinolophidae; genus Rhinolophus; species Rhinolophus sinicus. The sequence continues at coordinate 18,730,056 of NC_133761.1, read as the reverse complement.
ACGCTAAGTCTAGAATTGGAGGCCGTTAAATGGCTCATATTTATTTTCTTGAATATCATAATGTACCTAGTGCCAAAAAGCCTCTGGGTGTATGTACAAAATTTGTAAAAATACATAAAAACCTACTGAACCAAAACCACAGTGGAACTCACAATAACTTTCCAGACAGCATAATTCACCACTTAGTCACTGGGGAATGCCAATCTCAAAAGATAGATTTTACACCAGACCAAGAAGATCAACAAAAATAAACCCTTCTTGGACTAGGAACAGAAAGAAAGTCCAATTCGATGGCCTTAAAACAATACTAACATTAATGATAATAACAAATTAACTATTTTAATTAACTACTAACTATTTAGTGCCAACATTTAGTTGAAAGATTTTTTTAAACATTGTGCCTTTTCAAATGATACTGAATAACCAAGAACATTAATGTATGTCATAATATTCATTTTCTATTTACTGTACATTTAGATTAATATTTCTTCCTGATTTCCTATTAGATTAATTGAAAAGCTAAATTAAATGTGTTTAGCCACATGAAAGAATTATAGTGGTTACTGACTCTCTCTTATCTTTCTGTAGTCTGAGTCCAGGTAAGGAGTACAGGAACTCCCATCTAATTTACCTCCAACACATATCCTAACTTGGTTACTTCTCCCCATCCCTTTCCCACTGCCATGGTTCACACTGGAGGGATCTCCCAGGTAGGCAGCTGTAGCAGCCTCTTCTATGTCCTCTACTTCCTCTCTTCTACTTCTGCTCTTTTTCACCACATCCTCCAACTCCCACTACTACACTTTCTTAATTTGGTCCCTGCTGGGCAGTTAGACTTATCTTTTAAAAAATGGTAATCAGATCACATCATTCTTTAGTTGTAATTTCCAGTAGCTTCTCACTGCACTTAGAATAAAATCCAAGTCCTACAAGAATCTACACAATGTTTATATAGCACCTGCCTATTTCTCTGTAGTCTATATATATACCATCTGTAGTAGTTACAGTATGACAATGAAATGATGAAAATATGACTAATTAGTTTATTAGGCTTCTATTTCTTTAAATATATATATATATATATATATATATATATATATATATATATATATATCTACATCATATATACACACACATATATATGATGTATACATATTCATGTGTATACACACACACAAACACACACACACACATATATATACATAATATACAGGTATTTATAAATATATACTATGACTTGTATTCATCTTTTGTTATCAGTATATATTAAGTACTACAATTTCAATGGCTATTTTTCTTTCTTAAAATGTATATACATTTTTTTGGCACACTCTGTAATACTCAATATATACCAGTAACAAAAGATGAATACAAGTCACATTTCACCTCTGCAATTACAAGAGGTGCTCAAAGTGGTTACCATCAGTGTCCAGACATTTCTGATTATGGCGAACTACTGCTTGAGCAACGTTGACCAAAGTGTCTACTTGTATAAGTTTTTTTGGCATCCCTGGTATATACATATATATGTTGTATTGTAGATATATTCAGGTGGCTTAGTAGGTAAGAGGAGCGATCTCATAATAAAAAAAGATAAAACATGGAAATTAATATTAGGGTTTTTGTACATAAATCTGAAAACTTAAGTGTTTCCATATCACCCACTATGTCGTTATTCTGTGCCTTTCCTCTGCAACAACAAAGACAGAACTTTCATGCAAATAATTTATGAAAGTCTATTCTTGGGGGCTTAGGGCAACTAAAATCAAAATGAAAGAGACAATGGAGTAAATAACAGAGGAATACTATGACATATTACAAGAAATCAAAAGACCTCAATTCTAGCCTATTTTGCTAGCTGGGTGATTTTAGGAAAAAATAATGTCTTAGATTCTACTCCTTTGTAAGATGAGTGTGGTTACTAGAAAATCTCCTCATTCTTTACACATGTATTATTTTGTGACTCTACTAAGAAATGAGATCCATGAATGTGTAGAGGACAACAGTTTGACATTAAATGCTCTATCCACCCACTTCCCCTTCCTATTACCTTTATCCTTCTCTACACTATTAAAATGGTAGAAATATCAACCTTTGGGTCCTGAGTAGTATTCTAGGTGTGATCAAACAATACAATGAATGTTTAAATAAAAGAACATGTATTACAGTAAAAGACACATTGCCATTAATCCCTATCAAATACTCCCCCTTGCTTCGAACACACTTATCCCGTCATTCTGGCCACTTTCTGAAGCAGTTCTGTAAGTCCTCTTTCGTGAGTATCTTTAGTTGCTCCATCAGGGCTACCTCGATGTCCTGAATCATTTTGACTTTGGGGAAGAGCCGGAAGTCGCATGGTGCCAGATCCGGTGAATAAGGCAGCTAAGAACACACCATAATGTTTTTATTTGACAGAAATTGCCATACCAGAAGTGATGTGTGACACAGAGCATTGTCATGATGGAAGATGATTTATGGCACACTTTAAAGCACACCTTCTCTCAACCATAGCTCACACCCGACTGCACCAAAAATTTGAAACTTGTCACACACTGTTACTAAGGTTTGATGCGTCACTTCCCATGTTGAAGATCACTGCCTTTTCATTGGATGGCACTTGGTAGCAGCACTCACTGTATTTTGTGATCACAATGGAAAGGCTCCACGTCACACATCACTTCTGGTATACGGCAATTTCTGTCAAATAAAAACATTATGGTGTGTCCTCATCTACCATATTCACCGGATCTGGCACTGTGAGACTTCTGGCTCTTCCCCCAATGTGTCTTCCTCTACACATTCATGGATCTCATTTCAAAATGATCATGAAAGGTAAACATTTTGAATAGATTCAGGACATCGAGGCAGCCACAACAGCGCAACTAAAGACACTTACAAAAGAGGACTTCCAGAACTTCTTCAGAAAGTGGCAAGGATAATGGGATAAGTGTGTGTGAAGCGAGGGGGAGTATTTTGATGGGGATTAATGGCAATGTGTCTTTTACTCTAATATTTTTTTAATTTAAACATTCACTGTATTATTTGATCACACTTAGTAGATTGTTCAAGTATAACATAGAACAAAGGACTCAATTGAGAAGTTAAATGAATTTTGAAATTCATAACAAATACAATTGTTTAAAAGTCAAAGAGTTATTCATAGGCAAGACCCGAAGCATTTATCATGGGGACAGTTTTCAGTTTGTGGTTTTAAATTACAATAATGACTCTTCTTAGAGGAGCACAGAGGACTAAATAAAGATGATGAAATAAGCATAGGGTAGGAGGATTGAGGATGGTAACCAAAGTAACTTCCCTGCTACACAGGAAAGTATTAAACACACACATACGCAGACATACCTCTGGACAACGAAGGAGTGTGGAAAACATTTGAAGGCAATAGTTTAAGGTTGAAATGCTCTGTGGGTCCCTGAGAAGAGAGCCAGAACTCCACACTTTTGGGTCTTGACATGTTTGCTTAGAGGAGAAAAAAAAATGAGATAAAAATACCCAGAATGGATTGGCAAAATCCCAATGGAGAGAATTTCTATCTTATTTCACAGGAACTATTGAGGAAAATAATTTGTTCATTCAGAGAGATTCCAGGATGTCAAGACAAACCTGGAGAGAGATTAGAAATGACAGAAGGAGGTGTTTCCTAGGATGAGCCTAAGAACGCACCTTACAAAGTCCAGCAGAACTAATTGTGGTGGGAAGAGCAAATGAGAAGACACAACTCCCAATAGTAATGGGAGGAAGAAGCACACTCAATATCTTCTTTAGACTGAATGGACTTTGGCCAGAAGTTGAGACGATAGAAGTGATAGACCACATAACTACAGACCACAATGGACTAGGGAAGGTAGCTGTGCAATCAGTCTCAAAAACCCAAAATCACACAGATCAAGGACTACAGCAGAGGGATAACCAAACAACGGCAATTACGTCAGGCTCCCTCAGTAGGAAAACTATGTTTGTAAATCAGAAGTGACTTACCTATCTGGAAGTTCCTAGGCTAATCATGTTATGCCATCTGTAAAAATGGGAGTTCTATAACCATGATCACTTATTTAAAAATGGAGACAAAATTAACTCACATAAGTACACAACTGAATTGTGACTGCAAAAACATGTAATCTCTTATAAATGTGCATCAGTGTAACTAGAAGATGGAATTTTAATGTATTATTTTTGTTGTTGTTGTTGTTGTTATTTTTAAGAGAAGAGTCGTGTGCCTATTACTGACGCTGTTGACCAGAATGGCAACAGAGGGTGTGGAACCATCTATTTTTCACAATATATAGCTAGAACAGAAAATTAACTCTTTCAATTTCCTTATTTTTTCTTTCTCCACAGGAAAAATTTAGGGGAGTATAGTGATTTCCATGAGAAAAAAAACACACAAACAAACACCTTTCATACAACAGTGATATATAAATTTACCCTTTAATTTGAATATAAAGACATGTGACATTCTGGAGCCCAAGCTGTTGAAAGGAAACAAAATTACAAAGGAAACATGCAACTTATGACATGAAACATGAAGAATTATTAAGAGAGAGTCAAATTATGTACAAGTCTTCCTTGACTACCTAAACTTTTATGAATGTATTTAAAGTAAGAGATCAAAAAGGAAATTGAATCAGGAAGATTATGTAGCATCATCTATTGACTCAAGATTGTCTATAGTAAGATACCAAATATACTTGAGATTTACTCTCAGACATTAGTGCTCTTAAAAATTTATATTCATGTATCATTGTATTTCTCAGTCACAGATAGGCAAACTTTTATTCTACTAACTTCACAAATGCTTAGATTTATTAAGATTTACTATAGATACCCTGAAGAATTATTCAGCCTTCCCTCTAACCATGTGAAAAACAGTAGAGAATCAACAAGGAAATTGTATCTGTTGAGGATATGCCAAGTGTAGAATTGTCAGAATTCTATGGAAAAAGCAGGGGGAAAGGTAGACAATGAAATAGGGGTATTTATTTCTGTGTTTCAATTGTTTGAGAAATTGTTGTCTTGAACCAAATATTCTCAGATAAGAAATGCAAACTAAATCAAATAACTGTTCAGGAAACAATGCCAATAGCTAAAGGATCATAATTATATGTGGAGAATTTTCAATCCTCCAGAAATATGTTTTAGTCTGCAAACATATGTTTTAATTTCCAAGTCTTGAATAGTCTTTCCTCAATATTTCAAAAAATACTTGCAATAGCTATATTGTAGAACCTCACTTATCTGATAACAGCTTATTCAAAATAGAGTGTAATATGAAGACTACTATTGTATAGTTGTATAGATAGAGGTTTCCTGCTACTGTTGAATATTTATTTGAAATAAATTTTCAAGTTTACAAATATGCATGTAGGGAAACTGGTATACCACTCACCAGCTGAGAAAGTATGCTAAATATCACTATGAGCAAACACCACAAAGACCACATTTAAAGTACCAGGATCACTTCATGACATGTTTGTACTATACATTTAAATGTCTTCACACTAAAACCTAATCACCATGACTGAAATAATCATGGGGTGGTCTCCATTAGTCACCAAGGTCTCTAAAATAAATGAGCTAACCCTGACATTTCTATTCACATGAGAAACAGGAGCCTAAATTAGAACTATATAATGGGGAAAAAAGCATTTATAAATATTGCTCTATATTATTGATAATATTAACCTTTAGTTTAATATCTTTCCCCCAAAATGCAAACTAATATTTTTAAGAAGATTAACCAAAAAAAAACCAAAACATAGTTACCATAGGTTTTATTTTTAGAATTTATTTTCCTGAATTTATAAGGAATGCACAGAAAAGAGAATTCAAATGATATTAAAGTGTATTCAATAAAAAGTAATTTGATTTTCCACTTCTGCCCAGCTTTTCTCCCCAGCTGCTACCACTGTTAATAGCTCCTTTAATATCTTCCCACAAGTATCCTATACACATATAGGTATGTACATGTAGATTTCTTTTTAATACACAACCATTAGTATGATGTGGAGCCTTTTCTATATCTTGATTTTTCCACTTAATAAAATAAGAACTTTTTCAATTTCAATGCATATAAAGCATTCTTATTCTTTTCAATATCTGCATAACATTCCATTGGATTAATTTAAAATAAATTATTTAAACAGTTCCACTGATGCACATTTTTCAGTGCTCAATGACTGTTCGTATACATACAAGGTCAGACAATTAAGTTCGTGAACTCACCCTAGAAAAAGTGCTATATACCTCATTGCTGAATATCACTATAGTCACCTTCGAAGTACTCCCCTTGGGAAGCTGTGCAGCAACTTCAGTGCCTAGTCTACACTTCTTAGCAATTCGCGAACTCTTTCTGGAACGGCCATCAGAGCTGTTGTCATATTACCCTTGATGTCCTGAATGTCATCAAAATGTTTTCCGTTCAATATTTCCTTTATCTTGAGGTGAAGAAAGCAGTCATTGGGGCCCAGATCAGGTGGGTAAGGAGGGTGTTCCAATAGTTATTTGTTTACTGGCTAAAAATTCCCTCACAGACAGTGCCCTGGGAGCTGGTGCATTGTCGTGATGCCAAGAGCCATGAATTGTTGGTAAAAAGTTCATGTCATTTTTGTCTAACTTTTTCACCCAGCCTTTTCAGCACTTCCAAATAGTAAACTTGGTTAATTGTTTGTCTAGTTGGTACACATTCATAATGAATAATCCCACTGATATCAAAAAAGTTGAGCAAACATGGTTACAAGTTTGCAAACTTAATTGTCTGAACTCATGCATTATTCTGTACATGTGAAAGTATATCTGTAAGATAAATTCCTAGAAATTGAATGCTGGGACAGGGGACATGCATTTACATTTAGGTTAGAAAAAGAAAGCTGTATTTAATTTCAGTTATGTCAATTTATGTTCCCATCTAAAGTATGAAAGAATGTATTTCCTCATATTATAAGGTTTAGAACTTATTTCTTGCCATTTTGAAAGTTAGTAAGTTTCACCTACCACTGCAAAATAGAAAAAAAAAAAAATGAAAGTATACAAATATAAATTAGCATTGAAAGGTTTGCATGTTTCCTTTTAATAAAACAAAATATAATCTCCAAATCTGAATTTTCTTTGAATGGATAAACTGACATCATTTTTCACAAAGCTAAGTTATATTAAGACTAATTGTTCTCTCCAAATTTTAGCATAATTAAAAATAAATCAAAATAAAATAACTTCAATGTGAATGGAAATAGCACAAACAGTAGAAAACTGCATTTCTTCATTATACTTTAGAGAGGTAGAAAACACTAGTAATCAATTTAAGATCATTCAGCAATCATCAAATATTTAATTCTATTTTTCCTAATTTACTTATTTTCTCAAAATGTCATTTTTGTTGTTGTTTTTTTAATAGGAAAAGCCAGGACTTTAGCTTTTCCAAATAAACTACACTTAGGGATTAAAAGAAAAATCTTCAGCAAAATGTTTCCTCATTTAATTACTAGTTTCTTTTTTTGAACACATTTGTGGATGTCTGTGTGAAAACACTACTTTCAACTTTAATATTTGAATTCCAAGACTACAAATGAACAATTAAGAATTGCCTGCTCAACAATATTTTCCTTTAAACAAAATCACATTTTACATTTAAAAATTAATTTAAAAGAATCTAGCAGATACACATATTTTTTACCATATTATACCTCAGTATGAAGTTTTTATATTCAAAAGAGCCAAAATACCCCAAAACCTTTGAGGTGTGAATATTTTTCTATTTGTCCATAAGACATAGGATTAAATTTTAAAGCAAGAAGAAAAGAACTTCTGGAGCATTTAAATATGGTTGTGAAAAACTATTTTGTTTATTTGCTTTTTAACTTGTTCTAGGTTGGCTAACCTTCTCTTGTATTTCTTCTCATATCAATACACAGTCAGAGGTGCTTTTGCTCTGAGACAGCCCCAGTAGTTTTAACTTGATACTTTGAAACATGAGGCATCAGAGTTAAGTGAAACTCCTTGGGTGTCAAAAGTGTTCCTACAAAGAACTGCTCAACTGAAGATTGTCTCTCTTAGAGATTCAAGAAAAGGAAATGCTGGCTCCCTGAGCCCCTTCAGCCAGACTCCAATGATGCCTCATATAAGTATCTGGTAGGGATGCTAGCTTGACCTATCTTTGACCACTGCTGGAGTAAAGGATTATCCAGGAATGACTAAAGAACAGTGGCAGAAGGTCAGTTCCACTGAGGATTTTGAATGAGACTCTCAGTAGAAGAAGAATGGATGCCTGGAGTAATGGGATAGAAAGAAGGGCCGGAGGTGTGTCTCCAGTTGGCACCAGATGCCCAGGTCTAACGATCCTTGTCTGAGCAGAACCTGAAAGCTTTTCATAAGACACTAAGGCGTAATCAATCATAAGGCCCCAGCATCTCATAAAATATTAATAATCTCCTCCTCAGTGACTATTATTAGCCCCATTGTTGCACAGAAGTTTCATTATACAGAAATAAGTTTTTAAAACTTTCTCACAATTAGAATCATCAGTGATTGATATTTTGTAACACATAAAAATATGTTGTTGCAACCGGCATTTACCATAGTATATGGGGCTTAGCATATTTAAAAATAATTGTCTACCGTGTTTCCCCGAAAATAAGACCGGGTCTTATATTAAGGTTTACTCCAAAAGACACATTAGGGCTTATGTTCAGGGGATGTCATCCTGAAATATCATGCTAGGGCTTATTTTCTGGTTAGATCTTATTTTCGGGGAAACATGGTATAATCTCTTCCCACTGTGATCCATAATTAGCAATGTTGTCAGCTGTCTTTCTAAAGTGAGGCCTTATTAGCTGTGTCCCATCAGCTATATCATTTGGTGCTCACCACCAAGAGATAAAGTCTAAACTCCCAGATTACTTGATATACTATTTATGATCTAGCTCCAACTAACTTCTAACTTCTCACATCTCTTTCCATTCACCTATATACATTTTGCATTATAGACATTAAACGCTTCATGAAGTTCTTCAAAGGTAACATTTTTTTTATATAACTCTGAGCAATTGTTTTTAACCATCTACCTGTTACACTCCTATTATGTCTTTAAGATTAATTATCTACCATCTCTTCTGTGAGGTCTCAGTAATCACTATGGAAAAAAGTTATTAACTTCTTGCACTATGATCTCACAAATCTGCTAGAGATTGTATTAACTTTTATTGCAATTATTTCTCTATATGTGTTTACCCTTTATTAGACTGTTACTTAATTTTCAGTAATTGATGTTTATATTTGCGTGCCTAATGCCTATCTGAGATTTGATCCATGAAAGGTAATCAATAAATGTGTGTTCAATGGATGAATAAACAATGAATTAAATATACAAATGAAGCAAAACCACATTGAAGATCTACACAGTTAAATATTTTTCTGGTGGAAGGCTGCCTCATTTTTAATACCCTAATTTTATAGAAAATACGTGTCTCTTAACACAGTATTCTTCAGCCAATATTTATACAGAAAAAAATTACATTTATGTCTCTAAAATTCAAAATGACATATTTTGGTAAATTGCTTGGGGAAAAGTAATTTTCCAAATAGAAATGATAGAATGTCAGAATCACATAGACATTTTGAGAAGCAGGCCAAATCTCAACAAAGGGGGTATTCATCTTAGATGTTGCTGGCACTAAGAAAAGCCGTGTTGCTGCAAACAAACTTTTTTTAATAAGCATATCAATTACGTTTGGTAATCTGGAAGAAATTTTTTAAATATTTAACAGATACTTATATATGAAAATGTTATTTTTTTTTTCAGAAATTGCGAGTGTGGGACTGAAATATTTTTCCCATATAAAATAATGGGAAACAAATTCTTGGTTAGCATTTTCATTCCAATTGTCTGATTTTGAGAAACAGATTATTAATAAATGGGAGATAGCTGTATTAAATTAGAGATTTAATACATTCAAATCATTGTGCCATTTATTGTAAGAAATATAAAAATAAAGATGATTTGTGCCTTGTCTTTAAGGAGCGCACAATTTAGTTTATGTCTAAGAAATATGATAGGATCACAATCAATTTTCATTTCCAATACTAACCCATGAAACTCTAGCAGTTACATAGGGGGCTATGTTGGTAAGGATTCTGATACTACAGCCCAGCTTGGGAGATGAAACTACGATGAATGGCAATGTTTGTAACAGTAACATACTTGCCACCATGACTCTAGGGATTCACACACACACACACACACACACACACACACACACACACACACACTACTTGTAATTGAAATGATAAGCAAAAATTTTCAGGAAGAGGTGACACTGAAGCTGAGCAGAGTAATTTTGGGAATAGAGATGGAAAGAAGTCGTCAAAGTAAAATAGTGTCAGAAGCAAAGCTTAGAAGAGAAAGGACTTGGGAAAATCCAATAAAAGAAAGAAGTCACTGGGTTGAGACCAAATGTATTCCTCTTGTCCTCACAATGGAAGCACAGGGTAGCTCCCCAGAAAGTCTCTTTCAACTTGACAGATGACCAATGAGAAGACTCTTCAATGGAATAGCAATTTTGCAATAACTTGGAAAACTAAAACAGCATATCAATTGCTAGTAGTATACGGGAGAAACTAATGTTAATTGTAAGACAAACTGTACTAAGTGAAGAAAAGGAAAGTGAAGAGGTATCTCTGATTCAGTTAATGAAACACGGACTGGAAAAAAAACATATAGAACTGATATAGACAAAATCTAATCAATAGAGAGTCATAGTAAAAAGAGGAATTTTAGTTGTGATGAGATTACAGAATCACTACCTTCCAAAGATAGGCTCAAAAAGAGAAAGAAATTATTTGTACTTACTGATAGAATAAAATTCCAAAAATCTCAGAGTTAAATTTCAACTGAAATGTTTCCTCGCAAATATTATGCATCCTACATAGTTATTTCAGATTTCCTAGGAGTTGTACGTCCTGGGGCATGAGTTCTGATGGAGACATATATTTCAGGATCAGCCTTAAATTGGCCTCAGAGTCATCTTTATGAAAATAAGATAAGAGAAAGTACCTTTCGGTGGATGGGAGGAGAGGCTTACTGAGAGAACTAAATTTGTTCTACTATCAATCAGTTTGCTACTTTTATTTAATCTCTTCTTGTTTCTATATTTTAAAAAAATCTGCTTGCCCTCTTATTTTTAGCTTCTTTTACCAGTCTTGTCTCAAGATAATAATGTTTACAGCCCCTAAATTGCTTTTGTGCATATCAGTTGTCTCGTACATCATCTAATAAATAAAAAATCTGATTCTTTTCTACCGTGTTTCCCTGAAAATAAGACCTAGCCGGACAATCAGCTCTAATGTGTCTTTTGGAGCAAAAATAAATATATTATTATTATATTATAATTGATAATTAATATATAATTATTATATCATATCATATCATATATTACACTATATTATATTATATTATATTATATTATATTATATTATATTATATTATATTATATTATCTTATCTTATCTTATACCTGGTCTTATGTTATACTAAAATAAGACCAGGTCTTATATGAATTTTTGCTCCAAAAGACGCATTAGAGTTGATTGTCTGGCTAGGTCTTATTTTCGGGGAAACATGGTATCTTAGCCATTCTTTTCCCCACAATCTATCCAAATTCTTCAATGACTATTGTACCAATGTGGGTTCAACCAGAGTAATGGAAGTAATAGGAGATACGTATTGAGATTTATGGTAAGAAAGTGGCTTACACGATTATGGGGGCAAGCTATTCAAGTCTAAACTCTATAGGGCAGGCCATCAGGAAGGGCAGACCTGAACTTGCCAGCATGGACTGAAGCTACTGTCCACAGGCATATTCCATCTTCTCTCAGGGAAGTTTCTGGTTTTAAGGCCCAGTTTTAAGAACTTTAAACCTACTGAATTGGTCAACCAAGATAATCTCACTTAAAGTTTAATGATCATGGACCTTAAGTGCATCTAAAAATATATCCACAGCAACATGCAAATTAATGCTTGACTGAATAACTGAGGGCTGAAATCTAGACAAGTTGATGGTCAAAAAACCCTCATGGCCCATCCCTTATCAACTTGGCATGCATATACTCCTTATTAAGCCACACTTACTATCCAAATTAAGATAATAACAAAGTCATATTTCCATTTAACAAAATACAGCTATCCTCCATACAATTATAAATACATTACTACTTAATTCCAGAAGAGGATGCAAAGTCATTTCCTGATGTTCACTTCTCCTTTGATATTCTGTAACATAAATACCATGATACAAAATGAACTATTATTAATATATCTTATGTTAGAAGATAAGGCGATGAGAGGGAAGAAATTAAAAATAGTCGGTTAATGTCTATGCAAACATACATGAAAATAAGCAAAAAATATTCTTAACTATTACAGTTCTTGCTTCTGCACTAGTCACTTGGTCATAGTTGGCATTTATAATTGCTATTCCTTATTCCCTTTGCATTCAGCAACAACTCCAACTGGTTATGGTTCTTTGTATGGCAAGGTAACCCCAAACCTTCACTGATAAAGATTCTGTACCATTTGCACCTCTGCCTGAATTGGGTTGTTTTCATTTCCCATTGACTTTAATCACAGGACATGGTAAAATTAAAATATGTCCTAATGGGTTTCCGGTGTTCCAGACAGAATCTTTCACACTTCCATTTTTTAACAGCAATTTTTCCTTGACAATTGATATCAATCACACCAGCCAGTACCGTAACTCCCTTGTGTGCCAGTTGATTCAAAGTTATAAAGATCAAAAAGTGACTCAGTGACAGTCTCAACTCCCAGTCCAAGAGAATAATTATTGTGTCTCCTGGTGGAAGCATTTCTTTCGATGGAATTAAGTCCTCTAGACCAGCAGAGCTTAAGGTTTTGGGGACTGGAAGCAAAGATTTTGCGTGTGGAACACTAGTGGTAATAGAGAGCAGGGCCATTCCCATGTTTATTTTTCATGCCTGGACCAGTGGGTCCTGGCTAAGGGAGTAACAACACCATATATTGGACACTGATTTAGAGCATATACAACCTCTGCAGGGCATTGCGCCAACCTTAAAAATATGGCCACCTAGGTGGCATTGCACCCAAGTCTTTAAAACATCATTTCACCATTCTAGTAAGCCAGCTGCTTCAGGATGGTGGGGAACATGGTGATACCAGTGAATTTCATGAGCATGGGCCCAGTGCCACACTTCTTTTGCTGTGAAGACAGTCCTTTGATCAGAAGCAATGTTGTGTGGAATATGGTGATGGGGAACAGGCATTCTTAAAGTCTACAGATGGTAGTTTTGGCAGAAGCATTATGTGCAAGGAAGGCAAAATCATACCCAGAGTGTCTGTTCCAATAAGAACAAAATACTGCCTCCTCCCTAATGGAAGCGGTCCAGTGTAATCAACCTGCCATCAGTTAGCTAGCTGATCACTCTCAAGAAATGGTACCATATTGCAGACCTGTGTTGGTCTCTGTGGCTGGCAGATTTGGAACTCAGCTGTGACTATAGCCAGGACAGCCTCAGTGAATGGAACCAATGTTGTTGTGCCTGTGCATAACCTCTCTCCACCACGGCCACTTTGCTAATGAGCAAAATGACACAAGTGCCTGGGAAAAGAGGCTGACTGGTTTCCACAGAATGGGTCTTCCTATCCATTGCATAATTAAAATCTTCCTCTACTGAGGTCCCCTTTGATGAGCATTAGCAAGGGATACAACTGTCTACAATCTTTGTCCATTCAGGAAGCTCTATCTACAGATCTCATTCCTCATCATCCTTGTCATGAATTTTCTAATCACATTTATTCCAAGTCCCTGGCTTTCCAGCCAAATCATTGGTCAGAGTCCATGAAGAAACATAGACTTGTAATTCTGACCATTTCTTTTTCGAGGCAATATGAATCAGATGTATTGCTCAAAGTGCCATCCACTAGGAGGATTTCCCTTTACCACTGCCCTTCAGGGATATCCCAGAAAGGGCCTGCAGTGATAGAGGTGACAGCTTTTGGGTGGTGCCTGCATAGATGGTGGTGCCTCACTATTAGATGGTGGTGCTTCACCATCTATAAACCAGGTCTAAGTTGTCTCTTCCTCAGTCAGCTGGTCAGAAGGAATGTCCCACGAGATCGTAAGTGCAAGCTGAGAAACAGAAGGCAATGTAGCAGGAGTAGGGGCCTTGACTATTTGGGCTAATTCCTCATACAACTTATTCCTTCAAGGCCCTGTCAAGCACGATCTCATATAGATTACCTTTATTTCACAATGGAATGCTGCTGTGCGTGCCCAACTGTATAGCCTCACACGTCAAACAATACCCAGTTCATGATGGAAAACTCACTTCACATGAAAATTTGGTGGCCCATAATTCAGTATGTACTACTGATGGATGACTAAACCCAGGATGGATGGATGGATGGATGGATGGATGGATGGATGGATGGATGGATGGATGGACGACGGATGGATGGATGGATGGATAGATAGATTGATCCTATAGTTTGTTTCCCTGGAAAACTCTAATACAGCCTATATCAATACATTTGGCCGGATTCAAATTCATGTCCCTTCTCCCATTAGCCAATACCCTTAATATCCATTCCCACACATATTCCCCAGATTTCTGTTTATATAAATTGGAAAAAAACAAACAAACATGCAGTTATGCAGTTCTATTGTTGTGTTTTGCAGTGCACTTTCTGGCAGGTCACACTTTGTTTTTCATCCTTTTCAGCCTGCTGGGACTTTAGTCTAGTTATAGGTCTAGAAACAAAGACAGGTAGTGCAGGGAGGTCATGAGAAGAGAATCAGTAGTGCTTTGTATAGACAACAATTGCAGAGGAGGCCATTACAGGTTTCAGGCTAAGAAAGACCAACCTCCTCAGAAGGGAATATTTTACATCATTAAAAAAATTTATTAGTCTTATTAAACATACAAACACACACACAAACACACATAATTCATCTTCCACATATTTCTCGTACCACTATCCTCCATTCTAAAGTGTACTGAGATGCACTGGAGACTTAAAGAAATAATCACTGGATGATTAGTAAACATTTTCTAGATTTTTCTTATAAAGTTTTTATGTTCGACTACAGATCAGCAAAGAGGAAAAACAAAAGGCTCAGATGGAGCCTGTGGAAGTTATTATTTTGCAGGAGTCCAAATACAGCTGTAAAATGCACATTCTTTGAGGTGATTCATCTTTGTTTTATATAAATTTATTCTCCTTTTTCTTTATCCATGTCAGCAGTTCATTTCGTACTTCTATCTCACAATCTATCAGCATCATCAAAACACATTGTTTCATTTATACATCAGGAACCCTCAATTGACTTCAAAACAATTTGTCTGTTTTCACAACAAATTTATCTTTACTATCTCTTTGATTGCATTGAGATTTATATATTTATATGATATGATATGATATATATAGATGTACATATATATATATACATATTTTAGGGTTTCATATAAGCAAAAACAGGATTAAAAACTACCGTTTATTGAGAAGTCACTAAATACATGGCACTCCACTAATGGAAAAGTGAGAGAGATTGAGGGAGAGAAAGAGAGACTTCCTTCCTTCTGTAAAACCCTATTGTTGAGCCTTTGTGAAAGAAGATTACTATTATATTTTCCCTATCTGTAATGGAAAGGACAGACATGAAAGCACATGGAGTTACACGAGGGGAAAAAAAGTGTTTGAATAGCGATGAGGAGAGTGCCATGGCCATGTGCAGTACACAAAATTCTAAGATTCCCCAGATTGCTACCTCCAGGGCACATTTCCTGTATGATCCCTTTCTCTTCAGTCTCAGCCAGATTTGTGAATATGATGGGATATCACACCCATAGTTATGTTACATTTTAAAGCGGAAGGAATTGTGCAGATTTAATTAAGTCCTGAATCTCGTGACTTAGAGTTACCCGAAAGGGAGATTAACCTAAGTAGGTCTGAGTTAACCAGATTCGTTCTTTAAAAAAGTCAACTACTCAAAACAGCAGCAGACACTCTCTTCTGTTGGCCTTACAGAAGCACACCACCATGTTAGGGAGAGGGCCATCTGACAGTAAATTGCAGTTGAGAGCCTCAGACCTACAATCACAAGGAAATGAATTCTGCCAACAATCTAAATTATCTTAAATGAAAACCCTAAGTTCCAAATGAGAACGCAGTCTGGCCGACACCTTGATTTTTGACTTGACCTTGTGAATTTGGGCTAATTTTTTAACACTCAGACCAAATATCATCTGCAATGAAATACCCTTCTTGTTATCCTCAAGCATAGATAAGTGCTGTTTCCTCTGTGATCCCATAATGCCTTATTCACATCTTGGTTACAGCAATGTTTACACGAGTGTAATTCATTCACATGGGTCTGTTCTGTTATTGATCATGAGACTCTAAAGGATGGGACCTTGTTCTTTTTATCTGTATATACCACCATGCCAGGTAATAAGCACTAAATAATTATTAAATTTATCCATTCATATATTTATTTTCTTCATACGATTTGCTAACAGAACGACTGTGGGGCAATAACTTTATTCACTGGTTATGGAAAGAAACCACAAATAATCCATATGTTACTAATCAAAAACTGACCTTATAAGATAGGAGCTACAGTAAAAGGAAGGGCAGAGTAAGAAACTGTCTTATAAATAAGACGTTGACTTGGCAGGTAGTGAAACATGTGAATAACTTATTCAAAGAGAAAGAGTTATCCTTCTTAAAACTTTATATAATCAGATAATATCACACACACACACACACACACACACACACACACACATGACTATGTCCATATAAATATTGTTTGCAGTTCCATGATTCTTGACTCCCAGAGTGGTAATTATAAAGGGAAACTCAATGACTTTACTCATTGAGTTTAAAGGGACTTTACTCAATGAGTAAAGTCATTGAGTTTCCCTTTATAATTTGCTGGGGTGGGGGTGGGAACAGCTTTTTAGTGCATTGTAATTCCATCACTATGTAGGTAACCGGTCTCAATTTATAATATATTCACTTAGACATTTTCCTAAATTCTAATTATGCAATTTGCCTTTAAGTTGTTCCGTCTCATTCCAGAAAGTGTTTAATTAAAAAAAGAGAGAAATAAACTCTAAGATGTGTGATTAGTAAATGTTGTACTTATAGTTATGAATAAAAATATTGTTTCACTGTCTCGATGTGAGTCACTTTCTTGTTTGTTTTGGTAGCCTTTAAAAAATCAAAATGCTCTAGTAGCTTCCTCTGGCAAAAGGAGAAGAGCTCTACAGATTTTAGTCTAACTGCCTGCCATCAGTCACAGAGCTGGAAAGGCCCTGTAGCACACAAGACCATCTGAATGACGCAGAAAAGTCCTTTTCAAGGGTCTTGGAACATGCAATCACTTGGCTGCCATCAAATATTCCTCAAGTCCAATAGACCAGAGGGTCTTTTGGCTCTGCCAAGAAGAGTGACAGAGGCTATAAAACTGTCTGCTCGCCTCCTCAGCTAAATGTCTTGCCAGAAATCACACAGAGTCAGAGCTGTTGAAAATACGGCTGCTTTATTTCGAACTGCACCCTGCAAAAGATGCTGCTTCCTACTCTCTCACTCCATCTACTGGAGTTTACTCAAAACACTGATCTAGTTAACACTCAGCTAGGAAAACTGCATCCCAGAGTCCCTTCAGTCCCCTGTTGTTTCCCCTTGAGGATAAAAACCTCAAGGCGCCGAGAGTCTCATGGCCAGCGACTGGAATTTGTTTGCAGAATCCCTTTTTTTAAGGAAAAAAAGGAGCAATGGGCAGTCTGAATAAAGAAAAGTTCGTTCTGAACGTCATATCCAATTGTTGAGTGACTCCTCCAGAATAACTTTGCTTTCACTATTTTTCCAGAACTTTCCTCCTTTTTTTTGCATGCGCCTTGTAATTTGTGGTAATGGTATCAATAACTTGCAGGAGAGGCCTGGGTCCTGGATTTGAAGTCAGATGATAAAACTTCAGTTCTATCCTGTATACCTTAATATCAGAGATTCACCAGTGTTCTCAAAGTTTCTAGAACAGATGTTCTTACTTACGGGGACTGCATTAAAACTCTGGTGTGACAAAAGAGGTACTCTGTAATATGTCTAATATCCCTAATTAGGGAATCCCACCTTCAATTCTGAGCCCTACCACTCTCTCCCGTTTGCCTCTTGATCTTGTCTATGACCTTTAAAAAAAATGAATAGGTATTATTTCTTAGAGCAGTTTTAGGTTTACAGAAAAACTGAACAAAGTACAGAGATTCACAATACACCCCATCTCCTCCAGCCCCCTCACGGTTTCCCTTATTGACATCTTTTATTAGTGTCACACATTTGTTACAATCGATGAACCAATATCAATACGGTGTTATTAACTCAAGTCTATAGTTTACCTTAGGGCTCACTCTTTGTGTTGTATAGTTCTATGGATTTTGACAAATTCAATGTCATGTGTCCACCATTACAGTATCATACAGAATAGTTTCACTGCCCTAAAAATCTCCTGTGCTCTACTTGTTCATCCCCTCAGTCCCTGATCACCACGGACTATTTACCATCACTATTGTTTTGCCCTTTCCAGAATGTCATATGACTGGAATCATAAAGTGTAGCATTTTCTGATTGCTTTCTTTCATTTAGCAATTGGCATGTAAGGTTCTTCTATGTCTCTTTATGACTTGATAGCTCATTTTCTTTTTATCACTGAATAAATACTCCTTTGCATGGATGTACCCATTCACGTACTCCAAGTCACTGGGTTGCTTCCAGTTAAGGGCAATTATAAATAAAGCTGCTGTAAAAATCCCTGTGAAAGTTTTTGCATGGATATACGTTTTCAATTCATTTGTGTTAAAAACCAAAACAAACAAACAAACAAACAAACAAAAACCTAGGAGCATAATTGCAGAATTGTGTGATAAGACTACGTTTTGTTTTGTAAAAACCTCCAAACCTTCTTCCAAAGTGGCTGTATGACCAGAAATGAATGAGAGCCGCTGCTGTTCTCCAGCCTCATCAGCATTTGGTGTTGTTAGTGTCTGTATTTTGGCCATTCTAATAGGTATGTAGGAATTTCTTATTTTCACTCTCTCTTTTGGCTCGCACAGCTTCACTGTGATATTGCCACTGCTGGTTGGCCTTGAGGTCCCTACGTGACTAGGAACATCTTAAAAGTGTCGGCCTTTGTTTATCTCTGTATCTCCTGTGACTACAAGGCTTGGCATGCAGAAGGGCCCATTTTAAAAGAATGGGATCTTTTAACACCAATTGTTCTTTCCCCAATATCCTTGGAATCAGTCCCTGTTCAGCCACATCAAAATGTGCACCTCATTTGGGGGACGGTATGACCTTGGGCAAGTCACATAATTTCCTTGAATATCTATTTATTTACTTATCCAAAAATAGAACTTTCAATAAGCAACTTGACAAAAAAGATTTTGGTAAAGATGAAATGAGTCTAATATGAAGCTGCTTTGTATGGTACATGATATAAAAGTAAATTCTTTTCATTTCTACACACACACACTGGGAAACCACCTAATTCATGAAGCACGAAAAGTTTGCTTACTTCAAAATGTTTTCCTTCCCTCTGTTTGAAATACATTGTATAACACACACACACACACACACACACACACACCAAAAAAAAACCACACACACACACGAAAATCTAGTGTCTTAATTAAATATATAGGCCAAATCATAGTAATATTTGAGAATGTGTCTACATAAGTAATAATGTGCACCAAACATTTCTTCCTGAATATAATATTTAGGTAACTGTTATAAGTTTAAAAAGTCAAGTGTATTATTTATTCTTTTATTTATTTTGTGTGAACTATTTTCCAAATATCTGATTATAAAAGAAGGAGTTGGTATGGGTTAGATGGTGTCAGGTTTTGGTGACAGAGGTAATCAATAATGCTAAACATTTTTCATCTGACATAGAATGCAAATGAAACTATGCATCCTGCATTCCAGAAACTGACATAATATTGTACAAATTAGCTTTGCAAAAGACCCTGCCTCCAAGAATATTAGAAAAAGAGGAAATATTTGAGGCTTCAAAGAAGCTGACTTCCTAACAAATATTTACTAAGCATCTACAATGTCTCAGGTCTTGTATTTTGTTGGTTTTCGTTTGTCTTAAATATGTGTATTTACTTTGCCAACATTATGAACGCATATTTTCAATGGACTAGCACTTATTTCATTCCTCTCATAATATGTCTCTGACTTCTATATATTCCTTAAGAAGTTAAATACTAATCCACACCCCACTTTTTGAAGGTAATCTGTATGTTTTATTAAGGTTAACTTCTAAGAGTGTTCACTTTGTCTTCGGTATGCTGAAATTTCATTTTAATGTGTCTCAGGTTGGCATAATTATTATTTCTAGTACTTTTAAGAGTCATTGGAAATCTTAAATCTGTTTCTTTCTTAGTTCAGACAGTTCGATGAATATTTTATCTTTTCATGTCTTGCTTCTTCCCTATTCTCCCCACCTTTCTGGAATAACAATTAATCGTAACTTAGAATTTACCATTTAATCTTCCTTGTCTTTTATCTTGTCATACATATTTTCCATCTTTAAATTTCTCTGTGCTAACTTCTGTATAATTTCTTCTAACAAATCTTTCAGCTCCTCTTCTCTCTTCAACTATGTTTAATCTTCTTTTAAAATTACCCATTGAGGTTACACTTTTAGTTAATATATTTTTTATTTCTAGAAGTTCTCTGTTTTTTTTAATGGCCATTTTAACACTTTTCTACATGTAGCTGTTTCAAGTTTTTCTTCTCATTTTTAAAATACAGCAAGTATATTTTAGACTCTGTTTCTAAAAAGTCCAATACCTACAATATTTTTGGATATGTTTCTGTTATCATTTTTCTGCTGATTCTGGCATATAGTACCATGAATCCATATGTTCTTGGTATTTTTAATTGTGTGCTACTCATGGTCTTGAAAAATTGCATAATAGGTATTTTGAAGGTTAAAACAGGGATCATTCCTCTAGAAATTTGCATTGGCTTCCTACAGGCACCAGGGGCACTACCACTCTATGATCACTTTGAAATACAGTCACAATCTACAGGTTATTTTACTACTTCTAGGTGATATTAATTTGAGCTACAAGTCTGTCATTCAAGTTGGTTATGATTACAGTTTCTTAGGGCTTTCCCCATCTCTGTTCTAAACAACTCTAAGGCAACTTTCCCTGATATTCAGGGGATGGGGGCAGATTTTATACTTCTGATTTACCATTACTCTAATGCTGTAGTTCTCTGAAGTCCTAGTTTAACATAGGAAAAATCACTTAATGAGATTTCCTGCCTTAGGTGGTTGACATGCCTTGGGTTTTAATTTCTATTCCCTTCATGTTTAAGCCATCAAAACTAAAATGAAAATTAGCCTTGATTAATAATTGCATTTGGGGCAAAAACAGCTCCAGTGCTTCCTTACTTCTGGGGTCCCAGGTTTTCCTTAGATCTTGGCTTAGTAACTGCTTTACTACCTTGTCAGATGTTTGATGGTTTTGAAAGGTAGTCATAAAATATTTTATCCAGCATCTGTCGTTGGTTTCAATGGGAAGATTGGTCTGAATAACCTAACCTGCTATATCCCTGGAAACAGAACAAGATATGTAACACTTTCTAAACAAATTGTTTAAATTGAATTTAAATCTAAGTCTGATTCAAAGTGGAACAGGACACTCTATGAAAACAAACCTGGCCAGAAATTAAATTCATGAACATACCCCAGGGTCTCAGAAATAGTAATACTATTATTATGTAATAAGTATGTACTGGCAAGAATTTTGTAGTATTCTTTTCAGGGAATCAAAGTATAACTGAAAACTGAATTTTTAAAAAATCACCTTTGTATGTGAAGAGAAAAGTTTGCAACTACAGATAGAGAACCAAGGGTGCCTCTCAAATGATAATAAAGGGTCTTAGTCAATGATACAACAACTCAACTAAACTGTAGTGGTACAAGAATGGGATAGAATGAACAGAAGGACATTGAGACACTGCTTATAATCAAATAAGTCACAGGCATTGAAACCAGTCCTACCAGAAATCCTTCAACTATCATAACTAAAGATTTTATCAATTTCATGATGATGAAATATTACAAAGTCACTCTATATTATTCAAAAGTTTAATTTTGTCATATAATTTTACTCTGGTTATTTTAGAGTAATATATATATATATATATCCCTTACTATAGCTTGAGTTTATTCATTTTCTACTGGTCCTTTTGGATTCTATATAACATTCCAAATTAAAGAGTATATCCAGGAAGTGTCACAGATAGATGTCTGGACCTAGAGATATGCAATTTTTCCAGAATGTTACCCCACCAGGCTTATTTCTAGCTGTCTATCTACAAAAGTATGATACAGATATATAAAAGAAAAAACTATGTGGTGTTTGTTTTGTTTTGTGTTCTGGGCAGGGGCATGGGGAATTGATTCTCCAACAGAAATGTCAGTACTTTGAAAGTTCTAGAATTATGTAATCTACACAGGTCTTTTTGTTCATCTTTATTTTTCAAAACTCTGTTATCTAAATGTTTGACCTTCAAAAGACTGCATATTAAAAAGCTTAATCATAACATTTCAAGTTCAAATGGCTTTTTATGGAAACCTTATTATTTGAAAGGCTTTGTCATCCACTTTCTTGATCAAAATAGGTAGCGACCTGTAAAGCAGCCAAGAAATTTTTACTTGGAGTAGCTTTCTCCTGATGGATGGAGGAGCAGGCAAAGATTCTTACTGGTAAAGTGTGAACGGATAATTTTATGTGACAGCCACATTATAGATGAGGCAATATAAGTAGCAAGTAGTTCACAGCATTTACTTCTACCAAGTTGTGCTGATTAAAAAAAGCAAGGTGTGGTTCAAAAGTTATCTGAGCCTCCAATAATTTTTGGCTTCTCTGTAAGTTAGACTACATGAGAATACATGAGAGATTCTGGAAAGGCAGCCATGTCATCATTGGCAAGAGGGCTTCTAGAATTGGCCCCGGTTGGTTTAACTGGGTCGTCCAATGCAGCGTGAAGGATGGAACTGGTGCGTGTAAGAGCGTGAAGCCTCATATATTAAAATCTGAATATTACTCAGAGCAGTTGTAAGTTTTATCAGAAATCCTAGATACAAGCACCTTTTCAAGATCTCGGGCACTGAAAGGATCTTTTGTAATATCGCATATTGTATAACAAACATGGCTGTCATCAGCAGGTTTGGATCTTCTGGGAGTCTGCATTCTGTCAAGTTTTTGGCAGAAATCCACGTAGAGAAACATTTATTTTAAAATGATTAATGATTACCCACTCTATTTTGCCAAGGACCACGCTTTTTGTACTCTCTTTTCAGTCGTTGATCCTGAAACACTTCTGCAACTTACTCAGCTTTCAAATTAACATATATACTTTGAAAAATATACATACTTGATTAAATCTTTCTTTTCCCTGGAAACTGACCATGGCAGACTCTTTTGGACAAGCACTATGTAAATATCTATTTTATTAGTATTATTATTTGATGGTGTAATTTAATTATCCATTTCTTAACCACATTTATGGGCCAGCTGGTAAAGCCAGGATTCAGAGATATGTCCTTGATTTGATAGGGTTTTAATAATGCAGTTACTGTAACAGTGTGTAGCACAGCCTATTACACAGTAATACCATTAAACCACTTCACAATAACCAATAGAGTAATCTAAGACTCAATTTTTTTCCAGTACATGTGACCTGCAGCTAAGAAGGCAAAATCTCAGATTGTTATAAATATAAACCATGCTATAATTTATATTAATGATAAAATATACTTTAAAACTTTTAGACAAGTAAAAATTTTTGCTTCATGTCTCTATTAAATGTGTTTTGCTTTCAGAAAGGGCTATTTCTTCCCCTTTAGGTAGGAGAAAGAGGGGAACAGAAGTACCGTGTGTGTGTGTGTGTGTGTGTGTGTGTGTGTGTGTGTGTGTGTTTCCTAAAATGACCATTTCGTGAAATAACGTAATACATTAACAAAACTTACTACTAGACTTTCATTTAAATATGCATTTAAGTCTCAGGTTTTAAAACAGTTTACTTTTTTGGGGGGTGAACAGAAAAAATTAAACACTAGGAAATCATTTTTTGGGTCAATTGTTTCATCACTGTTTAATTACAAGAAAAAGATTGACTCTGGGAAATAATTTATAGGACATTTACAAACTCGCAAAACTTGATAGGAAAACTTAATACCAAGGGGTAGGCAATCTATGCCATTTGGATGTCCGTGGTAAGAGGAGATCATTTACTCAAACTTTTTAAAGCATCTCTCAAACTAACAACTTATTCACAATTATGATGACATTCTGCAATAAGGAATTATAAAAACTCTCAAGCTCTATTGTCTTTGGAAATGTACTTCTGTTATATAAAAAAAAACTTTTAAAAATCAGACCTATTGCAAATATAACTTTTTTGAAATCTCCCCCTTACAGAAAAATTATTAGATCCAAAAATGAATGCGGCTATTCTTATAAATCAACCATTACTGGATTTTTCTTTTCGGCAATAGTGTGTTTTCATTCCTTAGATCATTCAACAAGTATTTATGAATCACCTCGATACACCAAACCCTGTTCTAGTTGTGGGAATTTGCCAATGAACAAACATACAAAAACGCCTAGGTCAAGAAATTGGTGAGGGTATTTGATGGTTTATAGCAGAAGTTTACAAACCAGGGCCGCGGAGTAAAATCTGAGCCACTGCCTGACTTCTTAAACAGCTTTATTAAGGTATAATTAATATACAAAAAACTGCACCTATTTAATGTATGCAATTTGATGCATCTGAACATATGCAAACATCCATGATATTATCACCACAGTCAGGGTAAAAGACATATCCAACACCTCTCAGAATTTCCTTGTTTCCGTTTGTTTTGTTTGTTGTGTTGTTGTTGCAGGAACACTTAACAGGAGATCTACCCTCTTAACAGGTTTGGACATGTACAACATCGTATTGTTAAATCCAGGCCCTATGTTGCAAGGAAGATCTCTATGACTTAGTCATCCAGCACAACTGAAACTTTACACCTATTGAACTCCTCATGTCACCCTCTCTTCAGCCCCTGGCAACCACTATTGTAGTCTCTGCTTCTATGAGTTTGACTAGTCTAGTAGATACCTCACATTAGGGGAAAAATGCAGGATTTGTCCTTCTGTGATTGGCTTATTTCACTTAGCATAACATCCCCAAGATTTGTCCATTTTGTTGCAAATGGCAAGATTTCCTTCTACTTTTGAGTCTGAATAATGTGTGTCTGTGTGGTGTGTATGTGTGTGCATTTTTAAATCCATTCATCTGTCAATGGACACTTGGGTAGTTTCCATAGCTTGCCTATTGTGATGAATGCTGCAATGAACATAGGAGTTCAGATTCACTTCAAGATCCCAATTTCAATTCTTTTGGATCTATACCCAGAAGTAGGAATGCTGGACCATATAGTAATTCTATTTTTAATATTTTGAGGAAAACACTGTTTTCCATAGGTGCTGCACCATTTTACATTCCCAGAAGCAAAGTACAAGGATTCCAATTTCTTTACATCCTCACCAACGCTTATCTTTATATACATATCTTTATCTTTACTACATCCTAATAGATAAGAGGTGATATCTCATTCTACTTTTGATTTACATTTCACAGATAATTAATGATGCTTGGCATCTCTCCATATATCTGTTGGCCATTTGTACGTTTTGTTTGGAAAAATGTCTGTTCAAATCCATTGCCCGTTTGTAAATGAAGTTATTTGTTGTTGTTGGTATTGAGTTGTAGGAGTATCTTGTATGTTTTGGAAATTAACTCCTTATCATATATATGATCGGCAAATATTTTCTCACATTCTGTAGGTTGACTTTTTATTTTGTTTATTGTTTTCTTTGTTGTGCAGAAGCTATTTAGTTTGGTGTAGTCTCACTTGTCTCTCTTTGTTTTTGTAGCCTGGCCCTTTAATGTCACATCCAATAATAACTGGAAAGACCTAAGCCAAGAGGCCTTTGTTCTATGTTTTCTTCTAGGATTTTTACATTTTCTGGTGTTATGTTTAAGTCTTTAATACATTTTGAGTTAATTTTTTTGTGTATGGTGTAAATAAGGTTCCAATTACATTCTTTTGTATGTAGATATCCAGTTTTTACATCATCGTTTGTTGAAGAGAATATCCTTTCCCCATTGTGAATTCTTGGCACACTTGTCAAAGATCAGTTGACCATGTATGCATGGGTTTATTTCTTTTTGATGCTATTGTTCTATGCTCTGTTCCATTGGTCTATATGACTGCCTTCATGCAGGTACCATATTGTTTTAATTACTGTAGCTTTGTAAAATATTTTGTAATCAGAAAGTATGATGCCTCCAACTTTGTTCTTCTTTCTCAATAATGCTTTGGCCATTCAGCGTCTTTTGTAATTTCATATGATTTTTAGAATGTTTTTCTATTTTTGTAAAAAGTGCCACTGGGATTTTGATGTGGATAGCATTGAATCTATAGGTCACTTTGGGTAGTATGAACATTTTAATATAAAGTCTTCTAATCTATAAACACAGGATGTCTTTCCATTTGTTTATCTCTTTAATTTCTTTCATGGATGTTTTACAGTTTTCAGTGTACAAGTCTTCATTTCCTTGGTTAAATTTATTACTAAGTATTTTTTCTTGATGCTATTGTACATGTAAATGGGATTGTTCTCTTAATTTTTCAATTTTTTTGTTGTTAGTGTATAGAAATGCAACTGATTTTTGCATATCAGTTTTGTATCCTACAACTTTGCTGAATTTGTTTATTAGTTCTAACAGTTTTGTGTGTCTGTGCAATCTTAGGGTTTTCTACATCTAGGATTATGTTGTCTGCAATAAAGATAATTTTACTTCATCCTTTCTGATTTAAATTAATTTATTCATTTTTCTTGCCTAACTGTTCTGGCTTGAACTTCCTGTACAATCTTGAATAGAAGTAATAGCAGGCTTCCTTTCTTGTTTCCAATCTTAGAGGAAAAGCTCATTTTTTCACAATTGAGCATGGTATTAGCTGTGAACTTGTCATATATGGTCTGTATTATATTGAAGTGCATTGCTTTTATATCTAGTGTTCTTTTTTTTCATGAAAGGGTATTGAATTTTGCTAAATGATATTTTTACAATATTGAGATAATTGTGATTTTCTTTTTGTTAATGTAAATTAATGTATCACATTTGTTGATCTGTGTATATTGAAACACTCTTGAGTCTCAAGGATCATGATGGTGATGATCTTTTTAATGTAATGTTGAATTTGTCTCGCTAGTTTTATGTTGAAGATTTTTGCATCTATGTTCATCATGTATATTACCCTATAATTTTTGCTTCTCTTGTTATGGTTTTGTCTAGCTTTGGTATCATGGTGATGCTGGCCTCGTAAAGTGAGTTCAAAAATGTTCCCTCCTCTTCAGTATTTTAGAAATTTGAGAAAGATTGACATTAATCCTAGTTTAAATGTTTGGTAGAATTCACTAGTAAAGCCATCTGGTCCTGGTCTTTTCTTTGTTGGAAGGTCTTCGTTACTGATTAAATCTCCTTACTCATTACTGGTCTGTTCAGGCTTTCTTTTCTTCACGATTTATTCTTGGTGGGTTGTACGTATCTAACAATTTATCCATTTCTTCTAGGATATCCAGTTTATTGGTGAATAATTGTTCATAGTAGTCTCTTATGATCCTTTATATTGCTGTGGAATCAGTTACAATGTCTCCTTTTTCATAGCTGATTTTATTAATTTGAGTCTTCTTTATATTATGTTGGTTAGCCTAGCTAAGGATTTGTCAATTTGGTTTTTAATCCTTTTTAAAAAATCAACTCTTGGTTTCATTGATCTTTCCTATTGTTTCTTAGTGCCTATTCTTTTTATTTATTTCTGTTCTAATATTCATTATTTCCTTCCTTCTACTAACTTTGGACTTAGTTTGCTCTTGTTTTGGTAAAATAAAGTTTTGTTGGCATACAGCCATATTTATTTGTATGTGTTATTTTCTGTGGCTGTTTTTGTACTACAATGACATAATTGAATAGCTGTTGCTAAGACCACATGGCTCACAAAGCTGGATATATTTACTACCTTGCCATTTATAGAAAGGGGTCACTAACTCCTGACTTATAGCATTATAACAAAACAAGGCTTTGTGCATCATAGTAGATGCAACAAATCAATGTAAACAATACATAGGACAAGATATAAAAGAGCTATTCAGATTTAGATGTTAAGAAATTTTATCCATCTTAGAAGTTGTGGTAGACTAAATAATCTTCCCTCACAAAGACGTCCATATCTTATCTCCAAATTTGTGAATATATTACCTTACATTTTAAAAGGGACTTTGTAGAT
This sequence comes from Rhinolophus sinicus, assembly GCF_036562045.2. Classification (NCBI taxonomy): domain Eukaryota; kingdom Metazoa; phylum Chordata; class Mammalia; order Chiroptera; family Rhinolophidae; genus Rhinolophus; species Rhinolophus sinicus. The sequence continues at coordinate 18,701,585 of NC_133761.1, read as the reverse complement.
ATGATTAAGTTAAAGATATTGAGAGGGGGGATTACCTGGGGTTATCTGGTTGGGCCCAATCTAATGACAATGGTCCTTATAGGAGGGAGGCAGGAGGGCAACAGTAAGAATCAGGAAAGGAGATGAGCTGATGGAAACAAGAGATAGACACACACACACACAGAGAGAAATGGAAGCTGTTATACTGCTGAATTTGGAGACAGAGGAAGGAGCCATGCACTAAGGAAAGTAGGTGCTTTCTAGAGGCCGAAAAAGGCGATGATACACAATCTCCCCTTAGAGTTTACAGAAGGAATCAGCCCTAACGACACCGGGATTTTAGCCCCCAAGATTCATTTTGAACTTCTTACCTCCATAACTGTAAGATAATCAATTCACGTGCTTTAACACACTAAGTTCAGAGTGATTTGTTGTAGCAGCAACAGGAAACAAATCCTGTAGTAACTATGTTGATTCTGGAATCAGAGAGCCAGAACTTATATCTTGACTCCGTTATTTACTACATAGGCTACGTGGGCAGATTACTTAATTTCTCTAAAACAAGATCCTTATTTCTAATTTGAAACTAATAATAGTACTAGTCCATTCAGTTCTTTGGGGTATTCAATAAGATACAATGCATGTGAAGCACTTGGCGTTATCTCTGGCGTGTAGTAATTGTTCAATAAATGAAACGGATCCGCAGAAGCTGCAGCAGCAGCCTCAGGTTTTCTCATCTAAAATCTGAACAAGGTCATGTTTTTATTATAAAGTTCCATATGTATAAAATATTATGATCATGGGGCAGTGGTTGCTCAAACTTTTTCAAAGGATGGGACACCTGGTAATCATCATTCATATTTTGTGCTTTATTCCCATACTTAATCCTGATATAGTTTCTGCCAATTTCTCTTCTTCAACATTTATTACCTGGGTTACAAAGAACATCTAATCTGATCTCCCTAGTTGTCTCCTCTATCCACAGTGGTCTTATGAAATGCAAAGCTGATCTCATCACCCCTCTAATTAAAATTCCACACTCCTTAGAATGACCAACAGCTCTTCAAGATCTGGGTCCAGCCCACCCTTCCAAGCTCATCTCTTCCTGACAATGCTCTCTCCATCCTTTGAAGCATAAGCACTGGCTGTCTGGAAAAATTTTTTTTATCTCAAGTCCTCAATTATTCTCAGCTTTCTCAACAAATGTTTGCAGTAGCTTTGCTCAACTGACACACTGACACATCAGCAGATTCCTCATTCCCAAGGAATTACCTATGTGCATCTATGGCACCAGCATCCCCTCTGTCAATTATCCCAGAGTATTACTCATTTATTCATCTGGTATATTAGGTGTCTAGTATAAGCAAGTAATACCTTAGTTCATGCCTAGTTACTGCATAAACTCCTATCCTCTGGAAATAGTAGAGCATCGGAAATGTCAACTTACTTATTTACCTTCCATCTCCCAGTCCTCTCTGTGACTGGGGTTGAATATAACCACAATTAAAGCACAATAAAGATTCAGAGACTTATAATTTCAAGTTATACAAGGTGATCATCATTTCTTAGTTTGCTAGGTGCTTTCAAAAGCACTCAACTCATCTCTAAACACAGAGTTGGTTCGTGAATATCTGATTTATAAATATATAATTAAATGGATGGTCACAAAACACCCCCCGGGGCCTGAGCTGTCCATTTCAGATGTCTCTCTTCTTTCTGTAGTCTATCCTTGTAGGAAAAGAGACACCCTTAAGAAACCATGGTCCTTCCAAAATTTTAAGTTTCCAGGTACCATTCAGTCATGCAATAAGGACCTCCCTGTAGCAAGCATTCAATTAACATACCTGAGTTCCTCCACTCTAGGAGATACATATACCTCGGACACTCAGCTCCTCCAGAAAATATTTTATCAGCTTTTCTGAAAAGCTACCTGCTGTTCAGCAATGGTTTTGTTTTTTTCCCCCCTCTTGTTGTCTTGGTATTTTGCAGGAAAAACCCAGCTGTATATTTACAAGATGAATTGTTTAAAGATAATGACTACAGAAACTCTTAAAAAGATATTCTAATGGCCATCAACAAAAGCAGTATTTCCATTATATTGCTGATATCACACAATAGATTCCTAGCAAACATATTTTGGCCATGTACAAATAAAGCTGGAATAAGGAAAAATCTGTAGAACAATATTTTCTTTTTCTTATTAACAAGAACCTTTGAATGCACTAATTTTGTAACATACTGACTTAACATTAGTCTCAAACTAGAGTCTTTATGAAGCACAAAAGAGGAACAAAATGCAATTCTGTGACCTCACACATGTCATCCTTTTAAAATCATAGGGCAATGGGAGAGGCCTCAAAGAAGAAACCAGAAAAATGAAACCATATGCAAACTGCATCACCTCCGTGTAAGTCATCCATTTTCCAGTGTTCTTACGTTTGCTTTGTTACTAGTTTCATTTAGATTACAGAACCACTGGGTGGAGGCCACATCTGTCTCTGTGGATAGTTCTTCATACATTATAAGTACTTAGGAAACATTTTCCCATAGTAATGACTCAAGAAAACAAATCACAAGCAGTGCATTCTGTTGCACTATGCATCTACTTATTAGTTCTCTCCAAAATGTAGACTATTATTTTGCAGCCTTTGCCTGTTGACTTATTTAATGCATATTCCTAGACAACAGTAATTTCACACCATTCTGAAATATACCCTGGGCCAGCTCTTTGGGTGCAGTTGAGTGTCACAGGAGTTTTACCTTAACGCTTCTCAATACTTTCTCAAAGTTGAATATATTTCTGTTCCAGGTACGGTCTTAGTTCTTCAGCGTCTTTTCAGCTTCTGCTTAGGTCATTTTGCGTCAAAAATCATTTCTATTTCACATATGTTATATCCCCACACTTGTGGATAATGCAATTTTATAGACTTCTTTAAAGAAGCTCACATTTCATTACCTGACTCACAAAGCTTTGTGGGAATTGTAGCTTCGAAGTCTGTACCTGCAGCCTGACACTGTTATCTTGGCTTGTCCTATTCATAGGGTTCAATGAAACTTTAGTTCCTACAACATCTCCTGACATTTCTAAGTTGGTTTGGATACCTTACTCTTTTATTGTTATAATTAAATGGAATTTTTGAACAACGGCCCTCCTGTATTTCTTAATTTTCATAAAAAGAATTAAAACATACAGGATCTTAAAAGTTACTCCAGAAATATTTTAATTTTAAAATATTGCACGCGGTTCGTTTGTTTTTATATCTCACTTCTCTGTCAAAATCCAGACAATGTTAGATTAATACAAAGGAAGCCTCCATGAAGGAGACAACTTTTAATACGGTATCTGAAAGTTATCCAGCCTCAACATGATGTTGATGGAGGAGACGAGGATAAGTGTGGGAGTGAAGGGCTGAGGTAAGCAAGGCAGTCAGATATTCCAATATGAGCAAATCTTTTAAGGAAAGATAGCACAGGAAATATTCAAAGAAAAAAAAAAGCATAGGATGCATTAGGGGTGTCATAAGGGGTAGGACCAGAAAGATAGGTTTAAGTTAAAATCTAGTGGTAAGGTGTGTGGAGAGAGACAAGCAGGATGGTCCAGTGAATAAATTTGAAGCTCACATGTGTTTCAAGGGGCTGGCAGAGTCCAAGCACTCCCCTATGTCAGTGGGAGAGGCTGTGCCTAAGCTCAGCGGCCTATGAGCCTGCATGCACTCCCAGCCCAAGCAGCTGGCATTGTCAAGCATCTCTCTGAAAAGTTGGTATAGACACTTATATTGAACTTTGATTCTTACCTCTCCCAAAGGTGTTCTCTCACACATGTACTAGCAGGAGAATGCACAGCAGAGGGACCGTTACCCACACCTGCAACACAAACCCATATTGTGTGCAGAAGCACCCTCTTCTTCAAGAATCTCTCTGGGGGATAACTACATCAGAGAACTACTTTCTCTCACTTAACCATGCTATATGCTTCTCTATTCAAGCCTATTCTTTGTATTCATTCCCCTACGCCATTATGGAATTCTCCCTAACTCACTTCTCTATGGTTGCTGGTTATTTCTAATCACTATAAATCACAGTTAATTTTTGAACAGTGAAATTTCATTACAGAGGCATTCATTATCCTGAAAGGAGTATGCATGAGAAAGAAGCAGCTAGAGGCAAGAAGATAATTTAGGAAGTGGGTCAGATTAAAAGCTCTTAGAAGTCCTATAACTTTGAAAATATTATGGTACTAACACCTCAACTGTGGATCAATGCTTAACTGTTAAGAATGAAATGTGTAATGAAACTTCAATATATTTTTCTAGATTTTCTGATAGAAAAACCCTGGAAAGGTTCATCAAAGCTAAACTTTCTTCATCTTGATGATATGTCTGTTTGTCAGTATTCTAAGGATTTGCTTGATTCTCCATTGGTTAATCTACCCTGGGTTTGGGGTTAGTGCTTTCTAGATGAACAGTAATAAAACTATTAAATATGGCAGTGGCAGTGAGCATGAAATGGAAGACAGAACTGAAGGGTGTGGGAGTGAAATTGACCTTCGAATGGAATTAATTGGTAAAGTTAGAAGGGCAAGGAAGAGAATTAATCATGACTCTGGTTTTGAAAGTGGGTGACTGGGAATCTATAACAATGCTATAAAGGCATTATCAGAGAAGCGATTAATATGAGGAGAAAGGACAAAGGCGGAGGAAGAGGAGTAGAAACAGAAGGGAAAAAATAACCATAATATTATTATTTCAGTTAATGGTAATTGAGCACTTACAAAGTGCCAGAAACACTTCTAAGTACCTTATTTGCATTTCCTCAGATGTCTTGGCATGTGATTCCTCACAGGAGAACTAGACTGCTTTACATGAACACATTTATGACTGAACATATGTTCTTTGCATCTCACTTGTACATATATGGGATTTTGCACAAATGTATGGCTATATTTCTCTCCTATAACACAGTGATATTTAAACTCTTTAGGAGCCCAAGTCAATTACTCCAGAGACATGAAATATAACTCTTATCGCTGAGGAGTTTCTATGATATGAGTTAAAATGGAACATGCTAAAAACCACTGCTATGACCAGCAATAATCTTTCCTCAATATCTGGCTTCAAAGGAGTCAGTATTAGGTAGCTTCTGTGTGAAATAATTGGGTTCATGCCTGTGTTTGGAGCTGGACCTCCTATGCCACTGTGTGTAGAGTTCCCCTTCATGATTTTTATCTGTTGACTCAAATATAACCGATTTTAATGTAAAGGACTTCCAGTGGTTTCTGATCATTCCCCGGTGGTTTCTGATCATTCCCCGGTGCTTTTGGTGTTTGTTTGTTTGGTTGTTTTCCTAGTAACAACCTCAGTATCATGCACACATTTGCACATAGTATTCTGTGGTAACTCAACACAACACTCCCTTCTTTCTTGATTCTTCCACTATTGAAATTACAAAAGCTGAAGATATGCACCTCCCACTTAATATCATTAATTCATTTATGAAAAATATGATAGTCTGGGCAAGAAACACTAAACAAGAGCTTATTTCCCATTATTTTAAATGGAAAAATTACAATATATTACATGTGAACACCCCAATCAATTTCCTAAAACATAAGTAAAACACACATACATAAAATACCTACCTATATACAACTAACAAACTAACATGTTATAAAATATTACTTACTAGTCTTTAAACAAAAAGCCATTATTAAGAACAATGTACAGAAACATGATATTTATAATATAGCATGAAGATACACAGCAGTAAATAAATTGGTTGAAAAACTGCAACAAAATTTTCATCAAAAAGCAAGGCAATTTCTTATAATGACATAATATTCAACAAGTCAGGTAGAGACTTAAAACTTAAAGAAATTTGAGAAGGGAGGCAGAGGAGAGTTCAAACGTCACTATTTGGCATTACGTGTGGAAGAGGATGGTACTAACCAACAGGTAGGAAAGGGTCAGTTTCAGGTGTTGTGGTCCTGTTTCACTATATAACAGGATGGACTAAAACAGCCTTGTTCAACATCTATATAACTAACTATTAATAGTAAAAACATAGTCTGCAAGTTGTGGAGAGCCTTTCTTCCAATCTGCATTGTGCAAAATGAGGAAAGAGCTCTTCTCTGACCAGACTGGTCTCCTGACATGCTCCTTGCTTATTCTGATAGGGTCTTTTAAAAAGGCAGCGGCAGCACTTCAGTGCCAGGATAACTCAGTGTTCCTGACCCCAGTGCCTCACTGATCAGGAATGACCCACCAACACTGGCATCTGTGAACTCTTACATCAGAGATCCACTCATCTCTCTGGAGCTTCTTTGCCAGGACCCATGCCAATCTCAGGACCTACAAACTTTCACCCCCTCCCCACTATCAGGGAATATTTTCCAAACCTCTCTTTGGTATGACTCTTTCCACCTCCCTCCTCTTCCTCTTACCCAGTAGAATACCACATAACCTCACATCTGTATGTCTTGAAAAACACAGTACTTGTTCCTCCTTCCTATAGCTGATAGTGGAGTCGGGAAAGGGTGTTGTCCTTTGGTTTGTTTCCTTTCTAACTCATCTCTACCAGTTAGTCTATAGATTATATTATGGGCAGACATATTTTCAAATAGTAAATAATGTCATCTTCTTATCTTACAAGCTTCAGTGACTCTCCATTAGAATCAAGACCAATATACTAAACAGGACCCATAAATCCAGGAGTGTCTGCCCCCAAACCTCACCTTCCCCTTTCTCTCTTAGTTCCAGCGAATCTGGCTAGTTTCCTGACCCACACAACACCACGGTTTGGCACATGATGGTCTGTCCACTTCTCTTCACCCCTCTCTAACTTCTTCCTACCAATGACTCAATTTTCCTACTTAAAGTCCACTCATCCTTCAGATCTCAGCTTAAACGATACTTTCTTAGGAAAATTCCCTACTGTTCCGCCTTGCAGGCTTTATTAAATCACTTTGGTAAACACTAATCATTCCCCTCCCTGTACTTAATAGCACTTATAATAGTTTATGGTATAATAATATTTGGATGATTCTTATTTTAATCTGTCTTTCCTATTAATCCACAAACTCCATGAGAGTGAAGAATTACATCTGTTTACTTTCCCTTGATTTTTCAGGATCTAGCATGTCTCCGGTACATAACAACTTGTCTAATTAATAATAAATGAGGTAGTAGTAACAGTGTGGCTCACAGAATATTCCCTGTAATAGTAAAGTCTGACCTTGCTTTTGTGTTCCACATTTTTCTCCTCTGCCTGAGATTTTCACTTCTAGCTTCAGGGTCCATAGTACGAAGACTTGTTCTTTGAGCACATAAACACTCAAAGTAGATATTTTGAAAACCAGTCCTTTATTTGTTAAGCCCTCAACTACCTATGTAATAACTATGCATACCTATGTGATTGTTGCATTGTTCTAAATTGAGTATTTTTTGTCTATCATTTCTCTCCTGGTCTGTCTGTAGGGAAAAAAAAAAAAAAAGTTATTTTCTGCTCCAGTGATGTGGTCTCTCCACCTAAGTGTGGAAGGGGTTGTAAAGACCCTCTGGTGGGAAGAGTCTGTTCTGGCTTGGAAACTGAAGGAGGCACAGATTCTCCATTTGGGCAATAAGCATGACACTTTGTCGCATCATTAAAATTTCCCAAGGCAACGGTAGCTGGGAGACTTTCTGTTTAATCACTTTATACTCAATAAAGTGTGGATTACACAATATTTTCATAATGCCATGGTAACCTAATGAGTCATCCTCCATTACAGGCAAGAATACTTGTGTCCCTGATCAGGGCACAGTGTCATCAAAGCCAGGATGGAGGCAAACTAACAGATTCTTACTGACTTTCCTTTTTTTTTAGACTTTATGATAACCACCCACAACATTTGCCCGAGTCACTGGAGCAGCAAACTTAATCCTTGCAAAATACTACCATTCTGTGCTGTGATTTTCACATTTTGGAAATTATTTTAAACTGATTGCATATAAGGAGACCAGGACTCTGATGCCATTCTGAAAGTTCTTAATCTTATCAATCAAATATCTCCAAATTATGCTGAAAAATGGGTGACTTCTGGGGAATTTTCCTGCATGTGATGATGGGATGATCTGTGATCACGGAGATGCCCTTCCCTTGACATGGATTTCCTGTTGACTTCCGGGTCTGTTGCCAGTCATCTCTTGTTCTGAAACGTGGCCTTTTCCACCACTTAATATCTTTATTCACTGTTTCACTGAGAGCAGTAAACAGTAGGTTTTACCACATTATCTGCTAGACCTGTTAGAATAAATTGATGTTTTTGATAACTAATCCATTCAATCTCAGGTTAATTTGTTCTCTATCATGTATTAACATCCTGCTTTATGGTCTGTCTGTCTGTCTAACAGTTTGATGGAAATACCAATGAAGACATAATTATTTATTTTAAAATGTCAAAATATAATTGAGAATAGGCAAGGAAGACAACACAATACATAATTTAGCACTCAATTTGCTAGAACAATAGAGAGTACTAGAGAACATCAGAAAAAAAAGGAAGCTCAGTGAGATTTGAAGAAGACAGAGAAGATTTGCAGGAGGATAAATGAGCCTTAACTGAATAGGGATCCAGAGCATGAAATTTACCTAAGGAGTGAAGAAAGGAGTCGTGAGCAATCCAAGTAAAATAAATTACGTGAATACAAGGACCTAAAGACACAAAGAGAAAAGTATGATCACGATATGAGATGGGATAAGTGGAACATATAATAACCATTATGGGGATTGAATTTACAAATACACCATTTGGCTAAATTTTTACTATAAAGCAGAATATTGAAGGCCAATTCCATTAACATGTTGTGTGCGCTAGCATAGGAAGAAATGGACAGTGAAGACAAGCCAGAAAAACCTGCTTTTAAATCCTAGATCCACTACTTCCTGACTGTGAAACCTTAGGTAATTACTTAACTTCTTTAAGTATCAGTTGTCTTATTTGTAAAAAGTAGGGGGATGGTGTTTGCCTCATGAGTTTGTTTTGATTGTTATAAAAAGACAATGCATGTAAAGGACTTAAACATTCATTATTTATCAGCTGCTTTTATTTTATCCCACTGATGAATTCTATGCACTGAGAACAGTGTCTGGCATATATTAAGTCCCCAATATGTTTTTATTACTTGAATGAATTATAGTTTCTAAAAAATTCCCAAATCTCTCAGCCTTTCATTCATTAAGACATATTTGTTTAACAGGTAAAAGAGTAAAGACGGTTCAAAGAAACAGTCTTATCTACTAATAAAATAAACACAAATTCAAAAAATGTTAGTTGATAGTGTCAACTTTATATATAAGCCACACATGTTGAAGAAACAAGAATAAATAGAGCAAACAACAAAATCAGCTATGAAATAAGAATTTGTGATTACATATGCTATTAGGCATTAACTGTAGCTCTAACATATATACCTGTTAAACTCTTTGTCATTACAGAGGTACCTGAGAACTCAGAATTGTCCCCACATCCGTAACTCCACCCGCCAACACACATATACTAAAACTTTTGCAAATAAATTTAATTATAATATAATATTAACATTTCCAAATGGTTCTTCAATTCCTATGATTAGTTCATACTTTTAAATACGATGGCCAAGTTAATTCTTCTTGAATAGTAAACTAAAACTATATTTTAGCAATATATTTTTCCAATATGGATTTAAAATATTCAAAGAAATAAATGAAATATGGAAAGTATATTGCCCTGCTTTCACTTATATTACCTAGAAATGGTAAAAAGGTAGTCTATCTTTCACATATTTATGCGACAAATTGATGAAGAAATCTGGTAGCTAAATCAGCTTCCTGCATTTCAAATATCAGTGCAAAGAGGGCCAGATGGTGAATTGAAAATCTGCATGAGTATTGACTTTTAATAAAATCACTTACATGCTCTTCATGGCCACAATTAGTATAGTTTCTCTGCTCTCCTCCCTTGATGTTAGGACCGTGTTAGACTGACATCTTATGTCAATAAAACAGCTTGAAGTTCACATGCAAACACATTCATAGCAAGCAACCTCCGCAGTTATTTAGGAAGGTTACTTAAGGCAAAGACCTTGGTGGAGGCAGGATGTTTATTTCTAAATTGAAAAGTCCTCTTGATATTAAAGTTTTGAGGAAAAAATATTTGCTAACCTTATAAAATTGAATTACCGTAAAGCAAGGGAAGTGGTTCTGCATACTTCGTACATAAAAAGGAAATATTTGGTATCCATTTCATTTTTTTTCCTGTGTCAGAGACTTTGCACATATATGAATGGAGAAAAAGCACTACATTAGTGCAGTACCATTCCAATAGTGTGCTTCACGTTCTTCCTGGACCCCATGTCTGTCTCAGTGCTCTGAAAAAATAGAAAGATTGCACGGGACATAGAACAGCAGTACTCAGACTTTACACTTCATGAAAACCTCATCTGAACAGCTGCTGTTCAGAGCTGTTGGAAAAAGATGGACATCTGCTATACAGATATCTTGCTTTAACCAATATTTGTTTGTTTGCTGTTTGTTTGTTTGTTTAATTGTAAGTAACATGGATTGGGATATCCATCTGTCCGTGTTCTTGGTGTGAATATGAGCGCTGTAGCTTTCAACCTTTTCTTCTTCAATATTTACTTTCAAAAATGCAAAATGAGAGAGAGTTGAAACGCCAGAAGCAGGTCTTATACACCATGGAAAAGAGCAAGGAAACCTACATTTAATGTGTGAGATGATTTTCACTGATAATGACATTGAAACTCATCAAATCTTCTCAACTCCAACACACGAAGTATTTTATAAATGTCAGGTACCATCGGTATAATCCTTTCTCTAGCAGGATTTTCAGACTTACTGCAGGTGGGTTTTTTTGTTTTGTTTTGTTTTTTTATATCGACCCCATCCAGGAATTGATTCTTTGTACAACCTTTTCTTGCACCTACATCATTAGCAGGTAAGCCCAACAATCTTGTAGGCACTTCATAGAGAGGATTAAATAACCCTAACCCATGCTTTCTAAGGATGCTCAATATGGATCAGTATCCTGTCAAATCTACATCAGAATATTTTGTATTAGAACCATGTTTCCCCGAAAATAAGACCTAGCTGGACAATCAGCTCTAATGCTGGGTCTAATATTATATTATATAAGACCCAGTATTATATTATATTATATTATATTATATTATATTATATTAAACCCAGTCTTATATAATTTTTGCTCCAAAAGACACATTAGAGCTGATTGTCTGGCTAGGTCTTATTTTCAAGGAAACATGGAACTATAATGGAATAATCAAATGAATGTTATGACGATAGCTGCCATACAATCAGAGAAGGCATTCACTCCAGTGGGAAAAGTCTTTAAAAACTTCATAGAAAAAGTGAAACATGAGCTAGACTTAGAAGGCCAGATTGAAAAAAACAAAGAAAAAGAAAAGTAGTACATTCAGCGCAGGTGGCAGAGCAAAAGTCATGTGAGACAGAAAAAAAAAAAAAAAAAAAAAAAAATATATATATATACATGTTCTCTACCACTTGGTCATTGAAAACAGTATTGGGTGCCTATTATTAATCCCCAGCACCTTCCCAGGCACAGGGAGAATAGAAACAGAAAATATTCCCTATCAGTCAAACTTGTTTAATTAGCTTGAATGAAAAGATGCTCTATTTATTTATAGATTTACACAGCTAAAATGAATGGTATAAATGCTGGGTGATGTGGTCTATCCCAGGAAACTTTGTGACGCTGAATTTCAGCTTGATCTTTTTTAAAAAAAAATGGATTTTTATGGGTAGAGAAAAAGGAGGATGATAATTTTAAATGGAGAAGATATATGTAGGAAAAAAGGTACTAGGTAGTATGTGGCACATGGGCCCAGCTAATATGTATAGGTGTTAAGATCATGGGGTCTGCTGTCAGTTAGACTAGCTTGAACACCAGCTTCTCAACATATTAGTATGTGACTTAGGACAAATTATTTGATATCACTGTTCCTCAATTTAATCATGTACAAAATGGGGATAATAACAGTACTTGCCCTTAAATGTTGTTATGCAAGTTAATTAGTACAGGTGAAGAATTCAGAATAATTCCTGGTATATCATAAGTATTCAATAAAGATGAAGAGTTACTATTACTATTATTATTATTATTTTCATCATCATCCACATTGCTCCCAAGATATGTTTGTTGAGTGAATAAAAGAATGCAAGAATATGTGAATAAATGATAGTAAAGGGACAATAAAGAAACAAGCCCAGACCAAGTAGAGATAGTAAGAACTATACTTGGCCCCTTTTGGCTCTCTGAGCAGCACGATGGCAGTCGGCAAGAACAAGCGTCTTACGAAAGGTGGCAAGAAGGGAGCCATGAAGAAAGCAGTGGACCCCTTTGCTAAGAAAGATTGGTATGACGTGGAAGCACCCACGATGTTCAATATAAAAAATATTGGAAAAACACTAGTCACAAGAACTCAAGGAAAGAAAACTCAAGGGTCATGTTTTTGACGTGAGCCTAGCTGATCTGCAGAATGATAAAGTTACATTTAGAAAATTCAAGTTAATTACTCAGGATGTTCAGGGCAAAAACTACTTGACTAATTTCCATGGCGTGGATCTTATCCATGACAAAATGTGCTCCGTGGTCAAAAAAATGGCAGATGATGATTGAAGCTTATGTTGATGTCAAGACTACCAATGGTTATTTGCTTTGTCTATTCTGTTTGTTTTACTAAAAAACACAACAATCATATTTGGAAGACCTCTTATGCTCAGCATCAACAGGTCCACCAAATTCGGAAGAAGCTGATGGAAATCATGACCCAAGAGGTGCAGACAAATGCCTTGAAAGAGGTGATCAATAAATTCATTCCAGATAGCATTGGAAAGGACATAGAAAAGGCTTCCAATCTATGTACCTGCTTCATGATGTGTTTGTTAGAAAAGTCAAAATGCTGAAGAAGCCCAAGTTTGAATTGGGGAAACTCATGGAGCTTCATGGTGAAGGTAGCAGTTCTGGAAAAGCTACTGGGGATGAGACAGCTGATAAAGTTGAGAGAGTTGATGCATATGAGCCCCCAGTCCAAGAATCTGTTTAAAATTCAGATTTTCATGGTGACAAAACCTGTTTGTGATGTTTAAAAAAAAAAAAAAAGGAACTATAAAATTGGAAGGATCCTTCTAGAGCTGGGATTGCTTTGTTTCAGGCCTTTGGACTTGGGTAGACCTGCCTTTGCAGTCAAGTTCCAGCCCTTCCTACTTACTACTTGATCTTGGAAAATTGTTTATCCTTCAGCTTCCTCAATCAGAAAATCAGAAAATCAGAAAAATAACAGAATCTACCTCACTGTTGTGGCAAATGTTAAAAAAAAAGACAATGCATGGATAGCTTATTACCACAAAGATAGGAACATTGCAAATATTTAGTAAATAATGACTTATTATCTTTCTTCTCATTGTGCCTTTTCTTCCTGAGAGGAGCGTTTATAGTATAAATAACATGCTTATTTGGGTGTGTAAGAGGGGCTGCAAAAGGGGTGTGTTTTAGGGGGATATTGGCCTCCGGCAGAAAACGGCATTTAACCAGACTTGAAAAGATGAAGTTTAAGACAATGATGTAATTATTTAAAAAAGGAAAGGACAGGAGAGATAAAAAGATATGTCAAAAGATGAATCAATTAATCATCTGAGGTTGCCTCAATAACTAGGGTGAGTAAAGACCAACAGGTTTGTGGATTCCAATTAGCAGGAAAACAAGGCACCACTTACTCAATTACTAGTTAATAATGACCTGAAATATCTAGAAGATCTGCATAATAACTTACAAAAAGTTTTCCTATACACTATCTGTTGATTTTTTATGACACTTTTATAGTAATGCAAACCTTACCATGTTTCTTATTTTATAGGTAAAGGAAAAAATATTCTCAGCCAGGAAGGAAACACTCCCAAGATAACATAAGCCAATAAGTGGTAAAGTCAAAACTCTGTTCCTGGTTTCAGATTTGAAATTCCATGGACTTTCCATTATATTATTGCCTTGCTGGAAATTAGGTTTTCTCTAAGGCCTTGTCTATGTAAACCAATTATGATGAAACAGTTGATGGGTTTTCCAATATTGAAAATTGAGTTTGACCAGTTGACTTTTTCAGTCATTCTTTACTCAGATTCAGTAAAAGTGTCAATCCCCTGGGCTCAGTCTGGGTCTACTCATGGAAAAACTGATCCCAGAATTGTCTTCAGTGCATAGGCCTTGTTTGGAGGCAAACAGAGGAGGGGTGGGGGCGGGGGGCATTTGTTTGTTTGTTTCAAATTGGCACAATTTGCCTGACCTTGTGCTAGTCCTGCATCAGATGAGAAGCAGACATGATGAGAATATTGTCTAGCAGAGTAGTTCTCAAAGTATGGTTCCCAGACCAGCATCACTGTTTCCTGAGAATATGTTTGACAGGCAAGTCTTCCAGCCCTTTCCCGAACAGAATGAATCTGAAACTTTTGGGATGAGGACCAGCTATCTGTGTTTTAACAACCCTTCCAGTGATTCTGTTGTACCTTAAGTTTGAAAACCACTGATATAGAACAACACCTTACAATAGCAGTAATTTCACAGCAGAAATCATGTTGTCTGCAGGTGGGCATACAGATTTTCCAGAACATAACAGACATCTAATAAATGCTCAAAAAATCAATAAATGAGAATAAGATATGGTAAGCAGCGGCACTCTATGCAGCTTTCAAACTCACATATATCTTTGTTTTCATATTTGCAGGTTGTATAATTTTCTTTTGACAGAAAATGTGCTGATTGTCAATGTATTGCTACTAGAAATCAATAGCTGACACACTTATGTACCAAAATTGCTAATAGAGAAAAAATACAACCAGAACACAGTGCCTCAGAAAAGAAAATGTAAAGCAATGTTGAAATAAGACTTTACATGAAATATACAAAAAGGAAAAATAACATTAATAATTTTTTTTTCAATTTCATGTCTTTTTCCACTTATACAGTATTACTGATCTATAGTAAACTAATACAATACAAGGAGGGCCCTGAAAGTGATTAAAACAGCAAAAACAGATTACCTAAACAAATTCAGATAGCAAGTCTCTTAAAGAAGTTTACCCAATGAATCACATCCCCTGCTATTTATGGCCTTTTGTAGTCCCCTCCCAAAGCGAATTTAGCTGAAACTTGTGTAAAAAATAAAACATACAGAAGGCATTGTTTGATTTCCAAAGATGGGTCACAAGTAACCTTGCAGCTTCTGATTTGATTTCTTTAAACACTCTAAGGGAGAAATCAGTCACCATATCTATAGTCCAACTCTCTTGAGACTGCCATTTTGTGAGGAAACCAAACCAGCCATGGGAAGAGGTGATATATGACAATTAAGTTCAAGAACTGTTGAAACACTGTTGCTAACCTTTTTTGATATCAGAATTTGATACAAATTCACTATGAATTTGTACCACCTGGACAAACAATTAACCAAGTTTACTATTTGGAAGTGCTAAAAAGGCTGAGTGAAAAAGTTAGACCACCTAAACTTTTTGCCAACAATTCATGTCTCTTGCATCACAACAATGCACCAGCTCACATGGCACTGTCTGTGAGGAAGTTTTTAGCCAGTAAACAGGAGGGTATTGGAATACCCTCCCTACTCACTTGATCTGGCCTCCAACAACGTCTTTTTTACCCGAAGGAAAAGGAGATACTGAAAGGAAGACATTATGATGACATTCAGGACATCAAGGGTAATACGACGACAGCTCTGATGGTCATTCCAGAAAAAGAGCTCCAAAATTGCTTTGAAGGGTGGACTAGACACTGGTGCCAGTGCATAGCTTCCCAAGGGGAGTACTTCGGAGGTGACCATAGTGATATTCAGCAATGAGGTATGTAGCACGTTTTCCTAGGATGAATTTGCTAACTTAATTGTCAGACTGTGTAGAGAAGGTATGTTGCCTAGGCAACTTCCAGGTGTTTTAGTTGGCCCAGCTGAGGCAACGGCCTTGTGAATACAGTATGTCATAGATGTCCACCTCAACTGAGCCTTCAAATAACTCCCCTCAGCTACCATATAACAGCAACCTCATGACAGACTTACTGAAAAGAGCCCAGATGAGCCTTGTTAGCACACAGAAATATGACAGAGAGTAATTAATTGTTTTAAGCTAAGTTTTGAGGTGGCCCTCTACACATCAACAGTTAACAGAAACACTAATGTTCACTTCAAACAATCTTTATGTTAATAATCATAGTGATAAAATATATACATGAGTGAATAGTAGCCTGAATTTACTATTTATCATTATTTCTATCCATTCCCTTTCAATCACAGGAATTTTGATGTACTACTCAATCGTGCCAGAAGTATCCACCTAATTCTGTCCCTTTTTGCACATACAATTTGATTAACAGAAACCTAGAGAAAGCTGAATTTCATACCAGAGAATTGATGGAGCTTTATGTACACAATATCACTCATCGAATTACTCTCCATTGAGCTGTGAGCCATAAGGAAGAGGAAAAAATAAGAACAGCACAGCAGGTAACAAAGATTAGAATATAAATGAGAACGGTTGAAAGACAACTCTAAACATTATGCTTGAGGAGGATAATATGCTTAATAAGATGTGAGCACATCTATATTTTTATTTATATCACCACTCTTTGCACATTGATAAATCATAGATAAAGAGAAGTAACTCCTCTTTCATCATTTGCTATTAAAGATTTTCAGCCACTGTTTTTGTCAACTCTACATTGTTATTGGGGAGAAAATGTGTAGAGAAAAGGTGATCATGTACAGTCTTGTATTGTACGTTAGAATATAAATCACAGCAAGGAACTAGATTGCTGCTAGAATATTATCAGCATGGCTCATGCAACATACATTAATGGATCCAGTCACTACATAGGTGAATACCAAGAAACAAGTTCCATATCGTTATCTTTTATGTAGTTTGATTATTTCGGTAATCATGTAACAGAGTTCGATTGATAATATAATTGACTCTTTGGAATTTGCTATTAAGAAGCTGCTTGATTTATCATCCTCTAAGATTTTCATTAATAGAAGACATTTATCCTGGCTCAAAGAAAACTATTTTCATGGGCCAATATGTATCTGTTTTATTTTCAAATAATATGTCAACTTCATCACAGCAAGGCAATGGAGTGTAACCGAATGACCTGTGGACTAGGAGTCTGGAAGCATGAGTCATTTAACCAGTATTGTCAAGTTTTCACCAAACAGCAGACACCATTTTAGATATTGGTAGGCACAGCCCCTATCCATGTGGGTTTTAACACTACCACATTTTAGTTCTGACCTGATCATAAGTATCTACGTGAATAAGAAGTCATGTGATCTTAAACACATCAGTTAAAAACTCTGATTTTGGATTGTGTTCTGCGAAATAAGATTAGTTGATTACCAATGTATCATCATTTCAATATCTTGAAGTAAACTTTTTCTGTAAGTTCAAAACAAGTCATTTATTTTATCAAAATATGACGCGTCAGGATTCAACACAGGAAAAATAACAATACTCTTCTCTAAATAATAAAAGTTTATTAAATTTCAAATCCTATATCTGTTTTTAATACAGCTTATATTTCTTGTCTTATGAAATTATCTTGTCTAAGATAAGAAGCTTCCTGGATGCCCCACCAGTTTATTCCAGTCAAAAACTTTGCGCTGAGTTCCTACCTAGAAAATGAACAAGAAATACCCATATGCTGTAAGGGCTCAAAATTATCTGTGGGAGATAGTCACAGAGTGACAATTTTGTAAAAATGTGGAATAGTGTGATAAATACATGGGAAAGCTATTATGGAAACACAAAACAGGAACACCTCACATGGCCTAGCTGAGGATAAGGAAAGACCAGAGGTTTCTCTCATATTAAGAATAAAGTTGTTTCTCTATAAAGCACTCTTGGTATATCGGATGAGAGCAGTCTTCATTCACTGTGTGGGACTGTCCCATGTACTGCAGGATATTTAGCACCCCCTGGTCAGCATCCAAGAAGTGACAGGAGGAATTCCTAGCCATGTGATAATCAAACACATTCTCAAATATTTCCAAATGTTCCCAGGGAGAGGGGTGATATCCCTGGGTTGAAGGATTCCATAATCTCCCGTTCGATGAGATGTTTTAGACAAGATCAGAGAATGAATCAGTGTTTACCTGAGAAGAACATGAGACAATATGAAATGAATGGACTCAGGAGACTTCATGTAGTTCATTGGCTTTGTGAAAATAAGATGAAGTTTTTCTTAAATCCCGAGTCTTTGCAATATTTTGTTTATTGTTTAAAGACATGGCTAAGATATTCATGAAACATTTTTTAAAAGCAATTTTTGTTATAAGCCAAAGGAAATACTTTGCTCAACGAAATGAAATAGATAAGAGAAATGCATGATATACTTATCACATGAACATTGTCTTCTTACCAGGTGGTGGAAAGCAAAAATTCAAACTGAAGCCCAGGTCCCAGGCTTATGATTATTTATATGGACTGGGAAAGTCTAAATGAGAAAAAGAGTAGAGGATATCCTATCTCAGCTAGCAATACTATCTTTTTTTTTTCACATTTTTTAAAAATTAGTTTCAGGTGTACAAAACAATGTAATAGTTAGACATTTATCATTTATATCCCTCACACGGTGATAACCCTCCTCCCCCCATCCACTACCCCTCTGACATCGCACACAGCCATTACATTTCCACTGTCTCTATTCCTAATGCTGTACTCCACTTCTTGCTAGATGGGAGGGGGTGTGGGGATAAGGGGGAAGGTGAGGGGATTAGAAAGCACGATCAGTAACCATAAGATTGCCACGGGGATTATAAAGTCAATTTGGGGAATGTAATCAATAATGTTGTAAAGATTTTGTAGGGCATCCGATGGACACACGTTTCATTAGGGAGACCACCTCAGGGATGATGTAGATGCCTGATCTCTGCAGTGTACACCTGAAGCTGAAGCTAAACAATAATGAATGTCAACTACAATGTTTTATATATATATATATATATACACATATATATGCACACACTTATATATACATATATATGTATATATACACATATATACATATATATATACATATATAGTTACAATACTATATATTTATATATATATATATATATATATATATATATATATATATATAGTTACAATACTATCTTTAAGACTTGTTTGCTTGAAGGCCCCTATCCAATAAATCTGAGAGTCCAAAACATTTAATAATCCAGTACAGTCAAACCAAAAAGAACAGAACTCTTTTAACAGGTAACTATTTGTGTTACCGTGGTTATAATTTTTCTTTTCAAATAATATGCAGAACTACTAATTATTCACCGACAGAGAGGCAATTAAAGTTTCCCCCACCATGAAACTACTTGTAAGCAATAAGGCTGTTTGTTCCCTTATGCTGACCTGCATTAAAAGATTTAAATTGTATCTAGTTTAAACGTTCCTAAGTTAATGAAAATAACGTGTGGGGCAGCACTGCATTACAGATTGCATGCTGTGCCTGCATTAAATTACCATGAAATATCAATAAAGCCTCTTGTGCATATATACTCCAGCCTAAAATGTACTGGTTTTACCCCAGCAACGTAGGCTCGATTTCTTGCACAGGAAGTCTCATTAAGGGAACTTGAGGGTGAACTCTTCATTCTTTCCATCTATATGGGGATACATACTCATCAGTTCCAAACAGGGCTTCCTAGTCAGTGTTAATCCATTTATAGACACTGTGTGCCTGTGTGCAGGACAGCTCTGTCTTCGGAATAACTATTTTGCAGTATGAAAAATGAGTTTTTTCTTTTCCCTTTACTATTATCCTGCTGTTCGTTGTCTTCGTTTTCCTTGAATTGATTCTACTTTCATGTCTCAACAGTAGGCTTATGTGCCACTGAAAACACATACGTGAACACACGCAAACATTGTGTCCCACAAAGGATGTGAGAAATACCAAGAATACCGAAGCAAGACCAAAATGATTAAACAAGATCTTAGAAATTTTTTATCATTAAATTTTAATCTTGTTGATTTAATCATACACATTTAATCACGATTAATAATGATGTGTATGCATTTAAAGAAAATTGCACAATAAGCACAAAAATGAAAGACTAGCCTCTGGTAATATTGTCGAGGAATTTTAGGGTAAAAAAGTGAAGAAAAGTAAAACAGAATATGAAAATAAAACAAAGACTAATGTTAACCTACATAACCCAGAAGGCATTTAATACATGCCCACATCAATATAGACCTATTCCAATAATACACCCATGGATGTTTTCCATAATCTAGTTTGTAAATGTAAATGTCTTTAGTGATTTAGTCTATATTTCTGCCCCCAGGAGATTATCTCATAATCCAATCACTAGCATCATAAGAAGGTTTTTGTTAACTACCCTATTCCAAGTTTCCTGGCACTGGGTCATAATGCTTCACTCATTGCTGTTTATATAAAGCTTTTGTGATTTGTGACTAGTTTTCTTACCATTTCTCTGATGTAATTTAGCCAACAAAATCATATATATATACATATATATACACATATATATATACACATATATATACATATATACATATACATATATATGTATACATATATACATACATATATATATGCACATATGTTATATAATGAGTGTCAACACACACAAACTCACATGCACACACACATACTTTATAGAAAACAGACCCAAACCAGTCAGTTTTACATAGTTTCCAACCAGAGCTGGTTTTAATATCAATTAACTTTCAACATTATTCTTGGTTGAGAATATGCAGAGAAAAACCTTTTTTCTCTCAAGAATATTTCCACTTAAGATATACAGTTAACATAATAATAACCTCACTGGTGGCAGACTGAGAGCAGAAGAGGAAGTGGTGCTCTATCATCTGTTTCTAATGCCAATCATTGTACAAGAAGTGCACACTTGGTGAGCGGGAAATATATTTTAAATACTTTAACTTAAAGAAATAAAATAAGAACAATTCTATTTGCTGCAACCTCTGTTTGACAAACATGGACTGACAGCAAAACTACATTAAAAAGCAATTGGAGTTTATAGTTTCCGTTGGCCACACCAGGTTTGTTCCAGTTTTTAAGTGCAAGAATGTGTTAATTTACCTGGAAAGAAAAAATCTTCTTGCAGGCATAACCAACATATTTTCAGAACACTGAAAGCCAACTTTAAAGGAAGCACTATGTCTAAATCACCTACTCACCGAGTTAACCCTTTAACAAGATACTTGGAGCACCATCTTTGGTGACTTGAAAACATGCTCTTCTCCCCTTATCAATGGTCCCAGTGTTGCTGAGACCTAATTAACAGAGCAGACCTCCAAGGCTCCCTCTGCTGAATGAGTCTGGCAGGGTCCAATAGTTTCAGTGCTAATGACACATCGGAAGTATGTACGAGGATGTCCATGTCAGTGACAAGGGCAAATGCTGGAAACGCACACTGAATGTTTGGGGGTCATCTGTGCCATACTCATGCTTCTGGGACACTGGTCAATTCAACAATTCAGTAACAATCGACTGAACACCTACAATGTGCTGAGTGCCAAGAACATAGCAGGGCACAAGCAGGCCAAATATCTATTATACAGAGCTAATATATTATACAAAGCTGTCACCTACACTCTTAACAATTTATTGCAAAATACCAGAAAACTGACCACAGAACTCTAAATAGGATCCACTTCTTACCTGAAGCCTCTTCTGTGGAATAACAATCACCACAACTGCTATGGCAGTTCTGTTAATAGGAATGCAAGAAGCTGGCAGGGGTAAAGCAAGCATGAGAGGGTTTGCAGTGCCCTCAGCTCCAAAGTTCAGCTGTTAGACTTGCAGGGTTCCATTCCTTGAAAATGGTCATGGATTCCCTATGCTTTCTTTCTCAAATGGCTTTCTCTCCTCTCTGCCAGCCCTGAATCTGCATCTCTGGATACTATGATTAATAACCAACTCATCTCTTGGGTTTTTGAATTACCTGAAGTCACAGGTGGTGCCCTTCACTGACCTCCAACCTGTCACCCTCCTCGAAAATACATATAGCACCAAAAATGACCCCCTTCAAAATCATTAAAAAGAAGGGAAAGTATTTCCTCTTCTTTCTCTCATCTTTCCTTTTTCCTTCTCTTTTCTTCCTTTTAACTTCCTTCCTTACTCGTATGTTCCTACCCCATATCTCCTTCATTCTTTTTTCTTTATCTTCCTCCTGCACGTCTATTGATTTTTTCGTCTCTTCATATGTCTTGCTTGACTTGAAAGACATTCCTTGTCTCCTTACATCTTCTGATGGAAGCTCGATCCATTCCTATAACCAACTTTGTACCTTGTTTTTTATGTCTGTACTCTAGTCCTATTTCACAACTAAGGCACAGAACGTCACGTAACAAGAAAATTGTTTCAGTTTCTATCTACTTTTTAAAACTGTTAATAGCAAAAGTTTAATGAGTTTTAAAAACAAAGTATAAAAGAAAAAAAAAATCAGAGAAAGCCTGGGTGATAGATAGACCCATTTTCAATGGGCATTGCCAACTCTGTTTAACCAAATGAAAGGAAGAAGAAAGCTCCAGTATTAACATAATTCTTGTCTGCTTGCGCAACCCAGTGAATTTTGAAGTCCGCTACTCGCAAGTTGCAAAATCCAAGGATAAACTACAAGTATGTTCCAATGCCAAAGAGCTCATTGGAGCTCTGCTCCTTTAAATGCCTTTTTGCTAAACTGAAAAAAAAAATAAAGACACATATCATAAAAGCATATTTAATCAATTCGAGAATGTAACTATTACCAGGGCTTACTCAGCTACGAGGAGGAATTCTAATATTCTATGCTTTTTTTAGAGAACCATTACCCTATTCAGAATGCTCACCACCCTCGATTGACACAATAAATGCAATGAATTTTCAGCTGTTGTAGCAGGTGAAAAGCGATAGCATCTAAACCTCTGGGTTGTCACATCCTGTCTCTCAGAAATTCTTGCTGCCACAGGAATATCTTTCAGTTTGTTCAGTCTCATATCAGCAGTGACACCCAGTGGCTGGAAACATTTTGAACAAGCTGGAAACATTTTGAACAAGCTGGCTCTCTCTCTGTCCCCGACCCCCACCTCCTCTTTCCAGGGAAAGATTTTTGTAAGTGCTTTGTTTCTCTGACCTTCTTACAGCTCTCCACAGGAAAATAATTTATCAGATTGCCTAATGTCAGCCTGCTTTTCTTTAAAATTTACTAGAATTAGAAAGCCTCAGACATTTCCTTTGCACTAAAGACATTTAAACCTATCAAAATATGTTCAACTAATCAGATATTTGGTTTCTAAAAATAAAACCAGATATACAAATATAGGCATAAAAGAGGAGAAATATGCCCAATTGATTTCCTACATTTTGCACTTTAAAAAAAATAATTGCCAGCAGAAATCATGACTTTATTATTTATTCATAGCAAGTCATTCAAAGCATATTAAACTAAATTGTGAGGAAAAAAGTAATATAAACTGTGGACTAAAATCAACTTCATTCCAAAGGATGGCTATCAGTAAAAATATATCCACTCTCTCTAATACAATTTTATTAACTAGTTCAGCTGGACTCACAGAATGAAATAAATGGGGTTTTTTTTTGATGTCACAGAAACTCACAAGATATAAATATTTTAAAAGTATTTTACATATAGCTTCTTAATTCCAAAAACTCATTTGTGCAATGTTTTTGGATACAATTGCCTTGAAAAGCAAAGCTAGAATTGTGTTCTGTTATTCAAAAGACAAACTTTTTTTCCTGTGTATAGTTAGAGCCCAAGAAGATATTTCATTCATCAAGTAGATCATTGTCAGAATCAAGCACTCACTAGCATTGGCTCTCTTAATTACTGAAACTAAATCTAAGAAGCACCTACTGGGAAAGAGTGGGAGTGGGGTGGGGGGTTAATAAAACATTTTATGACTTTATCAAAACCACTACTCTGAGATTTCTAGGTTTCAAAGTGGATTACTCTCACGGAAATGGATCAATTTGCATAAAGAACTGAGGGGATTGGGGAAGCAAAAGAACAAATACTCAGTCTTATTAGAGTGATGATGGTCACCAAAGTTAGAAACAGTCAACAAGTGTCTTGAAGTAAAATTACCTTGAGTTAAAGGTTATGCTGGCTACCTAGGCATAAGAAAAGGGATATATTTGGTGGGAGATGGTTGATTTGCTTTGGCATAGTTTATGCATATTGCTTAAGACTTCCTATATACCTAGTACCATGACATGGATATTGACTGAGCACGGAAGTATGAAATAACATGTTGCAAGATGGCGCCTAACATAGGACAGCATTCCCCAGCAGGAGTGGGTTCATTGGATTCTGCAAGACAGTTACTCAGTAGTGTCACCATATGGCAGCAAGAAGGAATAGGATTTCTCTTCATGAGTTGCCAAGGCTCCTATTACCCAGGGCATTCCAAAAGATTGTGTATGTTACAAGGCACCAACATCTAGAGAGACACTTTTCATCTCTTTGCTGATGGCGTAAAATGCAGGCCTCCTGGATAACTGCTGTGGCAGTAGGAGAGAGGTAACCCCACCATAATTCATATGAATCCACATGGTCATGTCCATACAACTGTAGTAGCACAGTCTCTTCCACTCACTGGAGCAGTTGTTCTCAGCCCATTCTTTGTTTCAGCCCTGTCCTCAGGTGGCTTGTCTCACCCACTCACAGTTCCTAGACACCCAGTTCTACCCATTCACTTCCTTCCACCACCCACTTTGAGTGTGACAGGCTGTTTTACTTAGAGGGCATTTGTGTGTGCTCAGCCTCTGTGACTCCAAAAGACTCTCCTGAGCCAGGGTGTTCAGACTGTGTAATAATACATTCCCTTAAAACAAATTTTCTTTTCACTTGAGGAACGAACACTTTCCCTAAGGCTCACAAAAGGCACTGTGCAGGCTTATCATAGTCTGGTCCTTATTAATAACTGTTTGCAAACCAGGCTAACCTTCTTTGGATTAAGTCTCCTCCTATTTAGAGAAAAGAAAACAAAAAAACAAAACAAAACAAAACAGAAAAATGAAAACTGAGAACTAGAAGAAAAGGGTTTGTCACGTAAATACTAAGTATTTCTAATTAGGCATGTGACTCTCAAGAAAATAATTATTGGAACAGTGACTGTTCCAATTAGAAAAATAAGAAATTGAGCTATTTTATAGTTATGTAGGTAAAATAAGCTATCCCATGTATCCATGGGTTCAGTCCTTTGGCACACATTTATTTAGCTCCTACTATGTGCCAGTCAAGGTGATCAATGTTGGGGATCAAAGATAAACAAAATATCTTCTCTGCCCTATGGACCTCCAAGCTGGTGTGTGTGAAGTGGGGGTAGGTGTAGTTACAAATTTTTTCTCTAACCTGATTTACCTAAGTTGGTCTCAAAATAGCTTGATCACTCTTCTTTCTACCTCATATCACGCATTTAGTAACCATGTATTTCTTTGTTTTTATCTGTTTTAAAATGGAGAGTGAGTACATATCAATTAATTCACATGCAAAGTTGATAGAAATTTTCCTTTTAGCAAAGTATATTTGTTTGTTTGTTTGTTTATTAATAGATTTTAGTTTTCAGAGCAATTTTAGGTTCATGGCAAAATTGGGCAGGAGATACAGAGATTTCCTATACAACCCCTACCCCTCACATGTACAACCCCCCATTATCAACACCCCCACCAGAGTGGTACAATATTTGTTACAACTGATGCACTGACACTAGGGTTCATTCTCAGTGTTGTATATTCAATGGTTGTGGACTAACGTATAATGACTGGTATCCACCACTAGCAAAGTAAGTTTTCATCAAGGGAAGAAGGTCTGTGGATCCTGACAGTCTGTATGATAAGGACTCAAACAACCCAGTGATCAAGAAAAGCACTGAAAAAGAAATAAAGAAAAATGGCAAGGGGGGAGGAGGGAAGGAAATATCAGCAAGAAAGGGGAAAAAAGGAGGAGGAACAGATGAGGCAGAGGAGGAGGAGAAAAAAGCTACTGCAAAATAACTTCACCTACCAGTGGCCCAGATAAATTGAATAATCCTAGGAAAATGTATTGTGGATATGGCCCGGGAAGCTATAAAGGCACTATTCATCTACCTGAGTGGCAAACATTAGCTAGAAGCTATTGATGCAGGTAAACATTCTCTGGGCTTTGTGGAAAGAAACTTTAAAAAATTCATATCAAAAACAGAACAGAAAAATGTCAATATTACTTTAGATTAGGACCAAAATGACGCCGAAATAGTTGAGCATCAACTATTTTCTTGTTTTAAAATTTTTAAGTCTGGTGTGTTTTGTGAACTATGAGATAGGATTTTTTAAATGCACAAATAATAAGTGCACAGCTTGGTGAATTTTTGTAAAGTGAACACACTCATGTGACTAGCTCCCAGATCAAGAGCAAGCATATTATCAGCACCCTAAAAGCAAATCGCAAGTCCTTTCTATGCATTACTCCCCAGTCTCAACATAAGTAACTTGACGTCAGACAACAGATTAGTTTTTAAGCTATGCAAACATACAAATGGAATGATATAGTATGTATTCTTTTGGATTCTGACATCTTCTGACCAATGTGAGGTTTGTGAGAGCCATCCATGTTATTGCAAGGAGGTAAAGTTTGTTTATTCTAAATGCTATATAGTATTTCATTATATAAATATATCACAGATTATCCCACAATTCTGCTAATGATCACAGTTTATATTTTAATATCTGCTATTACTTGTAATAAAAATTTGTTTTCCATAAATTTATTTTTAAAGTAGATTCACATGAGCAAAGAACATTGTTAAATATATATTGACCCTTAATTAGGTTAATTATTAATAGGCTATGTTCAGGAGGGGGAATTGAGAAAATATCTTTTTATCACACACACACACACACACACACACACACACACACACACACGTTGAGTTAAAGAAAGGGGGCAGATTGAGTCTGTGTGTTGAATCAACAGTTCAACAGTATGGGAAGAATATCAAGGTTGCCAAGCCACGTTTGAAACCAAGTTAAGTTTATGCTGGGAAAAAGATTTATAACTGACACCACTTTCTCCAAAACACAAATGTGTGGAGGTCAGTATTGACTTACGGAATTCCTGGGCTTATTATAGAATGATTTTATTCATGAACAATAAAGAATTCCTTATTCTTACTAGCTCAGGAAATGTCCTTAAATACATAAAAGAAGAAAATTGGAGAAGTTGATTTGGGTTGCTTTGTTTTATACCTATGTGGGTGTTGAGGCATACTTACACACACACACACACACATATACACACATGCACACCCTATACAGAGGCTGGAAAATAGTTGTTTATAAAACTTGCAGGGGTTTCACTGAGAAATAAGTGAATCGGAAGACTACTCCTTTTATGTAATTGAAAAAGAAAAGGTTTAGATTGCAAAATACCTGTAACATACAATCAATCCATAAGAACGGTGAGTTTACACAGCTTGCCTGTATAAAAGTGTGCATTGTACTGACCTAAAACAGAGTCCTCACCTCAGTTTCAACCTGATGATGGGCTCTCTCCTGTAGTGCCATAGCAATAAAATCTCTGTGTGATGACTAATTACCCCTGTGGACTGGCCATTTCCTGTTCCGCCACACTCACAAGCCGGTAATGTTCTGGGTTAGCCTGGCATGGTACATGTAATCAGACTTACTAGAGCTCAGGGGACCTCATTGTCCAAAGTGAAGTTGAGAATTTGCTTACCCCCTCACTTTGTTACAATGAATCTGGGTTCAATGTATGTCCCTGGGATGCTAAATTTGGCTGTCTACACATCCTGAAATGAATGAAGTTTACTAAGTCTCCACCTCCTTTTTGCCGGTGTGTGTGTGTGTGTGTGTGTGTGTGTGTGTGTGTATGTGCGTGAATACACATATGGCTTAACACAAATTTCATGATTATAAAAGCAGACATTACATAATTATTCAAGAAGAAAATCAAATGTTATTCGGCTTTACCTTTTCTTTCCAAAGATTTATGGTTGGAATAAAAATAAGACCTATTTTACTTGGAGATCAAATGAATTTCATACTTTGTGGAGGGGACACTGTCAATGTATAATCCTTCCCAGCATATTTTTACAATTATTTCTGTATAAAAGGAAAAGGACTTAGCTGTTTTTTAAATACTATCTATGCACTCTTAAATAATTTTCTTTTGGCCATGGTGATTATCCTGTCCTCTCTTGAAGAGCAGATAATTGCAAGTAGGTTTATGAATCAGTTCACTCCTGAATATTTACCCTCTTTTAGCCCAAATGTTGCCTCAATTTGTTAATTACTTTGACATGTACTGATAGTATTATAGAAACAAAGGTGATGCCAAGTTACAGATCTAAATGGGTGAAGGAGGAAGCTAAATATGAAAATAAGGGATTTTCATCAAGATGGGAGAGAGGAGAAACAACTATGCCTTCCAATGACACAAATTAAATTATATCATTTCTACTTGAATGTTATTGAGCTGGTCTACATCTGAGCATTGGTCACAGAGTCTGCAAGGCAGATTGGTTATTATGGAGTTTGTCTCTGGGAACCAAATGCGTTCAACACATTGCATTAGTCCCTATGTCAAACCTTATGTGTGAGCTGACTAGTACTATTTATTAACTAATGAGGGCTTTTCCATTTATTCTTTGCAAATTCAGACATTTACTCAGATTTCATACCATGATCAGATAATACATACAAAATAAGTAGAATTTAAGCTAATATCAAGATGATTCAAGATACATATAAGCCTTTTCTTGATTATCTCCAGGTACTTGGAACAATATTCTTTCAGTCTTATGAATTGTTTCCTTTAGTCTCCATTTCACTTATAAATTATTCGTGCAGGTTTAGCACCTTTGTTTCTGCAAACTCAGCTGGTACTCTTGACTCACATCATCCAAGAGGAAGCCTGCCAAAGAGTTGAAAAGTCTGTTTGGGTTTCTAGTCTGAAAACTGTATTCACCAGAAAAACAATTCCAGTCACTAATTGTTCCAGCTACTCTTGCGGCATTCAAAAATTAACCCAAAGCTGAGTGGCTCAAATCAACCATTTTATTATTCTCTTAGAGTCTATAGGACAAACATTTGGACAGGAAATAGCAGAAATGGCCTGTGTCTGGTCCATAACACCTAGGAATAACTTAGAGGCTGGGGACGATATGCATGATGGGAGCTGGAATGAGATGACGATTTGTTCACTTGCATATATGGCACCTAGCCTGGGAGATGTGCTGCTGCCAGGAGCACCTACATGTGGTATCTCCCTGTGATCTGGGTTCCTCACTGCATGGTGGCTTCAGGGTAGTTGGAACTTTTACATGTCCGCTCAGGTCTCCATTTGCAAGTATTTAAGTGAACAAGGGAAAAACAGCATTCCCTTTATGATCCATATGAGCCAGTCTCATAAGTCACGTGGTGTCACTTCAACCATATTTTGTCTCCTGAAGTAGTCACAGGCTCGACCAGAATTTTTTAAAACTGCAACATTCATCTAATGATGATAGCAAATGTCAAAGGCATTTTCTACATGTATTTATATGAATATAATAAGCTTTCTTAGACAATATTCTCTGTAGATATTGTTACACATGTCTTTTGAAGACATCAAGAGAAGCTAGACTAAACCTAGTTTTCAGGTTACATTAGCTTAGGACAAAATAACTATTTCAAACCTTGAAATTTTTACTCTACACCAAAAGATAGTCTGGCCTATCTAATGGGATGGAACAACAAGTTATTGAATGAATTATTATACAAGGCCCACTGATTTATTTTGGACTTTGACAGTTGAACAAAAGTTGGCTTTCTTGTTTTCAATCTGTAGTTTCATTTGAAGAAATGTACTTCTTTTCTGAAACCAAAGAGGATTATCTAGGTTTACAGTCAAACATTGTTAAAAATCCCCAAGACTATGCAGTTATTATTAAACATATTTTTCTACTTGGACATTTCCATCAAGATTAGTTACGTGCTCAAAAAAAAAAAAAAAAGGACAAAAGTGAAAGCCTACATATTAAAATATCTTACTATTTATGTATCACTCAATATTAAAATAATTTATATACAAGAGGCAATGAGAAAATTTATATATATGAAATTTATAATGAGCTCTCTTTGAGCTCCTATATTACTGAATCTACTTGGAGATAATATTCCAATTTTAATGGCTATCACAATCCAGGAGGCCCCACTATTTCTTAGGGCGCTATAGCCTTATGACATAGAATGATTAGGTTTCAGAGAAGTATTTTCTTTTTTTTTTTTTTCCAGAAATGGCAAGCTAATAAACATCGGAAATTTCAGCACAGCTGTTCTGGTGATTTCCTTACTGCTATAATCACATTGAGAAATCAAAAATTGGAGTAAAACATTGGAACACATTTCCTCTCCTATTTAATAATCTGTTTTAGTGTCTACAGTGAGGGGATGGTCAGAGGTAGAAGAGGTGTCTTTTTCATCATAGTCACTGTGTGTTTCTGTGCTTTAATGAAGGGTTTTCTAATACGTATTTCATACTCTTTGGGTCTGATGGTTGGTACCTTCTCATGTACATCTTAAAAGAGAATTTATTTTGAAACTCAAGCTACTAGTAGCTTTACCTGCTCAAGGAAAGCAAGTAGTTGAAACAGTTATTCAGGTTATTTAGGCCTCAAATCACTTTCACCTCCATTTTTAGAATATTTCTGGTGTTTCGTTCCATTTCAGCCATATTTTCACTGATGAACTAACTCAAGGGATGAAAGAAATAATATTTAAACATGACAATAGTTGCATTGAAAGCCTAAACTAGACTGTTAACCTACTCTTTGACTCTTTCTTTTGCATTCCTCTGTTATATCTCTGGGTCCCATAACAATCTCTCACTGCTACTACACAAGATTTCTCAGACAGAGGGGCAGACACCAGCATTTTTATCAGAGCATAAGATTTTATTCATCAGATAATGCACAGGATGACTTCCGAAGCTTTCCCTACCTGTAAAAAGCTATAATAAAACTAGTGCCTACTTCATAGGATATTAGGGGAGTCAAATAACGCAATACGTATGAACACCTTTTTAAACAGAAACAAGCCATAAAATGAGAATTGATTTAAGGCCCAAGGCCGAAAAATGACTGATATACATTAGATATGAGTTTGTTAACAGAGGGCCGCTGTGGCTGCTATAAAGGAAAACAATGATGTAAAATAAGCCATGAAGTCTTCCCATGGATTCATTCCTTCAGTATGTCATGAGAGAGAATCACAAGGTGGGTAAGCTTAGATGGGGGAGTGAGATAAGGTTTGAAAGATGAATAAGTGTTAACACCCTGTAGAGATGGAAAACACGTGTGAAAATTCTGAGCCTCATAAGAGCTCAGTGCTTTTAATAGATTCCAAGATGCCATGATTCCCTGTATCTGCCTGTCTCTCCAATTTTGGGACCACGATCTGCCCTACGTCCCCCTCTCATTACCAGATCCAAGAAGAGTTGTGGATTTTTCAGTCTGTTCGGCTTTTTACCTGTTAAGATGGAGTGGCCATTTCC
Source organism: Rhinolophus sinicus (assembly GCF_036562045.2). Lineage (NCBI taxonomy): Eukaryota > Metazoa > Chordata > Mammalia > Chiroptera > Rhinolophidae > Rhinolophus > Rhinolophus sinicus. Next base: position 18,669,972 of record NC_133761.1, on the reverse strand, counting down.
AAGCTCCTCACATGCAGAACTAGAAACCGGGGTCCTTACTCTTCCCTTATTTCTCACTCCCCCCACCCCACCTATTTTCCGCTGACAATATTCTCTTTAGTTTGTGCTGCCATGCTGCTCCCGCCTCATGCTTCTCTCCCTCATCACAGGGTTCCATCCACTCTGATTCCCTGATGATGCAGGAACCGCTCAGAAGAGACTGCTGGAGATTCCACGCCTCTCTTCATTTCATGGATTCAACCTCCACTAACACAGAGATTTATTTTTTTTTTTAATAAGATCCTTTTTAGAGTGCTTTATGAGTTGATTAAAATTCTGATCTCTTTTTTAACCCACCTTCTGTTGGAGGTGAAATAAAACAGTCTGCCCACGATCCAGAGACATGACGTATGTGTGAAGATGTCAAAAGCAGAGCAAGGCCCTGACTAGTTCAGATCCAGGTTTGGGTGTCCTTTGAATGGAGGTGGTCCTGGGTGCTTCTACTGCAAGCAGGAAGGGGAGAAATGGAGCGTGAGGTTGGTAGCCTGCAGTCCGTATCAGAAGAGTGGGAACCAGGGAGAAGGAGTGGATGGTTATAAAAGCAACTCACTGAGGGATGATCATCAGCAAAACTGGAATAAAAGTGTTTCCTCCATAGGGTATTGTAAAGATGAGAGATCATTATTGTGCCTAATGGTAAAGTAATTGTGGGGACAGAGCCCCAGAGAGCAGTTTCCAGGCTCTCGGCCTCACGTGGAAAGGTGCTGGCTCAGGTAGTAGATGGCCGTTGGCTGTGGCTAGTTGTGGCCGTCAGCTGTAGCGGGTTCGCCAATTGGCTACTGATATAACTGCCGCGGCTGCACTGGTTGGTTAGTGGAGTAGAGTGGAGCCAGTGGATTGGCAGAAAAGCGGACAGTAGGTCGCATGTCGTGTCAATCCAGCCTCCGGTGAGACTATAGTGGTCTGACTCCCCTACCTATGGCTCCATGGGTGTTCCTTTTTAGCCTAGCCACATCCTGCATTCTTATGTGGGGAGCGGGAGCTGAGACCCCCGCAGGCCACCCCGCACGACAGTACTGGAAAGGTATTATCTGATTTTTTACCAAACCATTAACTCCTTCAAGGTAAGAGGGCGGGCTGGTCTTACTCATTGTACTATTCCTTGCATCTAATACAGTGAAGTGCAAGATGTGATACCTAGACACCCTAAATGTTTGTGGAATTAAATAATGAACTTTTTCTTAGTCTGGGCAGTTAGGAGAGTTAACAGGAGCGAGTTGGCTTTGTTGTCTTTTTACCTTAAACTGCGATGTGTTGTATTATTTTGCATTGTATTGTATTGAGTAGTTTTGGTATGGTGTGGTATAGTTGTGGGGACAGAGTCCCAGACAGCAGTTTCCAGGCTCTCGGCCTCACGTGGAGGGATGCTGGCTTGGGTAGTAGACGGCCATCAGCTGTAACCAGTTAGCCAATTAGCCACTGATATAACTGCCGAGGCTGCGCTGGTTGGTCCAGTAGGTCGATTGGCAGAAAAGCAGACAGCAGGTTGTAGATCATGTGAATCCAGCCGCCAGCGAGAATATAGTGGTATGACTCCCCTACCTATGGCTACGTGGGTGTTCCTTTTTGGCCTCACCATGTCCTGCGTTCTTATATGGGGAGTGGGACCAGAGGCCCCGCAGTCCACCTCACATGACAATAGTATAATATCCATTCCTTATAACCTCACAGGCTTTGAATTGACTATCCACTGCAATGTAGAAATCAGAGAAGTGTGGTGTGTGTGTGCATGCACAGCAAGTGCGAGAGAGAGAGAGAGAGAGAGAGAGAGAGAGAGAGAGAGAGAGAGAGAGAGAGGTTTTGCTTAATAACAACTAAGAGCAGTCTCTCTGGAAACTGAAAATGAGGTCTAAGAAGGGTTGTAACAAGAGGCTGCTCACAGAAATTGCAAAAAAGAAGGCACATTTGTCATAAGAATTCTCAGGCAGGTGGGAAAGTGAATGAGTGGGGGCACTTGCTGATTAGGAAACATATTAAAGCTTTAATTAGGCAGGACCCCATGATAAAAAGCTGCTGGAGCTGATTCTGGCCCATTTCCAGGTGGTTTCATGTGCAGGTGGGATATATATTAGTCTCCAAAAAAGAGAAAACAGAGATAAAGACACATAGAAAAGCAGCAGCTCACATTTCCATTGAACCTGCTACATATAACCCCACATATTTTCAATGAAGGAACTAAAATAATGTTCTGCCTGTTGTGATTATATTTCTTTCAATGGCCATCAAGTGGCAGTGTTTTGTACCCAAGAGGACAAATGTAAAAGAACGTGATCTAAAGGTTGTAAGAATCACAGGAGGACGCACATTTGCTAACATTGAGAAATTGATAAATTAAGCCAGGTTTTTCTGCGCACCAAGGTCAGGAAAATCTTCAGATGATATCTGGGTAACATATGTAGCTTACGTCTTCCCTATTTTAGCTATGGAATATTCAGTCAATTTGCCTAACCCCAATATCCTAAATAAAGAAAACATGGTTTTCAGGTTAATTACCAAGATAACATCCTAGATATGATTTAAAGCTCTTTTGCTTATTGTAAACCCATATGCAGGACCATCATCTTTATGATGTAGAAAATTCTGCAAACGTTTTTATTAGCAATATAACATGGCCCCCCCTCTTCTCTTATTCATTGCCTTTAACCAGAATTCCCACTCCTCTCTGATAAAAAAACAAACGAAAAAAATATTTGGTTAGAAGATCTGGGTAATTATGTTGACACATGAATGCTTTCTAAGTTTTCACTATTTAGGAAGCTCAATTTTAAGTATTGGTAGTTAGTAAATGCTTTAACATGTGCCTATTCTGACAGTACTTTATTTAGCACTTCTAATAATTTTCACTTTATTTTCTTTCACAAATTACAGAGAGACATGAAGAAAAATATTCAGTAGGCATTATAAAAAAATAAAATTCAATTTTAACTGTTGAAAAAAATTACAAGAACACTCTGGATGCTAACGGAATATAGTAATAAAAGAAATATTATCCCTTCAGCCCCTGCTCAATATTTTTATGGTTGCAGAAATTTAAATTACCTACATTTTTAAAACATCAATACCAAGTACTTGATTTTTATAACTTCTGGCTTTTCAGTAAAATTTCACAGATAGCGATTTCTACCTATTGAAGTTTAAGCGTAATAGTTTGCTTCTTCATGAAGTAAGGGCGTTGGGAGGAGAAACTACAATAAGATGGCAAGAACACCATATCAAGAATTAAAAAGTCCATGTTTTTGTCCTGTTTTGCTACCGGGATGCTCTAATTATCTTAGACAATACACTCTGCTTTTTAAATCTTTTATCCCTTTTTAAAAACTGTATGCCAGTAGCTTTTATATCTTTACCATTATATTTGCACAAAATATTCTGGAGCTAAAAAGAAAAGTAGAAGGAAGAGGAGGAGGAGATAGAGGGAAAGAGAAGAGGAGAAAGAGAAGAGAGAGGAAAGGAAATCATGGCACTAGACAACGGGTAAACTGGCTTGTCTTTCTCAGATGATCCCAAACTCTAGTAACAAGCAAAGTCCTGATACTATGAAAAGTGTTCTTATCCAGAACACTTATAAAAGTAATATAAATAGTACTACTTTACAGAGTAATAATAAAAATCTCCTTTTACATTGGAGATTCGTTTCCTCCAATGTAACAGAAGATATGTGAGAGAAGGTGGGTATGAATGGAAATAGATTTGTACATTTGCTGTTGGGAATTTCTGGCTAATAGCTTTTGTTTTTTCCAGTAGTTTCCAGAGAAATGATTTTGGAAAATATATTTCTCTGAGCTTTGGTTTCCCCTCCTATTAACAGGATAATATGGGAAAACACATTTGAAAGAGGCTAATACCCATTGCTGGTACTGAGGAAAAGTGTATTTCTGTGGGAGAACAGAACAATAATTGCTTTCTTCAGATTTTAGCTGGGACAGTAATGGAATACAGAATGTTATCATGGGGGCCTTAATAGAAGAGCCAAATATTTCTGGTTGAATAGAGTTGCAAAAATATGAGGCAAGAATATTCAGGCATAGACACACGAGAACACAGAATGCACTGGCAATGGCAAAGTGTTTGTTACAGCTGGAAGGTGTGTTGTAAGGAGTGGCACTGATCAACAGCCATTTTCCATAATTCATAGTGCAGAGTTTCACTATTATCTTATACACTTATACACTTGTGGCTCTGAGCCCTTGAAATGTGACTAGTGTGACTGAAAAATTAAATCGTGAATTTTATTTCATTTCAATTAATTGAAATTTTATAGCTGACAAAATACAGGTTTTGTTGTTGTTAAACATAACTTGACTTGGGGGAGGGAATTTATTTCATTTTAAACGCTGAAATGAAATAGTATCCTCATTGAGATATGTACAGTGTAAACTACACATTGGATTTTGAGAGTTTAGTACCAAAAAGGGAAGCATTAGTATTTTAAAATAATTTTCAAAATAATTACATGTAGAAATGATAAAATTTTGAATATATTCATTTAAATGAAAAATATTAATTTCATCTGATTTTTTTAATGTGACTACTAGAAAATTTTAAAATTACATTTACTCATTACATTACATTCCTTGATTACATTACAAAATTACTCATTACCTTTCTATTTGACAGCTCTGCTATAGATGATGGGAAGACATTTTATTCGAGGGAGAGACATTTTCAGGTATCTGTTTTACCAAGAAAACCTCACATCAATATAGAGAATAAATTTAGCACATACCATGTTTCCCTGAAGATAAGACCTAGCTGGACAATCTTTTGCATCTTTTGGAGCAAAAATCTATGTTCCGGGTATAACATAATATAATACAATACTGGGTCTTATATTAATGTTTGCTCCAAAAGACGCATTAGAGCTGATTGTCCAGCTAGGTCTTATTTTCGGGGAAACATGGTATGATATTAGATGCTAAATGATCATTTATGAGGTAATTGTTCAGGTGAGAAAGAATAAAGGGTCTGGATAAAACAGGAAGGGATGAATTTTTAAAAAATATATAAGAAATACGACAGTGGGGCCTGGTGATTAAATGCAGTAAACAGAGATTAAGGCATTCAAGACTTGAAGAGAGTTTCAATAAGGTGAGAATGATAATCCATGGAATGCTGCAGAAAACATTGAAATGTCCTTTCCATTAGCTTTACTTGTTATTTCTTCCCTAAACTATTGTAATAGCTGCTTAATCATTTTCTCAGTCTTCAGGTTTCAACTCCTAGGAAGTCCATGGATGGGTTTCAATGAACCCCTAAAATTATATGAAAAAAAAAATTGAATATGTGGATGTAGGTGCAATGTTGTACATTTTGCTAGAAATAAGTGCCATAGCTTTTATCATATTCTAAATGGCGGTAATAACTCCCCATGTAAATTGAGAAACCTGGTTAGAAAGAGACAAGAAGTCAATACACAATTTTGGAAAATATACACATATATATATGAGAAAGAATAATAAAGCAGAAGTAGACTATCCCCTCTCCTTGAAATGCAGTTGAAAAATAAAAGCCTGTTTTCATAGGTTTTTCACATGTATTTGAAAAACTTCAAATGAGTGTTTGCTAGCTGGAATACGTTATTGTTTGTGTGAATGTTTCCCATGAAAATATATTTTTAGATCATGCTCTTTCTTGAATATCTAAGATACAGTATCTGCTAGGGTATCTCTCTCTGGAAGTAAGATCTCCATTTTTAAATATAATTTCCTGCCCTGAAGCTGGGAAATATCTGACTGGAACATCTGTGAGATAGATTATCGGCTACTACTCACCAGCTATCTCAATAGCCTGGCGTCCTGGGATTTGGAGTTGGTCATTTCAAAACAATGCAGACTGAGTTGTACCCCCATGGGCAACTGGGAATTTAAATGGATTTCAGGTGCAGAGGTAGTATCATTTACCATTGAAGACTTATAACAGAACAAGCTTCAGACTTGGGAAAATTCAACGTAAACAGATCTAATCATGATAAGTCAAGCCATAACCTTATAACTACGGCCCCAGCAAACTGTATATATCAGTTTAGATCGACATAATGCACTCATCATAATGTACTCACTGAATAATCAGCCTAGATCCAAGAGAAGACAACAAACTTTAATTCAATACAGCTTTTCCCTATATGCTTGCTCAAGCTTAAGAATCCAAAGGGGCTCTCTGCCATTGTGTAGGTTTTGGTGTGGTGTAGACAGGCAGTTTATAGAAGGAGCACAGGTCCGTGAAAAAAAAGAAGGGACTGAAGTCGGGAGAAAGGTCTGGGAGTCTGTTCTATGATCACCAGTCATGTCCTCTTAGAACTTTACCCTTCGTCTTTCCGTTGAGGGTATTGGACTAAGAAACACTAAATCCCCTTCTTTTCCTGAATTTCAATAGTTTGATACCAGGACACCCTTAAGAACAACAACAACAAAAATGACATTGTGCATGGCTTAGGTCTCTGCTTAATAAACTTAAAAGTGAGTGCTGTACTCCAATATTAGTTCTAGTCTTAGTTCAGAAATTATAGTTAAATGTTTTGTATTTAACCATAAATTCAATCCAGTTGTTTTCATTCTCCATTGGTGTCCAAAATTGAATGTCTCATCCCTTATGCAAATCATAGCAAGAAAGAAAAATAAATGAATTTGTGGGTTTTTTTAAATTATTCATTATCAGATAACCATAAAAATTTAGTAAATTGTTTTTTGTTTTTTCATTTTTTTGTTTTAAGGAGGGCACAGCTCACAGCGGCCCGTGCAGGGATCCAACTGACAATCTTGGTGTTATTAGCTCCACACTCTAACTAACTGAGATAACCGGCCAACCCCAGTAAAAATTTTTATAATTGCCACAGGTTCATATTTTCAACTAAAAATATATGTATATAGTTTTTTAATTCACTTCCTACACTTATGGCAGATTCTTTATCTAAAATTCTGATTTTGTGCAAATTATTTTGTCTAATCTAAGTCATAAAATGCAAACTACTGGTAAAGGTAACCACTTTATATTGTTAGGCACCACATATATGAAAGACACTATGATTAGCATATTTCAGATATTATATTTCATCTTCACAGCTAGTAGATATAATTTCCCTTATTTATCATATGAGAAAATTTGAAGATTAAATAAGCAGTCTGATATTAAACAGATAATTTCCATATCTAGGATTTGAACAAAAATCTGTGTGACTCTCACTTCCCATGACCTTTTCATTTTGCCATTCTCCCTCTCCTACATTAGTGACTCTGTTTTTCTCATCTCTCATTTCTATGAGCAATTACACATTGCATATAACCTGAGCCTTATCTCTCGGAATTGCATGAGAGCTCCCTTCTTGGTCTTTGATCAAGACCTTTATTAAATTACATAAGTAATAACTTCTGTGGGGAAAAAATGTTAATATTTATCAGCATATGACTTTTGCCAATACTTACATTATCAGGAAAGAATTGGGGGAGAAAATTGGGGAATCAGAAGTTTCCCAATTCATCTATTTACTATAGTGGTGGCCCAAAATTATTCAACTTCTGCTTGAATCCTTTCAGTGACAGGAGAGCAATTCATTTCAACAAAGTAAATTTCTAGGTTTTCAGAAACTATACCTATGGAATAAATAATGTATATCCATTTATGACTCCCAAGCCTTAATTTTAGACTCATTTTCTCATATAACTTCAGAACTATATATCCAGACATCAACTTATCCCCCACATGCTTAGAGTGTTTAGAAGCAATTAAAACTCAGCCCATTTCAAACTACACTCATTCTCTTCTTCTCCATATCTGTTCTTTTTCTAGTGTTGTCTATGTGGTTGAATGATACCTTTACTCACCCAGTTTCTCAAGACAGGAGTGTTGAAGTTACTTCTCACTTCTTACCCCAGAAAAATGCCAAATATTGTTCATTCTACCCACTAAAAAGCCTGTGATTCTATCAGTTCTGCATCATTCCTAATACCATCATCTCATGGCTGGTTTTCTTCAACTGTTTCTTCGTTTATTTTATTTCAGGCTTTCGAAAAATTGTTGAGCATATAAATTTTAACCAAATAGATTAAACTGGGCACCAGAGGTCACTGTGACCAGACCAGGACCTAAACCAGCTATAAACTCATTCTATGAGTGTACAAGCAACTTCCAAGACATCATGAACAGTCATCAACTGAGACAGTATGAGATAACAACAAATGCTTAGGGTTGGTAAACTGAGCAGATGTTCCAGAAATAGGACTGAGCCACTTGGTAAAATGATACCCAGAGACTGGGCAACTCAGGGACAGAGCAGGAGGCCTCAAGAAGAAGAAAAAAAAAGAAAAAAAAAGGATTTATTTTTTAAAAAGGTAGGGAAACCTTGATTAGGTAAATAATAATAATGACAGTAATAATAAATGTGATGTAGCAATTGTTGTATTCTTAATTACTGAATCAAGGCAAATGATTTTAATTTAAATTATTTTCATTGTGCTTGGATAAATAAATTTCCTATGTTTACCACAAGAGCCTATCTTCAGGCTGCTCATAATATGATAAAAAATAAACTACTTTGTTTTTCAGACTCATAGTAGAATTTTCTGTTGTTTGTAGCCACCGATCCCTAACTAATATACCTACATTTGTTCCTTTATTTTTTCTCCTTTGTGAATTTTTTTTCCTTTTATCCAAAGTCATTTATCTCAGTAGATATAAACTCATAATTGTCAATATTCCAATGCTCCATTGTTATTTAGTCTGCTATAATTTTAATAAGATATTACAGCAATTATATGTTATTATATTCCTAAAACCTTTAAATTTATATTAAATCCTGAGATTTGACAGAAAGTAAACTAATCAGGAAAATATATGAACAAAAAATATAAAGAGAGAGCTATACATAGTTCAACTCCTTGGGAATTTTTCAATAAAATAAAATAATAAACCAGTTTACTTTATTAAATGAGAGAAATGAACTACTCCCAGCCTATACATGTTATACTTGAAATCTCCTGTATTCACTCAATATCAGTTTAATACTATCTAATTACCAAATATTTTGAAGTTAGAATTTACTAAATATTCGTTTCAGCAAATTCACATGGGAGACCCTTCCATTTGATTTGAAAAGAACAAAACAAACAACAATGTACAACAAAATTCTATCACATAAAATTCTGTTTGAATTATACTTCTTTTTCTCCCAAGGAAACATATTTTTTTGTCCATTTATTTTTAATGCAATTGATCAACTATTGATACAGGATTTTACAACTGTGTTTCATTTTTTGTTTGTTTGTTTTAATTACAGTTTATTGGGGTGACAATGGTTAGTAAAGTTACATAGGTTTCAAGTGCACAATTCTATAATATTATACATCATCTATATATCACATTGTGTGTTCACCACCCAGAGTCAGTTCTCCTTCCATCACCATATATTTGATCCCCCTTACCCTCATCTACCACCCCCATCCTCCGTTACCCTCTGGTAACCTCTAAACTATTGTCTACGTCTGTGAGTTTTTGTTTGTCTCATTCCTTTGTTGCTTTTAGTTTTATATCCCATATATCAGTGAAGTCATATCATTCTCAACTTTTTCTGTCTGACTTATTTCACTTAGCATAATAATTTCAAGTTCTAGCCATGTTGTTGCAAATGGCACTATTGGAATTCTGGTCTGCCATAAGAAAAGATGAAATAGACGCCTGTGTTTTTTAAGTTCATTAATTTTAACTGAAATCAAAATAACTATAAGCCAATCCATTTCACCAGTGCCATGACCCTCATCCTTATTCCTGCCAGAATAAGTCCTTATAACTAAAAGGAGAGATGGTAAAAAGGATTTCGCCTCAAATACTTAGAAACTTGCTTTAAAGCCATTGTTGAAAATTGACTATCCCCAAAGGCCACTTCCTTGCACAGTTTCAGCAGGCATCATTCATAGAGAATAGCTCTGTCAGTGTTCCAAACATACCACTCTTTCCTATAATACCTTTTCTGCAAATCTGTTAGGAAGAATTCCGCGATTAACTTTTCTGTCTCACCAACAAATGAATGTTCTCAGTGGAGGAGATCTTGTTTTTATCTTTGTATCATTATTGTCTAGTACACTGGTGAGCACAGAGTACACAAACAAAAATTGTTCTTTGAACTGAACTAAACGTCTGTCTGCATCTCAAAGCACTGACAAGGGAGCTAGTTTGGAGATTCAGGCTAGCACCAACATTTTATCTGATAAAGTTGACTCTTACCTAACATACGGCCTTAGGAGATAAATACATGGAGTTTGGATAAAGGAAGGGAACAGCTGCCAAACCTGCTGTGACATGAAATCAACGCTGGAAATTCATGGAATGCAGGTGACTTGAGCTGAACCTCCTTCATATCCATAATCAAACCGAATCACTGGATAGTCTAGTCAACCTTCACTAAAATAGTTCTCACCTCAAATTTGTACATCAGTTCACTATATAGTTTTAGTTTTTAAATTCTGACTCTCTCTCTCTCTCTCTCTCTCTCTCTCTCTCTCTTTTCCTTTCTTTCTTTTTTCAGTTTCAGTTGCAAATGCATTAGCTGCCCTCCATTCCTGCATCACTGAATCTCACGTAACGTTTCAAATTGCTAACCCCTGTCCAACATCTTGTGGTGAAAAACATTATTGTATGCTCCATACAGTAATTTGGGGGAAAGAAATTTCACTCTAATTTCTGACTTGATTTCTAAAAGGACATTAGGTTTAAAAATAGGGATTATTGTTTATAAAATATTTATCTTTAATATTGCAAATAATTTCATAGTTTTATATCTTCCCCCTCCCCACCACAATTGAAAAAACATTGCCAATCCTTCCCCCCACACCCAAATGTAGTTTTAAGAGACAACTAAATAACACATTGGGAGAGTACTGTTTTGCCCCTAGATTTGAGGGGACAAAGGAACTCATCTTGCATTCACACCTAAGGAATAAAAGTTCTAACTATTGAACTATGATGTCAGGAAGAGACAGTTGCAGTTGTTGGGAGCCACACCTTGATAGCTCAAGGGCGTAAGGGCATATGAAAGTTTCTTAGAGTTAGGAACAGTCAGTTGAGCAGTTTATCTTATATTTATTGTAATCCCAACGGAGTGGGTGGGTTGCCAGTCACCCAGATGATTAAGAAAGAATCACGTGCAGCAAGCCAGGGGAGATACAGCTAAATGCTCCCAGTTAAGAAAACTTGAAGCAATCCTCAGGCATGCTCTATGAAAATTCCATCCTTGAATCCCATCCTTGTGCTTTCCTAGAAAGCACAAATGCCATGTCACAGCAGTATCTATCAACTAAGAACATCTTGCCCCTTCCCTGTCTTTGCCTTCACCCTGAACCTCAGAGGAGCCAGGAGGCAGCCTGAGATGGAATGGGAAATACATAAGAGGAGACGCATGAAGGGGAGAAATAGAGAAGTTATTCATAACCCTCTATCCCACTCTCACAGTCCTGCCTGACACATGCCAGAACTTGAGGAGGGTAAGTATTAAGTTTAAGAACAGTCCATGGTATTGAGTTTTATATGGGTCTGGACATTTACTGAAATGAGATTATGTTTTTGCCCAGAACTTACTGAAATTTTATGATCAGAAAATCACCAAAAAAAAGTAAGTGGACATGCCCTAAATTTTTCTCAAGGTACAGAAAATATTTGCCCCACCAAGCAAATTTGAATAGGTCCTAAAAATAAAGAATGAAGTTTTTGTTTTTTTAATATTTGTCTCCTTCTGTCAATTTCTAGTCTTTCAACCTAATGATTTTAGTAATGGTGATGTTCAAAGATATAGAAATATCCAAGAATAAGGCCCTCTTGAGGAACTAGAAGTAGATTCATATAACTAAAACCTTCATAAGATTTGTCAAAGTTCAGAATTGAGGCATGTCTCTTTGGGCTTAGGTATGTCTGGGAATATCTGGAAATCCAGGCCAGCCTCACAAAAGAATCACACATATTTATATCCTGTACTGTTGTTTGCCTAACTACCATCCACCATCTCTTCTTTCAAACAAAATCCCATTTTTTCAAATATCCATCCTTCCTGCACATCTTCCTGTAGTCATGGGCATGTGATCACCTCCCAAGTCCCAGGTAAGGCCAAGCCAATCACAGAAATCCAATTCTCTTGCCTGTTATTCCTTTACAGTTAGCTAATTTACCATGGGTTGTAAGGAATAGCCTTTGGGAAGGAAGAGTGCTGAAGATTTTCTTACTCTGAGCATCATTGTCTATGATACACAAATCTGATTATCTTACCTCTCTGCTAGTGGTGACCCATGCAAAATATGATGTGTTGATGAGGCTCAGATGAACTTGGCTTGCCTCTAAGTCTTGGACTATCTTAAGGGACCTTTTTTTTCCATCATTGATATATTTTATATTATTATTTCAGATCAATTACCCCTAATCTAAGAAAGAGGAGACATGTAAGAACATGGAGAACTCTATCCCACAGGTATGAGGAAGGCTGCTTCTTTGAACTCATCCAGAAGTAGGCCATGGGAAACTAGAAGGGAGCCCTAGAAAATCTGTACTATGTAACAATACCCAGGGTTCAAGTAATGTACACTGACGTCAGATAGCCAAATGTTCTCCTTCCACATAGGAAGAACAGTTTGTGAGATACCTCGCTAGCTGGGAAAGTATTACTTCTAGTTACAGGGGACAATTGATCATTGGCTATTCTCTGCACAGGTGCACCTTATTAGTCTATGGAATGTGACAAGACTGACATCTGTGGCTGCAGGTTGGTTGTCAAGAAAGCCAAACCAGAGCCACAGCAATGCTCCCAACACTCCTTTGGCCACCAAATATAAGTGTGTAGAAAACTAATCTATTCATTCATTCGAATTGAGGATATATTAGACAAGTGAGGCTGAAAGAGAATGAGGTGAGGGAGTTTAGTCATGTAGGCAATAGTGAGCTTAAAAATAGCCCATTTGTTTAGACGGAAAAGGAGTCAAAGATGGGACGGAGACAGAACTTAAGTAAAAGAGCAAAAACCTACAGGATTTCATGAGAAAGAAAAACTGGAAATAACTGAATGAAAGAACTAAGTGAATGTGTTTTGACCCTTACTTTTTTGTTGTTTGTGTTTTGTTTTGTTTTGTTTTTGGTAAATTTAAATTTAAAATCAGAATGTGGGAGGTTTTCTTCCACTGCATAGAGATTCCCGTACACTGGCATTACCAAATAGCACGTTATTACAGTTTAATGGTTTCATTTTTACTTCCTAGACCCAAATTCTGAAAAAAAAATGTTAGCTTCAAGTTCACAGCATGAAGAATAACAGAATATTTAAAATGTATTAGTGGATGTACATGCTGGATGAAAGGAAATGCTGACCAGTTGTCATTCACCCTGGCCCCTTCCTCATACGGATAGTAACTGCCATCATTATCCACATTTTAGGAACAAGGGTTACAATTCTTCATGTGTCTTCCAAGTTGAAAGCGATACTGATAGGTGAGCAGTGGCAGAGATTTCACCTAAGCCCAGTGAATATACATGTTTATACAGCTAAAGCCTGACACTGGCCAGAACTAAAATCAGGGAACATCAATTATCTAGCTAATTTATTTGGTTCTTGTTGACATCTATTGTTAAGGCATTATTTCATTTTACATTAGATATTTTCCTCTAAAATTCAATGATGCCGGTAAAAGCATTACTGAAGATGCATTTATTTTGTAATCAAGAAACTTAGGATTTTCTTGCTAGCAGAGGTTATTATAATCCAACCTGTATCTTCAGTACCTACAGTATCTGATACTTGGTGGGTCCATAGGAAATACATAGTAAATGCTTGATGAATAAATAAGATAAATGTTTATTTGATTTTGAGTTAATGAATCTATCAATACTCTCATCTATAATCAAGGTAAATTATTTTTCTTAATAGCATATGTTTTGGTGCTAATATCTCCTGATTTTTAGCATGTATAACAGGACCTGGGTTAACTCGAGTATTTTCAATATCTGCTATTTTCTATATTTGAAGATAATGCTACAGTTGACAACCTTTCTACTTCCAATGAAATAATGCAAATATTAATAAATAAAATAAATCGAGAAGAACTCACATGGTACAAACTGAAATACAGTAGTTAACTCCCTAATATAGTATATTTCCCTTCATCTTGAAGGGAAGTCTAATACCTGCCACTTTAGTAATATACAGAAATGTTCTTTAGATGAGAAAATAGGTGTGAAGCATTTGAGAAAGGTGATATATTACTACAAAGTGTCATAATATTCAAGCTGGTATTTTGATTTTTGTGTCTCTAGAAATTCTGATTCTCCTGTGACAAACCCTTTAATGTTTTGCAGAAGACTACAGTATACGTCATTCTCATGTATCAGTTCTAATAGCCCATATGCTACTTAGGAAATGTTAGCACCTGCCTACAAACGTCCTCGCTGACACAGGAGGCAAGCTTCTGTGGCATTAGTTTGCAGGTGGAAAATATCGTATTATATAAAGACATATGAGGCCCAGTTTTGAAAACATTTTCAATTGACTGTCATTTTAATCATGTTCAAAACTTATTTGTTCTTTATGTGGGAAGAAAAATGACTCTTGCATACTTTTGAGACAACGTAGCTCAAAAATTTAACTTCCCCTTAGAATTTATAAAGAACATGTAATTCTCAAACACAGGTGACAATTTCAGTTTTCCCATAACCCACACTCTGTTCTCAGAACGACAGATCACATTTGTAACTGTCCCTCCACCACCTGGAAAACTAAGACCACGAGAAGAATGATATTTAACTCTGGGACACTGAAACCAGTAGATGTAACACAAACAGTAATAGAAAAAAAAGCTGTGAGTGCTTTCTCTGGAATTTTCCTAAATGCTTTTCATGCATTACCTGACTTAATCCTCAAGGCAACCCTATAGAGTAGATGCCGCTATACTTCCCATTTCATGGCCAAGGAAATTAAACTTGGCAAAGTTTATAAGTTGCCCAAATTCACTCAACTAGTGTCTGGAAGAACTGGGGTTTGTTTTGGTTTTGTTTTTGTTGTTTTTAAATCATCAACATTGAATTCTTCAATTTGTAGAATAAAAACTATAAATCTTGGAGAAAATTTTCCTACGTTAATTTTTTTTGTCATATTAAACTACTGTAATGGATATTACGCTCCTAGAAATACGTACTAAAAGTAACAGAACTCAGGTCACTGCTATAATTCACAATTTGCCAGCAGATCAGCACCTTTCCTATGATTTGTGCAGTTTTTATGACTTCGTAACCCAGGTTTCAAGAGGTTAAGTCTGTTTGTGTTTACAGTTCAATACTGATATTCCTATGAATTAGAACCCATATTGACAGTGCTTGCTACATCTGTCCTCTCCAGATGAGAATCGTCCATACTGAAATCAAGGCCAAATAGCTAAGAAGCTGGTTCACAGAGGAAGCAGGTAGTTGGTAGGTGTTGAAGAGTTTTGCTGTGGCTGATTGTTAATCTATGAAAAATACGTGTTTAATTCAGGAAACAAGAATATACACAGGATCATTCATTCATCAAGTGTTTATTGAGAACTAACCATGTCCCAGGCACAATTGTTGGCTATTGAACAGACACATCCCTGCTTCCATGGAGTGAGCTATTCTACTTATCTAATTAGAAGTATGGAATTCTAATTTTCAGATATGAAATTGCCTGATAAACAAACAAACTAGAAAATATTGTGTCCGATGATGATAAGTACAAAAAGGAGGATGTATGGTGACATGGGTACCATTTGCCACAGAGAGGTAAGAGTAGGCCTCTCAGATAAAGTGTCATTTTAACAGGAGCCTGAAAGTAGACAGCGGGGAGGCCAGGCTGATATAAAGAAAAAATTCCAGGCAGAAGAAACAGCAGGTGCCATTGCCCTGAGGTGAGAGTAAGCTTGGCACATTCATGACTCATAGAAGTTCGATGTGGCTGGAATGGAGCTAGGTGGGGGATGGAGAAAGTGATGGAAGAGGGGGCATTGATAGATTAGGTCATGGAGATAGTGATTCAGGAAACAAGAAGGAGAGATGCATATATCTTGTAGAGCCACGAGGATCGCAGCCAAATCTTTTAATTTTTCGACAGAGTGAAATAGGAAGCCATTGGCGAATTTTGAGTGGAGGACAGGTATGATCCTACTTGGGCTTTCAAAGAGTCACACTGGAAGCTACAGCACAAGTAGTCCATAGAGCAGCAAGGTGGAAACAGGGAAAGGAGTTAGAAAGCAATAATTCTGCCAAGAAATAAGAGAATCAGTGGTGAAATGTGAGACGTATTTTGACAGTAGATATATCTGAAGACAAAAATGGCAAGATATGGTGATAGATTGGATGTGAGGTGTGACAGAAAGAAAGAAATCTTAGGTGACTGAGGTTTTTGACATGAGTAACTGAAGAATGGATCTGCCACATTCTGAGATGGGACAGATTATGTGGAGCAGGTGGAAGATAAAGAGAAATTCAGAGTTTGGTCTTGAACCTGTTAATTTGTGATGTATACTAGATATTCAAGTGGTGGTGAATTTACAAGTGTGAACCGCAGGTGAGCAGTCTATGCTAGAGATAAAAAATGTGGAGCCATTAGCATCACATAATTAAAAGCCTTAGGTGTGAACAAGATCACTTACAAATTAAATATAGACAGAGAGTGATAAAAGTCCAAGGATTGAGCTCTGAGGCATCCAATGTTTAAAGATCATAAGCTGAGAATCTAGTAAGGTACTAAGAAAATGGAGTCCTGGAGGCCATGTGAGAAAAGTGTTTGAAGGAGAAAGTGATAAACTGTGTCAAATGCATCTGATAAGTTCATTCATATGAGGACTGAGAAATGGCTGTTGAACATAACATTTCATTGACACTAGTAATTAATGTTGGGCAGTTTCATTTCAGAGGTGGGAAAAAAATGGCTTGGGATGAATATAAGGAGGAATTTAAAGGAGACAAGCTGGCAATAGCTCGTATCATAGTGTCATTGTATGATGACTATACTTTTGTAATAAAAATTCAGGATATATGGTTACATATATCATCTGTTAGGTGTCGGGACATTCCAGCAAATCCAAGACCTACACTGAGAAGTTACAATGCGAGTACATTTACACTTGACTTTCCTTTTATAGAGCAAACCCAGTGTAACTTTATCTTCACAAATCCTCAGTTCCTAAAGACAGCTTGTCACAGCAGGCATCCTACTGTAGACTGACAAATGTCTATCAAAAGTTTTAGTCCTTGTATGATTTAGTAGGCTATTTCCAGAAGCATAAGACCAAATACTATTTCTAAATTTAAAATACCCTACATATGATGTTTATGCAACTGTGCATATTACCACATTTTCTCTCCATGAAAAATGCATGTTCTATGCAACTTGAGTCCAAAATTTAAAGAAAATAAAGCTAAACATCTAATAATCTATATTAAACACAAGACTACAACTGCTGCGCTTGATAGTATAAGCCTTGAAATAAAAGGAGTTACTGGGTTAATTACATACAGAAAAAAAATAAGGTGAAATAATTTTCTCCATCTCTCTTGCTATATTTTTCCTGCCATTCATTACCACAATTGTTTAAATAAGTGAATTCTGCAAGTGACTCTTGTTTTAAAACCATAAGGCAAAGTGTTTATTCTTTCAGCACTAGATAATGAACGGGTCATTCTAGACCCATGTTAAAAGGTAGAGGCAGTGGCAAGTGTACACATCTGGAACCAAGAGATGCAAATATAGTTACTATAAATATCACTGATGCTTTTCTATTCTAAAGAGGTAGGGCAACCTCAGTCCAGGCTAGATAATGTGAATATTATCTTATTACAAATTTAGATTAAAAAGGAAAATGCGATGTTGACTACTGAGCTGTAGTACTGCCTGTGACTTATTATTTTATTTGATTAACTAGCTACTAATTAAACAGTACTTGTCCCCATCGCCTTTAGAGGAATAAGCTCTGGATTCAATAGTCAGGATACTAGGTATTGAGTTTTAGCTATGTGATATACCAGCAATGTGACATTTTATAGGTCATTTAACCTTGAGTTTTAGTTATACTATCCACAAATTAATAACATCATAGTTATTATTGTGGGTGTTAGAGGGAGAGACTTAAGTGAGGTAATATTCTCTCTAGTCAATTTCCTCTTGTGTCCCCAGACACTTCACGTCCCAGTTATTTCCTGTCTTTTATCTTCAGTTTCTTCCTCTCTTCTGCTCAAATTACTTTAAACTTAATCTCTCCCTTGGCCACACACAAACAAACACACACACACACACACACACACTCACACTCACACTCACACACACACTTCTCCCGTCTTTTGTTTCCTTCCTCACCTCTAGAGCCAATTTTTTTTAAAAGAGTTGTCCACATATTCCTGTTTATCTATCTATCTATCTATCTATCTATCTATCTATCTATCTATCTATCTATCTATCTACCTACCTACCTACCTACCTATCTACCTATCTATCATCTAGCTCCCTCCTCATTATTTTCCATACAACTCCTTACTGGTACCTACAAATCAATCTCCATCAACAGAAACGTATTAATATTAACCCTGTACTCACTTTTTCTCGGATATCCCTATTTCCCAGGTTTATGACCTGAACAGCAGGACACATATTATTTCTTGTTCAGGTCACAAACTTTGGAAAATAATCTCAACTCATCCCCTTCCCCATCCCACTACAATTAATATATAATCAAGTATTATTAATTTCACCTGTATGCACTCTACTCACTTGTCTCTAATATCACAGTTATATTGAGTTATATCCTCAATTATTTATTGTCTGAATTTCCCCAACAGCCCCCTAACTGGGCTCCTTGCAAGCGTCTTGCCCCTACCCATTGTATTATCTATATGAAGCCAGAATAATATTTCTACATGCAATCCCATCATACCATGTTTCCATGAAAATAAGATCTAGCCAGACAATCAGCTCTAATGTGTCTTTTGGAGCAAAAATTAATATAAGACCGGGTTTTATTTTACTATAAGATCGAATATAAAATATAATATAATATAATGAAACATAATATAATATAATACTGGATCTTATTTTACTCTAATATAAGACTGGGTATAATATAATATAATACAATATAAGACCAGGTCTTATATTAATTTTTGCTCCAAAAGACTCATTGGAGCTGATGGTCCAGCTAGGTCTTATTTGGGGGGAAACACGGTATCTTTCTCCTTCTTAAGATCTTTCAGTGGCTCCCTATTTCCTATTTCCTTAGGTTAGAATCTAGTGTCTTGAAATTAAGTATGGTTTAAAAAGTCAATTTTGATCTAGATGAGACTAATCTCTCCACTCCCCTCCTTTAATCTATACATCATTGATTTTGAGTCAGTTGTCCTTTTTTTTTTTTTTTTTTTTTGACATGTACCATGTTCTCCCACCTCTAGACTTTCACATTTGATTATTTCCCCAGGCAGCCTTTCATTATCCCAGATTTGGAACAAGTGCCCACATAGTGAAATCTTCTCAGTCAGCGAATCTTCCACTGTTTCGCTTTCCACATTATGACATTGACCATTTCACTCTGATATCCACATCAATACATGTGTTGAATTTAAATTGGATACCTTAGAATTATCATAGTACTAGGCATTTAGTAACAGATCAATTAAAAAGTCTGGGAAAGCACTGTGTAAATTGTTAAGCATTATGTAATAGAAAGTAATATACCTTACTGAAATTCTTATAAAAGATAGACATGGACAACTTAAATTTTATTACACCTATTGCCATATGATTCATTTTACTATTTACATTTATGTTTGTGGAGGAGCAACTATTAACTTACAAACAACTGTAACTCAAAGAAGCTTCTTTTCTGGTTTTGTCTGTTGAATTTCAATTGTACTGTCATTATATGTAACATCTTTTTATTCACAACGTATAAGATATATAGACCTGTGCTTCTTTTCTTTAGATCAATCTGAAAATACAGGCATATCTTGTTGTTTTACAATGAATAACGTAATGGTGGGCTTCCATTAAGTTTAATATGTCTTTTTTTTTTTAATTCAATACTAGTTCATATAAACAAAGGAAGAAAATACAATTTTCAGGAATCCTGAGGCAAATTCTTTTAGAAAGGGAATAATCTGTCAACAAATAATCAGTCTCAATTTCAGTTTGGTGAAAAAAAATTTCTCTAGTTTGTTTTCCCAAAGAAATTCCGATCTATATTGCCAAAACATAATCATTAGTGTGTTGGTTCATGACAGAAAATAAGCACAAACATAATTGGCTGCTACATAAGTTTAAAATATATAACTAAATACATCATTTAATAAGTTGCTGCAAGCTACTGAAAGCTCTCCCAGAAGCCTTTAAAATGTTATAGTTCTTCATAAAATCCTTTCTTCTTAGAGAGCTATTTAAACTGTGCTCATATAACTTGCCTAAAAAAATCCATTTGGATTTTGGAAGGCACTGTAACTCAACAGTGGATATCTAATTTAACCACTATCTCATCAAATGGATTTTTCTTCCAAAGCTATCAAAGCAAAACAAAACAAAAAAAAAAAAAAACTGAAAATAAAAGTTATAAATAAATAACCTAGATGGTAGTGTTTTGTCATTTATTGTTAAATAATGAATAACCCCCAAGTTTAATGGCTTCAAACAACAATAATTGTTTCTCGTGACTCTGCGAGTTGACTGGAATTGGCTGGAATGTTCTTTGGTAACTAAAGGCACTCATGGGACTGCATTCAACTGGTTCCTGAACTGTGGTTGTAACATCGAAGATGGCCTTCATCTTTCATGATCTCTGCATATCATCCTGTCCTCATTCAATAGCCCAGCCCAAGGTTCTTTACAACATAGCATCTGGCTCCAGGAAACAAGACCCAGCATTCAAATGCTTTATCAAGCCTTTACCGCATCACACTTGTGAATGCCCCATTGGTCAAAGTAAGTCACATAGCCAACCCCATTGCCAATATGGGAAAGAACTACACGAAGTCTTGGAAACTAGAATGCATGGTCCTTGAGGGCCCCCAATGGAAGTCTACCATAGACAGTTAAGTTTGTATACTTCTGTTTTCTGGCCATTTATTAAAAGTCAAATCTCAACTCTCCACCAGCTTCTATACAAACCTAGTTAATCAAGGCGACCTTAAAACATAAGACACTATCTTCCTATGGTCTTATCCTATAACTTAAAAATTAAAAACTTTGAAGTATATATTTATAAAAAAAGGGTTTTTATGATATTGATTTGCATTGAATTTTCCTTACGTCTTGAAACTTCATACATAATTCCATCGGTGTCCTCGAATTGTCATTTAAAATTTGGATTTTACCAGTGTTTGAATTGCTTTCATTTGAACATGTAATTTTATGCGGTATAATATTCCTTAATGTTTGCTTGGAGAAAAAACGTTTAACATTTGCCTTTATTTAGAAGTCACTGTAGCATATTCCCTACTTGCAAGAAACTTGCTATTTCCAGAGTCATGGCCTTAGTACACAACATTCCCCAGGCTAGTTCAACAACTAGAATGAGGTTTTGTCATTTAGAACACTTTCCATTCATTCCGAATTTCACTATCATCTTGAAATTCAGAGTTGGAAGACCAGAGATAATACTGGCTGAGTTGACTGTCTTTTATCATTTCAGCAGTTCCTGGAATTGTAATAGTCTTCCCATGTAAATCAAAAGAGATTCTCTTAAGCTTTCTCGCTACCTTTGTCTCAGCCTCTTTGAAAATAAATCATTAAATAGTGAAATTTAGAGTAGGAGAGGCTTCTGTCGGTTACTGAGTTACCTTACTTCTCCTTTAGTTCTGTAATTGTCACAGATTTATGCTATGTACTTCATCCTCCAAAATGGGTTTCAATATATCAAATCAAGAAGCTGGCTACCTCAAAAGGAGCCCATTCCATCTTTGGCTAGCTTTGTCTTTTAGAATTTTCCTGCTTATGCTGACACAAAAGTATATCCCTATATAACGAGCACACATTAGTTGGAATGTTAACCCTGGGGCCACATGAGACAAGTCTAATCCAGCATGCATGGTTTTTCTATTCAACAAATGTCCTCATTACCTAGACTAGCAGCTGATATATAGTAGGTACTTAATAAATGTTTGTCACCGAGAAAGAAAGAGACAGAACTAGAGACAGAGACAAAGAGAAAGCTAATAATTATTGAATGCTGACAGTATGTTGAACATTGTATTAACCTCCTTAAATGCTGTGCATTGTCTCATTTGAACACATTTATCAAATTTCTTCCTCCCTATGCTCCAGTATTTCCTGTCCAAGACTAAATAGCCACAGGTCCTTCCACCACGCTAAATGTAACCTTGTTTATAGGTTGATTATGCCTCCCCACCCCTCCATTTATGCATTGAAGTCCTACCCTCCAGTATTCAGAACGTGGCCTTATTTGGAGATAGTGTCTGTACAAATGTAATCCAGTTAAAATGAGGTCTTTATCATGGATTCTAATCCAATACTATTGGATTCTAATCTAATTCCTCCTTATTAAAAGGGGGAATTTGGACACAGAGACACACACAGAGGGAAGATGACAGAAAGACAAAGGGAGAAGATGGCCATCTACAAGTCAAAAAGAGAGGCCTGAAATAGATTTTTCCCTCATAGCCCTCAGAAACAAGTAATTCTACCAACACCTATATTTTGGACTTCCAGTCTGTAGAACTGCGAGATAATATATTTCTATTGTTAAATCACCTAATTTGTAGCACTTTGTTCCAGTCGCTCTGGAATATTAATACACGTACAGCTTGGGTCCACACTCTTAAGAATGCTACTGACAATACGATATCTAACAATTATTCAGTACAAGAAATTTGCAAATATAATTACCCCATTTAATACCGAAAAGATCAGTGCAAAGAAGATGTTATTTAGCTCTATTTTACAGTGAAGAAATGGAAGCACAAAGAGGTTGAGAGATTTGCCCAGCATCCTCCTAATAAGTGGCAGAGCCAGGATTTACACCAGTGTTTCCAAAGTGATTTTCTTTCATGTCTGCTTTATACTGCTCCTGTTTGATTACAATCTTCTGAAATTATGGTGGTAAGAAATAAGCCTGACACTTCATTTGTAAATTCACCTGTCCTGTCACTGAACTAGGACCCCAAACACTCTATTTATTAATGTCTCTATGTATTTCCTAGACAATCAGGCATTTAATACTTTTATTTTCATAAAGGAAACAGAACTCTAAAGAATCTCTAAATTCCCTCCTACTATCTCTGAGCCTTTTTAACTTAACCCATTTCAGTGACCTAATTTTAAGCATATACATTTATTTATAAAGAATTACATACAGAATTTTAATTTGTCAAGTAATGTTTCTAATCCTTGTTTAATGATCTGCAGTTCTTTGGAGTGACTCTTCTGCTACTCCATCATCATCTTGGTGGACAGACAATCAAGTGGGCCTCTACTCACAGAATGTTACCCAAACCAGGATAATCAAACTCTTGCTCTCTTTCTCTCTCTCTGAAATTTGACTCTTGGGAAAAAAGATGCAGGGGTAGAATATGGCTGGAAATCGGCTAGGGTGAAAACACAGCCGTTAAAAAGATTGCCCAGGCATTTCTGCTACTGAGTGACTAGAGCTGTTCTGGATATTGTTTCTTCCAAGATTTGCCCTTTTCTGTGATTTATTTAACATTGTTACAATAAACTGCTTCATATTATTAAATAAATTAATCAGAACCAGTAGTTGTTGCTTGAAATGAAATAGAAATCATAAAGTTAGAATTGGGAAAACCTTCTGTGTCAAATGGGGAGAAAAAATAATGGAGAGTAAAACAGACTAACACATTGGTTCACACAATTAGCCAGAATATAAAAAATCTAGAAATTTGATAAACTGCTTAGAAGTATGATCTTGTATATTAAGCTACCTCATAGAAAGTGGGCACCTCCCATCAATACCAATGATTTTTCTTGCTATTGTCCCACCTCTGATAAAATGTGAATGATACTTTAAATGTCCAACCTTCTCTGTCTAGACATCAAAAATAATACCAGATTTAATTCAGAACTATACATCTGAATGTGCAACATAATATCCTAATAATACTAGTAGAAAATGGATACAATTATATGAATTTAGCTGTAAACCTGCATTTGTTAACCAGACTTCAGCAATTCGACAACTTGAGTTCTCTCTCTCTTCTAGAAATTTCTCTAGACCTAAAATGTTCTACACGGTGATCTGCTTAGCCAGCGTCACCTGTCATTGACAGACTCTTCCTCACATTGATTTTGTAATTTCAGATGGTATCTTACATGTTTTTTTACTTTGGTGTAACACAACTTGCTTCTAGTCTCTTGTGTTTCAGACAACATTACTCCTTAGTTACTAATCGCCATGTTTCTGAATCTCACTTGGGATCATAGCCCTAACTGCTCATTTGTGCTCTCTTACTCTGAATTATATTCCACCTCTGATAAACCTCTTCGTAGTGATTTAGTAGGATTGCCCTGAGCTTCTTCCTCTGGGACAGAAAATCACCTAAGAACCACAACTTTATTTGCAAACTTTTATCAAGAAATTCACTACAACATGCTGTTCTGATACTGACACAGAAAGAGGAATACAGTGGAGGCTTTTTCACTGAATCTGTGAGGTGACCACAGAAAATCAGCCTGTAGAAACTGTGGCCAGAATGCGAGACATGATGAGGTGTGTCCAAGGCTGGGTCTGCCAGGGCACGTCAGGTGGAATGAAGGCTCTCACTATATCTGTTCTCCACCACAAGGGCACAATTTGTCCCAGTGCTGCTGCATAAAAGCAGCCAAAGGAGGCATTTAAGAGTGATATATGAAAAGGAGAATTATAAGGTTTGCATGCTGGTATTTTCAGAGAAATTCTAAACTTCAGCAAGTGATGACACTCCATCAATATCCTTCCATAAAACACATATAGATACTAATGAATAAATATGCAATAGAGTAAAGGCTTTCAATGGGCACAAACTACAGTAATTAATTTAGGAAAAGCATACCATGTGTGAAGTACATGAAAAATTAGATGTATTTTTTTCAGGCATAAATTTAAGCAGAAATCACTTTTTCATTTTCTTGCTTAGATCTAGGAGAAAATTCTATTTTCAGGAAAACTATGTTTAGACAGGATGAGGTCACTATAGCAATGTATTGTTTGAGAAAGAAGAACCAAATGATGGGTGACAACCGAGGAAACTAACATATTCAAGGTGGAGAAGCATCATTTTGACTGCTTGGCACTTACGGGTTTTGTTGCTATTGTTGTTTGTAAAAATTAATTTTAAAGATATTCAAATCTAAGTATATCACAGTTGCTACTCCGAGTCTTCTCACATACATGTAAATACAAGCAAAAAGCTCCTTTACCTTCTATCATCATTTTCTTTCACTCCCTGGATCACAACTGGAGAATCATTCCATGTGATCATTTAGAAACAGAAATATTGGTAACTGGTAACTACATTAAAATTCCCATTTTTTAGCTCCACCATGTCTCCAAAGCCTCCATCTTCTTGTCTTTCTTGTCGTTAGAAAGAAAGAAAAAAAAAAAATACTGAGATGCTTTAGTGCCATTTTCTAGGTAAACTGTCATATCTACCCAACTCAAATTGTAAAAATCTCATTTCATGGGGATATAGCTGTCAAATGAGACAGTGTCTACAAAATGTTCATTTGCTGAAAACTTTTAAAGACATTTTCACTGAATCCAATTCACAACATTAAGCTTTTAACTTATGAAAAGGCTTTTGCTTAGATTTTAACCTTTGTGAGGAGCGTGATGAGTCACAGTCATCAACTCACTGAAAGGGTGGCTTCAATATTCGTACACAAAATGGGTAGGTCTGCCTACTTGGGAGTGATGGGCAATATTCTCAATGCCAAGCTCATAATTACACAGGCAGCATTTCTCCAAATCAACCTCGGAATAACTAACCACCACCAACTTGCCAAGAACAAACTTTCTAATTTAGAATAGTTTTCATATTTTTAAAACACCTCCCATCTATAATCCTTAGACACACATATCCTCTGCATACCACTCCTTCCCCGTAGTGCCATCTGCTTAAAGATGGTCATGACTGAACATATAATCCAACCATGACGCCTACCAACAAATTATGTCTCAGGACCAAAAGGCAGGAGTCACAAGAATGTGGATGCAGAAATCCTTCTCAGAGGTGACAAGTGTCACTGGTCATTAGAATAAATTGAAGATAAGTCACGAGAAGAATCAAAGGTTTCAGATCATAAGAAATATAATTTTAAAAGACTTCTAAAAGCATCCAAATATATAAATGAATTTAATTTCAGTACAGTAAAAACTAATAATTTTTAAATTGGCCATCTTAGCGGGGGGAAAAGAAAACAACCTAAAGGGTTTTATGTAATTTGAATAAAGCTCATACTTGAAAGAATTAGGACCTTTATTTATTTGTGCAAAATTGTGAGGATGTGCTACAGAAAGCTATCATTCATTACAAAGTGAGGGAAGCATTTATGTCTGATAACTGCATAGTTGTTCACGTGTGACTGTGGAAAAATTACTTAGTCTCTGTGTGCCTCAGCTTCTTCATCTGTAAATTGAAAGTATAACGTATCCACACCATAGAACTGCTCAGAATGGAGTTAATACATGTAGAACAGCGTCTGGTACATAGTATGTTCTTTATAAATGTTTATGATATTGATAAGTTTATTATTCATGATATTATTATGTGGCCACACATTCAATAAATATTATTGAACAACTTCTTGTGCCACATTCTTCAAGTGCTGTCAACTCAGTGGTGAACAAGATGGACAAAATTCTTACTCTTATGTAGCCAAAATTCTGTAGTGAGGGTATGTTTCCTTTAAAAATCTACACGGAAGCTGTTCCTCACATGGATAGAGAGGCTTCCTTCTATCAAAGCAACTCCTTTGAAGAAGTTCTATCTATACAACAATGAATGAACACAAGGAACTCTTGTGTGTAACCAGAAAATGTTACAGAACTTTTCAACAGTGATGCACTGACAAAGGTTTAACATCCTGCATCCTGCTCTTCAAAAAAACAATTGAAAATGGCTGGTATGTAGCGTTTGCCAATTCCCATGGTGTAAATACTCCTGCATGGATCATTTCTAGCAACGAATGTGACATTACTGAAAGGTGGAGGTAGGAAGAGACAAACAATAGCATACCATTGTGCAGTATTTCCAAAATAGAGATATATGAAAATAATCTCAAGAGATAATAGTAGAATATAGCAAAAATAATTAGGCAATGATAAGTTTTGAGTCTTTACAACATATGTTTTCATTATAATTTATTTAACCTTATGTTTGCATAATTTCATTTTTATTAATGGCTATTTTTAACAACTAGATTGCAAAATTTCCAGTAATTTAGAAAATGGCTTTTGTGAGCTACAGCAGACCACTGCTGCCCAAGCACCACCCTACCAAAAAGAGAGTTTTCAGCATCTATTCTTTTATTTTATTCCATAACTGAGCAAGGTCATGTAGATAGTCAACATTTAGAGAGACTTCATTGTTGGGAGAGTCTGAATTTTGAAAAAGTACAAACGCTGACAGAAGTAGATGGTAGTCACATTGATTTCTGCATTCAAATGGAAAGGCTTTACAAACGTTTCCAGTTAACTGATTTCTCTCATGCGGTATTCCATGTTGACAACTTGTCTTATTAAAAGAAAACAAGTAGCCCCACCAACCCTGGGCTCAACAGATGTCAACTGGAAACACAATGAGGAAAGAGGATTAAAGAGAACTGGTTTTTAGTCTAGGCGTTGGTGTTGGTATGGATATAGAAAGAGGACTTTGTCTAAAACCTTAGCCCATTTCCTATAATGAACAATCAAGGAGCTTCTAATAAAGTAAGCTAATGTTTTTTTATGATCCAGCAGCCTTTAATGTGGACCCTAAGGGAATGTCCTGTCAAAATTGATGGAAAGAATTGCATTTCAGAATCTGAAATAATGCAGCCTTCATGTTTTTAGAACTCCCACTTAAAGATAAATGTTAAAGATAGATCAGATTTGTTAGACTTAATAAGGGGATTGCAAAGTCTTTAAATTTGCAAAACTCCCTCTTCTGGAATCTGAGGAATGTTCTCTTGGTGGCCCACCACAAAGATTAAATTCTGCCTTTTGAAGAAAAAAAGTTACTGTTTTGATCATAGAACAAACAGATCCCCAGGAAAGAAGGACCACCCCTGCACAGAGGGACCCCTACAAGGAAAGCAGCTTGGGAAGTACATCTGCCTATAATTTTTGTTAATAAGACAAATCCAGTGACATAAATTAACAGAAATCTGAAATCATAATAGTGCTTAAATCTACTTCAATATTGAAGTGAGAAATTAGTTAAGTAATATGTTTTTCTTGCTTTTAAGTATTAACTAGTTAGGTGTG
Source organism: Rhinolophus sinicus (assembly GCF_036562045.2). Classification (NCBI taxonomy): domain Eukaryota; kingdom Metazoa; phylum Chordata; class Mammalia; order Chiroptera; family Rhinolophidae; genus Rhinolophus; species Rhinolophus sinicus. The sequence continues at coordinate 18,641,509 of NC_133761.1, read as the reverse complement.
TGTATTTCTATTTTACAATTTACAAAGTACATTAACACTTACTATAACAAATGATTCTCAGAAAAACACTATGAGGTATTACCCACATTTTATAGATAGGAAAACCGCCTCAAACATTAAATGACTTACTCAAGATTTAATCATTAGGAAGGCAAGAAAGTCAGGCTCACATACAGATTTTCTTGTATAAGTTGAGAGCAGGGTTAGAAAATTTTTTCTGGAAAGCGTCAGACAGTGACTATTTCAGCATTGCAGGCTGTAAGTCTCTCTGGTGACAACTGAACTCTGCTATTGTAGTACAGAAGCAGTCATGGGTATAGCTATGTCCCAGTAAAACTTTTTTTTCCCAAAAACATGGAGCAGGCCAGGTTTGATCTTCACATCTGGCCATGGACTAGAGGAAAGAGGTTGGACTTGTAAGTTGGACAGAACTAGAATAATTCAGATCTACCACTTCACATCTGTGTAATAATAGACAAGTTATTTAACCTTACTAGGCCTCCTCTTTCTCATCAATAAAATAACAATAATTATGCCTACTTCACCAAGATATTATGAGAGTTAAATCAGGTAACACGTGCAAAGCACTCAACACCACCCCTGGCCCATTGCAAGGGTTCCGTACATGTTGATAGCCTCCTCGCTTTCCTTCCATCTCACACTTTATTTGTTCTGAAACATATCTAATAAATATCCCCCGGACTATATTTTTTAATCTACTGTAATAGCATTGACTCAGTTTCCCTTTCCTCACCTTTTTTTCTCTCTTTTCTTCTTTTATATTTTTTCAAAAGGAATGTTCATATTGTGTTAGTTTCCTAAGGCTGATGTCTAGCTGGAACAATAGATATTGATTCTTTCACAGTTCCAGAGTCTAGAAGTCAGAACCAAGGTGTGAGTGGGGTCATGCTGTCTCTGGAACTTTGACTAGAATCCTTCTTTGTCGCTTCCTACCTTCTGCCCTGCCATCAATGCCTGGCATTCCTTGGCTTGTTGTCACATCACTCCAGCCTCTGCTGCTGTCATCACATGGTGTTCTCCCTGTGCCTTGTCCTTACACTGGCATTTTCCTCTTTTGGTAAGTACATCAGTGCTATTGGGTCAGGGCTCCCGCTAATGACCTTACCTTAACTTGATGACATTTGTAAAGACTATTTTCAAATAAGGTCACACTCCCAGGTACCAGGGGTTAGGACTTCAACATATTTCTGAGAAAGATACAATTTAATCCATAACACATACCATTGCCATTATTTTCATTGTAAAGAATCTCTTGGTAGGGGCAAAAAAAAAATCAAGAGGAATAGATATAATTCACATTGATCTTTATAGCAAAACATAGGGTTCTATGTGATTTTTAGTTAACTGATTTCTCATATACAATATTAAAAATTATCAACAAATGATTACGAGGTCTTGGTACTTAGTTCTACATTGAAAATTGTTTACATGCCAAATAAAACAGTAGTCTTCCACTGTCTGACACACTATAGAAATTCTCAGATGTTACTTTAAGTAATGCCAAAATTAGGTATCTATTTAGTTTTAACCATTCATAAAGTGATTTCTTTGCTAGTTTGGATATTGATTGTAAGTGACAAAAACCCAACTTAAATAATTTGAACAGTTAGCAAAATCTATTGGATCACTTAACTTGAAATGCTGAGGGATATAGAGTGTCAAGGTTGATTAGATTCTAAGCTTTAAAAAATAAAAATTTCTGACTCTCCAGTTTTCTGTGTGTGTGCTTTATCCTTATACTATCTTCTCCTTTATTTCCAATGCCAACCATTTCTTGGGACTCCATTCTCCCATGTTCAAAAGAGAGAAAGTTGTTTAGCAAAATTTATCTCAGAGTTACTGGGAATTATTATTATTTTGAGAAACATGAATTAAATCTCTTTTGTACCACAGTGGCTAAAATTAGGTCTTATGCTTGTTCTGGAACCAGAACTGACCAAAGAATAACCTGCTACATGCCCCAGTCTCAAAGCACAAGGGCAGCCCCAGGTGAGGTACATTGTTGAAAGAAATCTGAGGCATTACTGATCTACTGGAAATGAACATTGCAAAATGTTGCTGTATACATCAGGGTTCAACCATTAGGAGGTGTGTGTGGCAAGGGGTAGGGGGAGAGAAAGAGAGGGCAAGAAAGATTGATATATTACAAGGAACTGGCTTACGTGATTGTGGGGACTGGCTTAGCCAGGTGAAGTTCTATAAGAAAAGTCAGAAAGAGATGAACATGAACAGTCTGGAACCCTGTAAACACAGGTCGTTTGTAGTCTTTAAACTCAGAGAAGGTCCAACTCCTCTTTTAAAGGCTCATCTGATTAGGTCAGCCCCACCCAGGATAATGTTCCTTTTCTTTAGCTTGAGGTCAACTGATTAGGGACAACATATCTGTGTAATCCCTTCACAGCAGCACCTAGATCAGCATTTGACTGAGGGATTTGGGAGCGTTCAACCTAGCCAAGTTCACTCACGGAAAAACCATCAAGGTTGCTGAGGCAGTTAGTTTTTTATTTCAATTTTGTTAAAAAAAATTGTCCATTTTAGCTAGACAAATCACCACCTAGGTAAAAGACTACATTCTCCAACCTGCCTTTCACGTATGGGTAGCTCTGTAACTGGCTTCTAGACAATATGCTGTAAATGGAGGCATCATATTGCTCTGTAAATGGCTTTCTTGAATGTCAACTTAAAGAGACAGAATAAACTTCTCTGATGACTTGAGCTTTTCCTGCCTCCTGGAATCTTGATATGATGGACAGAGTTCAAGCAGCCTCTTGGGCACTGTGGTTATGTGTTAAATATGGTATAATAACATCAAAGAAAGAGCCAGATTTCTGATACCAGTGAACTGCCGCACCAACCATCAACTTCTCTATTTTGGACATCTTCTACATGAGATTGAAATAAACTTCTACAATGTTTAATCTCTTGCTCTTTGGGCATGTATGTTAGAACCAGCCAAAACAAACCCCAGCTAATACTGGGAAGAAACCACAACATCCACTAGACTGCGATAAAATTGCAACTTTCAAAGTATATCGCCAAAACAATATTCTATCTCCAGTATAAGGGGAAATTAATGAATAACTCTGAACTTTAAGTTTAAAGAATTAGGCATTTTCAATTTAAAAGGTTGGAATAGAGTCTGAAAATGCAAGGGGGAAAAAGGCTTGCTATTTATTTATTTTTTATTTATTTATTTTTTTAGCTTGCTATTTATAAAGTTGATATGCTAGGCTGCATCTTAAAGCAGGAAAAACACTAATCTGATTCCTCTCATTTAAAGGGTAGTTAACCCAATTGATGCATGAAAGTTCAAATTATCCTGCACAGCTAATACCTCTGCTGTATTAGAGTCAGTAATGTTATTAAGACAAAACCCAGACCCTTTAACAAAAATTAAGTTGATTTATTGTACTTCAAATAAAGAAAATGTAGCTTTTAATTTAACATAATTAGGCAAACAAGGTATCAATTCCTATCTTGAAATATCTAAAAATTCTTCTTTAAATTTTAAGCCTATGTTTCATTACATATGCAGAAAATGAAAGTATTGAAACCAAATTATATCACTGCCAAATGAAGGAATATATGGCGGAAATGAAGAAAAAGAGAGGAAGTCTTTTGTATACCCTGCTATATACCAAATGTCACCAAGTTTTCTAGGTTTAGGGGTTGTTCTTTAATTGTTTTAATAAAAAAATATACATATGTATTTGAATATTCCTATTTTGTTCCTATTTAAATTTATGGAAATTATGTAGGTTTTATTTTATTCAAACTTGATCATAGGTGTATGACTGGGTAATTTTGTTTATTTTTTCTGTTTTGCTTTTTTGTGGTTTACATGAAATAACAGGTTTTATTTACCCATCTTTGAACAAATTTCTGTGGTTTACTCCAAATTTTAGATCCTGCTACAATTTGGTCTATGTGTCTCATCATGACAGAGGAACACTAAATGATTCAATGTGAAATTGATGAATATTGGAAAGGATTTCTTGTGGTGTTATATGAAGATGAAATACAGCATCAAACCAGAAAGAATCATGGGAAACCATCAGCCTTCAAGGAAGACTTCAGAGAGTGGTATGCTTGAATATGTCACAACTTACAGAAGGTTGCACCAGAACAAAAGCCGTGCCATACTATTTCATCAGAGTCCTTATACTAGCAAGTTATAAACGTTAACCAATTCAAAAATCTGTGTCCTACTGGTAAACACAGAATTTCCTGCTGTCTACTTTGTTGTCTTAGTTTGCTGTTGTTGTTGTTTTTAAACAAATTGTCTTATTTGAAATTTTAAAAAAAGTTTGTATAAATATTGTTGTGCAAATCCTTTCTGAAGCTTGCTGTCATAGAAAAATGTGTGCACATCTTGTAAAAGGGCTTTTCTTGTCTTCTCTTGAGAGCACAAATTATAAACACACCTCCTCTTTTAAGCCACAAATCACTATTGGCAAAGTCTAGAAAGTAGTATAATCACTCAGGCTCAAGATGATTCAATTCACAATCTCCTAATATGAAATATACGCATTTAAAAAAATGCTTAATAAATTGGTTCTATATCCCAGATGGCCCTACAATTTTTGGCTCATAACAAGGTAGTGGCTTTTTAATTGGCCTTTGAGGGAAGCTGAAATTTTCACTGCATGGGTTGGCCTTCTTAATGGCATCTGTGACTTTGCATGGCTCAAAGTTTGAAAATAATTTTTTGTTAGAGCAGACTAATTACTCCTTTCTGTGGAGAAGTGAAAATGTGATTTGTCTGGAATATAGTTAGACTGACAATGACTATTCTTGAAAGATACAGAGAATTTTCCATCATTATGGGTTTCTGGCAGTAGAACATAGTTAACTATAAAAATAAACAAATAACTTATACACACACAAACTAACAAAAATGTCACTTGTAGACTTCCAGTTTCAGTTATGATATATAAAGAGCTTGGAAGTTGTCACTCTTGTCCTTCCAAACTGAAAATCAACACATTTTCTTATATTCATCAGAAAACTACAGACATAGGGCAAACTGTCACCCTGAAATCTGGAAAGATAGCCACATCCAGAGAGATCCAGCAAACCAAGATCTGTTTACCTGGAACAGAAATTTATGGTTGTTGGAGCCATAAATTCGTAGGAATATACTTAAATGGTAACTGAGAGGAATTATATGAGACTGAGTGTATCCTGGGGTGAAACTGAGCAATTCCTGGGGATGAAAGTCAGAATGCCCCCCACACACACACACACATGTGGGCTTTCCCTACAGGATCTCAATAGGATCACCTGGTGAAGATCTAGGAGGGGGAAGGGAAGGGTGATCATTATGAAATATACCCAATGTCTTTGCCATAACATAGGCCTATCCTCCAAAGAAAAAGACTACCAGGACCTTATCCCAGCTGGAGGAAGGCCATTCCTCTCAATCCAGCCACCTAAAGTCTTTGAGTCTCACCTGGGGTATCAGGGTGGGAGGTGGGGGAGTATAATCAACAGGGTTCAGAGGTTCAAGGATATAGCCCAGAAACCTTGATGCCAAGAAAAGGAATAGGGGCAAGGGGGCAGAAATTGATACTACTAGAGAAACATGTATGATGCTCACAGCCCCGAAATGCAAGCCCACTAAAAAGTGTAGACTTATTCAGAAGACTATAGAATACTTCCCCTCCTTCACACTTGACCATCATACTAATAGGACTCCAAGATAGTAACAGTGTACGATAGCTGAAAGAGTTGCAAGACAGACTCTCTATGAAGAGAGTGACATAAGAAATTACAAGAAAGGACACAAAAACAAGCACACTTAGAGAATTTTGAAGCCAATGGCACCTATAACTATTTAGTTAAAACATTAAACAAAGCAGAACAAACTCCTAGTCAGATTAACATAAATCCTCACAATAAAGGCCTATTTACCTCCATTTTTATTACTTGATTCAACTTGTCTGATGCTCAACAAAAAATTGCAAGTCATGCCAAAAGACAAGGAAAAACACAGTCTGAAGAGACAACGCAGTATCAGAACCTGATTCAGTTATGTAAGAGATGTTGGAATTATTAGACAGAGAATTTAAAATAATTATGATTAATGTGCTAAGAACTCTAATGGGAAAAATAGACAACATGAAAGAACACAGAGAAATGGAACTGTATAAAAAAAATAAAAAGAAAATGCTGGATATCAAAAAACAATGTAACAGAAATGAAAAATGCTTTCAACAGGCTTACCAGTAGACTCAAAAGGACCATGGAAAAAATCACTGTGAACTTCTCAGAAACCATGGAAGTTAGAAGATATTGTAGTGACATATTTGAAGTATTGACAGAAAAAAATCTACTAATTTAGAATTCTGTATGCAGCAAAATTATCTTTCAATAATGAAGGAGATATAAAGTTTCATTAGATAAATAAAATCTGAAGGAATTCATCTCTAGCAGACACTATGCAAAAATAATGTTAAAAGAAGTTCTTCAGGCAAAAGTGATAATATGTTAGAAACTTCAATCTACATAAAGAAAAGAAAAGCATCAGGAAAAGAACAAATGAAAGTGAAATAAAATATTTTATTTATCTTATTAATTTATATAATATAACTGTGTGTTTAAAACTTAATAGTAATGATGAATCAGATCATTATAGCAAATATAAGTGAAATGAATGAGAGCAATATCACAAAGAACAGAAGGGAGAAATTGTGCATACTCTGTTATGAGCTATCTATACTACATGTGAAATGTTATAGTGTATTTTAAAACATGAATTTAGATGAGTTAAAAACGTATATTGCAAACTCTAAGACAACCATTAACATTTTTTTAGAAGTATAATTGATGAGGAATCATAAAATGCTCATTTCAAACTAGAGAAGGCAAAAATTGGAGGGGAGATGAACAAATGCAACATATAAAAGAGAGTTCCAAACATGGTAACTATTAAATCAACAATTTCAATAATTATTTTACATCTGAATTATAATTAATATACCAGTCAAAATACAATTTCAGATTGTCAGAATGGATTTTTTTAAAATCCAATTATGGGTTGTCTACCAGAAACTATCTTAAAAATAAAGACATAAAAAGTTAAATTTAAAGATGTAGAAAAATATATCATACACTAATCAAATAAGAACTGACGTAACTGTGTTTATTACAGACAAATCAGACTTCAAAGCAAGAAATATATTATGGCTAAAGAGAGGCATTGAAAAGGTACAAAGTAGTCAATTCTCCAAGGAGACATAATATTCTAAACATGCTTACACCTAATTACAGAACATCAAAATATATGAGGCTAAACTTACAGAACTGAAAACAGAAATAGAAAAATCCACTAGTATAGCAGGAGACTTCAAAACCTTGCTAACAGTATTGAAGGTCAAGCAGGCAGAAAATTAGTAACAATGTATAAAATCTGGGCAGCACTATCAATCAACTTGATCTAATTGATATGCATAGAATATTCCATTTAAAAATAACAGCAAACATAATTCTTTTCAAACTCCCATGAAACATTCACCATGATAGATTATATTCTTGGCTATTAAAAAAAAAGTTAAAAGTATATAAATCATACAGAGTATGTTCTCAGATGATAAACTAGAAATCAATATCAACAGATAGTTGGAAAATTCCAAAACGTTTCGAAATTGAACCACACAGTAATAAAAAGTCATGTGTCAAAGATGACTCAACAGAAATTTAAAAATGTTTTGAACTAAATAAAAATGACCACACCAATTTACAAAAAAAAAAAAAAAAAAGTGAAATGCAGCATAAAAAAGCTTAGAGGGAAATTTATAGCATAGTAATACATTTGCACATTAGAAAAGAACAAAGATGTGAAATTAACAACCTAAACTTCCACCTCAGGATACTAGAGGAAAAAGAGCAACTTAAACCTACATAAGCAAAATAAAAGAAATACTAAAATTAGAGAAATCAATGAAATTGAGAATAGATAATCAATTTTAGAAATCAACTGGACCAAAAGCTCATTCTTTGAAAGTTCAATAATTGAAAAAAAAAACAACCTCTCTATGGCTTAACTAACAAAAAAAGAGAGAATACACAAATTACTAATATTAGAAATGAAAGATGCCATCATACTTATATATCAAACATTCAAATGTTAAAAGAATACTATAAACAATGCTATACCCAGAAATGTGATAACTAGGTAAAATGGATCAATTTGTTAAAAAACTCAAACTACCAAAACTCATACAAGGAGAACAAGGTACCTGAATACCATAGGTCTATTAAAGAAAGTGAATAATTAATAACCTTCCAAAAGAAAGTTCCAGACCTGACCAGATTGATTTACTTGAGAATTCTAACATAGAATGAAGGAAAAAGTAATACCAGTTCTCCACATAGAAACAAAAAATAGGAGTAAACATTTTCTAGGATATTCTATGAAGCCATCATTACTCTAATACCTATAAAAAGATAAAAACATTACAAGAAATAAATAATACAAACCACATCTCTCACATATGTAAATTCAAAACTTCTCAAAAAAAAACATGGCAAATGAAATCAAACAACGCATACAGATATTATACACTACAACCAACAGGGATTTATTCCAAGTATGCAAGGCTGGGTCAACAATAAAAAATCATCTATGTAAATAAACCTCCATATCACTGAGCTAAAGAAGAAAAGTCATCTGTTCAAATTAGTTGAGGCACAATAAAAGCACTTGATAAAATACAAAACTTTTCTAGAAAGAAGGATAAAATTAAAGATTGGATTCTGGGTTCTATGCGCTTGAAGAACTAATTCTAAGAGCAATACTTCCCATACAACATAGAAGCTCCCACGTAAATTGGTCTCAATAGTATGCACGGTTGGTACACAGATATTTCTGGTCAGTGATAGCTACGCAATCAATTAGCTGGGTCAAATAGATTAGCTTGAAATGTAAATATGGTAGTACAGATATCTCAATCCCTTATACTACAAATATCTAGAATTGTTAAATAAAATATAGCAAGTATTTAAATGCACATTGAATAGCATTTAAGAGAATATCCAAGCTCACATGTGAGTGAGTGATGTGATCAAAGTCAAAAATAACAAAACCAGTTGCTCTGGGGAACTGCCAGTGCTCGTAACTTTAGTGCTTTCATGTTCACTTGAATACAAGTGACAAGGTCCTGGGGCCACATATATTGATAAACTGGAATTGAAAGTTGGAGATATGTAAATAATGCATATTTATACATGCACACACAAAGTCAAGACCTTAAAGGATAGACTGGGTGGGGGGTGGGGGGAGTTCTATTCAATGCAAAGGAAATCAAAACAAAGTCTTTTCTTTGCATATGCTCTCAACAGAAAAATTATATCTCCAGAAAATTAAAGAAACACATTCTCTTGACCCATGTGGCTCTGAGTTTTAGTTACAATCTTTTCATCATTTGGGAACTGCATGCTTAAAATTTAAGAAAGATCTATGTATCAGGCCAGCGATGGCCTGAGGCTCCTGGCAGAAGCACAAAACAAACAAAATTGGAAGTAAGTTTGCACAATCCAGAACACAGGATATATTTTTTTCTCTCCCTCTCTGTCTCTCTGTCTCTGTCTCTGTCTCTGACTCTCTGTCTCCTCTCTCACTCTCTTCCTTTGTGTCTTTCTCAATCTGATTCAAGATGAGTTCACAGTTAGAAATTGCAAAATACATAAAGATACGTCCACCAATAATGAAAGTTAGCATACAAAATAGCAGAATTACAACTCCAAGGGTTTGAAACTATAGAACAATCTGAAAGAGAAAACACATTTACTTAAATTGCTAAAGAAAAAAAAACTGTAGAAATACAATATGCAAATTTGAAAAAATATACAGAATAAAAGTAGAAGTGTTGAAAATAGATTCTAAAAGTCAAAGCAAATGGCTATATTAAACTTCATATTTGACCTAGCTAAAATGGCTTAACTAAACCGAAAGGTAAAAATGAGAAAAATATACAAATGCAACAAGGAGAAATAAGAAATTGTACATATGAAAAAGAAGTTAAAATATGTAAGTTAAAATACATACAGGATAAAATGAGAAGAGTCAACATACACCCAATAGAGAAAATAAAGAATGCACTAAAATAAATTGATAAAGACTGTACAGATACTATAAAAATCTTAAATCATCAGCATCAAGAAAAATAAGTCTCCAAGATGTTAAATGAAAACAATCCTACAATTGGACATAGCATGATGAAACCACAGAAAACTAAAAGTAAATAAATAAATCTAAAAGCAATAAAAAAATAAGTCCACAAACTAAAAACAGAATTAGCCATAGCAATAATATCTTCAGTGTGTTAAGATAAATTAATTTTGAACTAAAAATTCTATAGCCATTTAAACCATATTAAAAATTGAGAGCAAATAAGAGGCATATCCCAACAAAGATGGAATTTTTTAATCACAAATTTGCTGAAAAATATTAAAGTATTTACTTGAGGAAAAAGGTATTCAAACCATGAGAAGGAAATGGAATGGAAAAGACAATCAGTATAAAAAATTGTACGTTTGTTGAGAAATAAAAGAGTTACAATATAAAAAAAATAAATAATTTTGGTTTATTAATCGTGAACTAAAATGAAATAGCATGAAAAAAAACAGGAGAAGGAGTATTAAGAGTTAGTGGCCGATTATGGTTAGGAATTGAGAAAGGAGTAGATATAGTGATGAACTATAGACATTATTGGTCATAGATGCAAGTTAAAAATGTCCATGTAGCTAGCTATTAAAATAACTATAAAGTCTATATATATGCCTGTATTAAGGTTCTCCAGAGAAATAAAACCGATAGGGTCTATCTATCTATCTATCTATCTATCTATCTATCTATCTATCTATCTATCTACCGATTGATCGATTTTAACACGTTGTGTACGGCAGGGTTTAAATCCCTCGTGAAGATTCTCGGGATCCGTACGCAACGTGTTAAGGAATTAGCCTATATAACTTTGAAGGTCTAGTGAGTCCAAAATCTGATAGATTAGGCCAGGAGGCTGGAGACTCAGGGAAGAAATGCAGTTTCAGTCCAAAGGCAGTCTGCTGGCTTAATTCTGCTAAGCATGGAGGCAGTCAGTCTTTGTTCTATTAAGGTCTTCAACTGATTATATGAAGCCCACTCACATTATGGAAGATAATCTGCTTTACTCAAAGTCCACCAATTTAAATGTTAATCTCATCCAAAAATCACATTCACAGAAACAGTCAGAATAATGTTTGGCCAAATATGGTACTGATGCACAGCCAAGTTGACATATAAAATTAAATATCACAACATCCAAATCCTTAGAGGAATCAAAAGAAAAACAATGTTAATGTAAGAGGAGACAGAAAATGAGGAGAAAGACAGGAAATACGTTAACCGCATGGTTGAAAAATGCACAAATATAAATCCAAACATAACGGTGTTAAAAACAACATCTATAAATTAACTTAAATTAATGGTTAAAAATGAAAATTCAGAAGAATTTTATATGCAGCAACACAGTGAACAAATAAGCCGAAAGGCCTTCTTGCTACAAACAACTAGATCCGGTGGCAAAAGATATTCTTTTCTATTATAACCCTGTGCTTTCAGTAAGCAAGGGAAATCTCCTTGGGCTACTCACGCACACTCTCTAAAAAAAAGCTGAGTTCAAAATGATTAGCAGTAAATACACTCAAAGGAAACAGTTCTCTGAGGGCAAAAAACTAAATAAGCTCTACAAGAAGATTAATAATCGTGGGTGAGTGGCACTATGAAAGAACAGAACTACAGGCTCCCATATTAGGTCAGAGACCTTAGCGGGAGATAAATTGATCATACATTGGCAGCATCCCTAGCTTACAGCAAAAGAAAACACATGTTAAAACAACCAAATATGAATCCACCAAAAAAAGATCCATAAAATGGCAGTTTTCAAACATTGAACATTATGTAGAATAAGCCTGGCATCCCAGAGAAGAAGGAATCACATGAGATAAGATTGACAGCTGCACTAGTTTTGAGCAGAAGAAACTTTCTGGAACAGGGTACAGGAAGGGAAATCCCAAATAGAAATCATAGGCTCACTGAATGGAGGAGACATAGATTGGATTTTGAAGTAGCTGAGAGGACTGGAATTTGTGTGGCGGCAAATCAGAGATGGATGACATACACCGAGAATTAGTTCCAGAAATCTGCATTCCTGTAAATCTGTGCTGAAATATAACCTGTACATATATAGAATGTAATTTAAAATTTAAGATGTATCACAGATTGTTGGAAAACATTCCGTTTTCAACCAGAAAATCCTATTTGAAAATGCAGGGCTTTCAGTAAACACTATACATCTTAATACCAGGATAGCGAAATTAGTTCTAGATTAAGATTATTCTAGATCCAATATGAAAAAAATATAAACCAAGACTCAAAAGGATCAAGTTAATCCCCATGTAATTTAGCTGACAAATTCCAAAACTCTTAAAGGAAAACGATAAAATCCAGCATCAACAATGTGAAATTCAAAGAATCCATTACTCAGTCAAAAATTACTAGATGTGACGAAGGAGGAAAATGTGACATATCACTAGGGGACAATTCAAGAAACAGAAAGAGACCAAAAATGACAGAGATGATGGATTTATCAGGTAAAAATTAAACAACAGTGCCTATAAATATTTTCAAGGATTTAAAGGGAAATAGGAACATAATGAGAAGTGAAACAAAATATTTTTAAAAGAACCACATGGAACAAGTAGAAAGGAAAAAGACAATCCTTGAAATAAAAACTTCACTTGATGAGTTTAGCAGCAGATTGCACCTTGTGGAAGAATAGACCAATAAATATAAAGACATAGCAATGGAAAATGTCCAAACTGAAGCACAGAGAGTGAAAAGGCAAGATACATAAATAACACGGAACACAAAAGGAAAAACAAAATTTAAAAAATAAATCCAGACACTCAGTGATATATAAGAAAATACGAAGCAGACTATCATTTAAGTCCAAGAAAGGGAGGAGAGATAGGAAACATATTGTGAAAATTATGGCCAAAAGTTTCCAAAATTGATAAAATCTACAAATCCAGAGATTGAAGAAGTCTACTGAAATGTAAGTAGCATCAAACAAAGAAAACTACACAAAAGCACATCATTATTAAATTGCCAAAACCAGTGACTCTGTTAGAGAAAAAAGACTCATTACATAAAATGGATCAATGTAAAGATTAATGACTGATTTCTCACCTGAGATACCCAAGCCAGAGCACAATAAATTTACATATTTACCCTACCGAAAAAAAAAAAAGTCAAACTACAATTTTATATCCAATGAAAACATCCTTTTAAAATGAAAGCAACATAAAAAAAAATTCTGACAAAAAAAAAAAAGCTGTGAGAATTAAAAAAAAAAAAAAAAAAACAGGAAGTTCTCCCAGAGGAAATCAGCACCAGATGGAAACTCAGATCTACACAAATGAGTAGTGAACACTGAAAATGACAAGTATATAAAAGACATTTCTTCTTTTCCATTTTTAAATTTCATTTTAAAAAGAAGCAATATATGATATGATTTATTAACATATGTAGAAGAAAAATGCTCAACAAAAACAGTACAAATTATAGGAGAGGAAAAGATAACCATAGGTTATTACATTATAAATGAAGTGTTATTATAGCAATTACAAATAGAATGTGATAAGAAAAAAACATGGATGTGTTTTAATGATAGAGCCATCATTATAAAATAAATAGAACTAAAAGGGAAAACAAATAAGCCAATAAAAAAGATTAGCTACAATACTAAAAATTACTAAAATTAACACTTAAAAGGGCAAGAAATATAGCAGAAAAACAAAGGTGACCAGGCAAATGAAAGAAAAAGTAACCTAATGATAGATAAATCTGATAATATCAATAATAATACTGAATATAAATAATCTGAACACTCCAATTATAGGTAGAGATTATAGGATTAGAGTTTTAAAATAGTAAGATCTAACTGTATGTTATCTGCAAGAAATACAGTTCAATTAGCCTGTTTGGTCAGCCCTAACAAAATACTAGACTTGGGTGGCTTAAACAAAACTGAAATTTATTTTCTTACAGTTCTGGAGGCTGGAGTCTGAGTTTAAGGTGCCAGGGTTGGTTTTTAGTGAAATCTCCCTTCCTGACTTGCACATAGCCATCTTCTCTCTGTGTCCTTACATGGCCTTTCTTCAGTGCATGTGCCTGGCAAGAGGGAGGGCTTCTGATGTATCTTCCTCTTTAAATAAACACACTAATCCTATCAGATCATGGCCCCACCTTTGTCACCTCATTAATCTTAATTTTCTCATTAAAGGTCCTATCTCCAAATATAGTCACATTGGGGCTTAAAGCTTCAACATGTGAATTTCAGGGACATAATTCAATGCATAACACTAAAAGTACATTAAAAGTAAAAGATGGAAAAAAGATATATCATGCAAACAACAATCACATAAAAAGGAGTGACGAAAATAATATTAAACTAAAACTTCAGGGAAAGGAATATTATGAGTGATAGAAAAGGGCATTCATAATAATAAATAATCAATTTACAACAAATATAAATGGATATACACACATAATTCCAGTTTCAAAATAAATCAAACTAAAACTGATAGAAATAACTGGAGAAATATTAATAGATAATATTCTAATATTAGTTGGAGATTTTAATACTCCTCTCTGGTAACTAAGAACACTGCAAATCCATAAGTCTATGTTATAGAAGACATAAACAATACTGCCACCCAAATTGACATCAGCGATATTATAGAACACTCTACCTTAATAATAGAAAACACATTCATATCAAATAGACTTGGAACACTCAATTAGAGAGATCATAAGTTGCACTATAAACAAATTCAATAAACTTAAAATGATGAAATCATATGGAAAATGTTCTTTGATCCCATGAAATTATGTTAAAATTCAATATCAGAAAGTTGTCTGGAATCCCCAAATATTTGTAAGTTAAGCAACACCCTTTTTTAAGACCAGTAAGTTTATAAAGCAATCATAAGGGCAATCAGAAAATATTTTGAACGGAATGAAAAGAAGCAGCACAAAATATCAATATTTGTGGACTGCAACTAAAGAAGTACTGAAGTAGAGGGAAGGTAATAATAAAAACAAGTGAAAACAAAAGCAATAGAAAACAAACAATAGATAAAATCAATGAAGTCAAACAATAAATACTAATAAAGATCAATGAAATTGGTGAACCCCAGCAAGACTGAATAAGAAAAACAGGAATTTCAATTTATCAATATCCCAAATGAATGAAGGGACATCACTAGATATCCTAGAGACATTAAATTATAATAAGGAATTTTATTAAACTTTAGCCTAATTAATTTAAAAACACTGATCAAATGGATACATTTTCTAAAAGATGCAAATTATCAAAACTGATTTAAAAAAAAAAGACTGCCAAAATGTCCTGTCTTTTTTTTTTAATTGATTGTCATTTACAAACTTTCTATAATAAAATTGTAGGCCAAGATGGTTTCACTGGTGATTCTTTCCAAGCAAATATGGAAGAAATGACACCAACTCTAAACTAAATCTCTCAAAATATAGAAGAGAAGGAACATTTCTTAATTTATTCTGTGAGGCCAGCATTATACAGATAACTAAAACCAAGAAAAGCCTTATAATGAAAAAAATAATCTATAAAACTACAGACCAAATGCCTTTCAAACAATTAGTAAATCAAACATTACATATTAAAACTTGAATCAAGCAGTATAGTACTTTGTAATATTAAAAAATAAAAATATACATTGTAAATAGAATTTATCTTAGAATTGAGGATTTGTTCTAACATTCAAAAATCAACAATTTAAAAAAATAATTGACAGTTTAAATGGTGGCATTTAAAGTACTTAACAAAAGTAAAAACCTATACATGATTTTAAAATCTCAGCAAACTAGAAACAGGCAAGAATTTCCTCATCTAAATACATGGTGACTGAAAAATCTACTTTTAACAGTATAAAATGGTGAAAGATAAAATGCTTTCATTCAAAGATTGGGAATGAGGCAAGGGTGTTTCTTTTTACCACGTCTAGTCAACCTTATAATGGAAATCCAAGCTTTGGCAATGAAACAAAGAAAAAAAGAAATAAAAGATATATATATCTTTTATATATATATATATCTTTTATATATATATATCTTTTTGTATATATATACACATATATACATATGTGTGTGTATATATATACATATATATATGAAAGGAAGAGGTAGGTACTAACAGAAAGCATTATCATGTACATTAAAATTCCTAAGGAATCTACAAAATAGCTATTAGGACAAATAAGAGTTTAGCAAGGCTGTAGGATAGAAGAACAATAGAAAAAATCTGTATTTTACCTACTAGCAATAAGAATTGAAAAATTAAATTTTAAAATTCCATTGTAAATAGTATCAAAAGACACTTAGGGATAAATTTTATAAAATATACGCAATGCCTATATAATAAAATCTACCAATCTTTGTAAAGAGAATTTAAAAAGAATTTAATAAATTTAAAGATATGTCATTGTTCAGGAATTTGAATATTTGATATTATTAAATAACAAGTATCCTCTTATTATTCTACAGATTTACATAAAATCCTAATTAAAATTCCTGTTAGAGTTTGCTAGAAATTGACAGGCTGGTACAGAATGCAAAAAACTACATATGAAACATTTTTAAATATAATCCCTTAAAAAGGACTATGAAAAACAAGTAGTACTCAGAAGAAAAAAATATACCTTCAATGCTTATATTAGACAACAATCAAGTTTCAAAATTAATAATCTATGTATTCAATTTAATACAATAGAGAAATATTAGATTAATCCTCCAAAATTTTGGAAAAGATAATTAGTAAACATTTAATAATAAATTATTATATTAACTAAGTAAAATGTTTTTGAAAAGATTGATATAGTAGAAAAATCCTCTGACCAAATATATTAAAGAAGAATAAAAAGCACAAACATATACTAGTGGATATGACAAAACTACAGAAATAGCAAAGGTGAGAAAAATGAGATTATTTAGAAAAACCTAGTACTAATAAGTTTGAAAACATGATAAATGAGCAGCTACTAACATAGTTTACCTGTTTAAAAAATTACTTAAAAAGAAATAGAAACTTAAGTAATAATTTAATAATTGAATCATTAATAGGAATTTCTCCTGAGAGTCAACTCCAAACCCATGTATATTTTCATGTCAGTTGTACCAAATGTTCATGTAGTAGATCATTAAAAATGTATACAAATACTCCAGAGAATAGAAATGAGGGTTCCCAGTCATATTGTGAGATCAACCTAATTTTGATTATCAAAACTAAATAGAGAAATTATGAGAAGGAAAAATTCTAAACCAATCCCCCTCATAAACATCACTGCAAAAATCTAAACAAAATTTTAATGAAATTAAGTTAATGAACTATGAAAAAAGGTTATATATCATGACTGGAATTGTCTCCAGAAAACATTAAAGCAGATCTGAAAAAATGAAGAGATTGCTCCATTAAAGTATAAATATAATGTTTTATAAAAATATCAATCGTTTCTATATTTAATAATAGTTTCAAACTAATTCCAATCAAAATGTCAACTGATTATTTTTAAGAAACCTGATAATCAGATATTAGTTATCTGAAAATGTATATGGAAGAGTAATTTGCCCCCAAAATTCAAAAACCTCTGCACAAGAAGACTAACAGGGAGGCATTTGCCTACCTGGAATAAAGGTTCTATTTAAGTGAACCTGCTTAAGCTTATAGTAATTAAGATAATTTGACATTGGTTCAGGGATGAAAATTAAATAATAGAACATCATAAAGAGCCCAGAAACAGAGCCAGACATAAAATTATATATGTAGAAGTGGCATTGTAGAGCACTGGAGAACAGGAAAATATTACTCAATAACATATGGAAAATGAAACTAAATACTTAACTCACACCATGTATAAAAAATCCATTCTCAGTGAATTAAAGATTTAAATGTGAAAGATAATTTTTGAAATCTCTTTTAAAGCACTTTTAAAAATAATACAAAACAAGGAAAAAGAAAAAACTACATAAAACCACACTTCCTGAAGCACCTCTGCCTTTTGTTAAAGAACTGGAGCTGGAAGGAGCACCATTCCCACCGTTACAATTGAAAAGAACTGACTTAACTTCAAATTCGAAACTCTTTTAAAACCCAAGGTCACACATCAACCAAATGTCCCAATCTAAGGAGCGATGACTACCTGCAAAGACAGAGGACCTGCAAGCATTCACTTACCTGGAATAGGTACAACTGAACAAAAGAGTTCAGCAATAATAATCGAAGAACTGAATTAAGCTTAGAGGATGATGACGGAACTGGGTGAAGTGCTTGAGGGCTCATAAATTGGGTGGATTTGCACATTCTTCACTAACCCCAACAAAAAATACCAGAAAGAGCCCTAAAAAAGTCTATAGCAGTGCATACCTGGGGCTTGTGGAATAACAACCATAAAGGAGAAGCATGAAATTTCCACTGGCCTCTTCTCCCCTATCTTGCCTACACACAAACACAAAAAAATGCCTTAATTTGTGAAGAAAGGGTATCAAACACTCACACTCTTAGGGCACAAATGAATACCCCTCGTGGCTAAGGCAAGAGAACTGAAAAGACCACACACCTGAGACCCACGGTCATGGTGTATACTACTGGGATTGGACAAATAATTAAATACTTTGTGGATGATAAGAGGCAAATTTCTTAATTCTCAATGTTGGGAGGGGGGAGTTATAAATAAGAAAAAATTACCAGAGCTATCATATGAACGCATGGTTTTTGATATATGTAATGGATAGGAATAGGTACAGAAGTGTGCCTACGTTCAAGCCCAAGTGCATACACGTACTTAGTTTCATCTCTTACTCTTAAGAGCAATGGCACCCAATAATAGTAAACACATATAGCATTCAGATCTTGATTTCTACATGACATTTACCAATAAAATTTACCAAGGCTCTATGGAAAATTGCCTGACTAAAAAGTAGGGACAGAGAGACTACAGATTATTTTACAGCACCAGAAAGTAAAGATGAGCTCAAAATATGATGAGGGCTTATTGAAAGGCTATGTGAGTAAGCAAACTTGAAGGAGTCTACACAGGCTAAATTTGGGACAATTTAGAGCAACAATATAAATAATGATAGAAGTGGATTGTAATTCAAAAAAATAAATAAATACTCATGAGTTCATACTGGCATAAGTACTTGAAAAAAATAAATAAATGTACAAGGCACAAATTTTCCCTACAGTTAGAAGTCCAATTTGTAAACATAAAGGGAATAATGGAAATAAAAAGCAGCATTTGAAATACAGTACAGTAATAATTGTTGCAGCCAAAAGTTATTGATGGAGATTAAAGTGAGCAAATGAAAATATGATGAGACTATGTATCTTCATTATCCCAAAGTATCTGCTTACAAGATGCTTAATAATTATAAAGGGAAAAATAGTAATTTAGTACAGATAAACTTAGGAGACATCACTTTATTCAAATGACTAAAGTTAAAAATTATCAGTAATGACACATTTATATCATGTACATCATGATACTGTGTACTGAAAATGAAAAAAATATATAATTTCTGTGATATTCTTGTCAAAAACATAACTTCAGTCTAATCATGAGAAAGCATCAGACAAACCCAACTGAGAGACATTTTACAAAATAACTTGCCAGAATTCTTTAAAAGTCTTAAATTCATAAATGACACTTAGAAACTATTTTATATTCGACTATAATTGGAATGTAAATAAATGTAATGTGAAATACTAGACTGGACTCTGGACAAGACAAAGGATATTAGTGGGACAATTGGCAAAATTTGAATAAGTTAATAAGTGTAATTAGTTAAATGTATTTCATTATGTTAACTTGCTGGTTTTAATAATTACATTATAGTTATGTAAGATGGTAATATTTGAGAAAGGTGGGTCAACGTATATGGGAAATCTGAGTACTAGTTTTGCAACTCTTGTAAGTCCAAAATTGCCTCAAAGTAAAAAGTTTTAAAAGGGATTGATAAATTTAACTAACATAAATATAAGTATATAAATAACAAAATATACAAACTAAATAACATAAATATATAAACATGTATATATGTTACATGTATTTGGATATATCGGATATCATATATTTATTAAAGAAAGGTATTTTCAGATTGAATTGTAAAATATAGTTTTATACTATTTACAAAGAGATGAACCTAAATCATCTTGTCATAGGAGAATTAGAATTGAAAGTATGAAAACAATACACTTGGCAATTACTAAAAGAAAAAAAGTCCTATATATTTACATGCACATAAAAAATGATCTAAATACAGAAGAAATTATTAGGGATAAAGAGGGCCTCTACCATGTTTCCTCAAAAATAAGACCTAGCCGGACCATCAGCTCTAATGCGTCGTTTGGAACAAAAATTAATATAAGACCCGGTCTTATTTTAACATAAGACTGGGTCTACATAACATAACATAACATAACATAACATAACATAACATAACATAACATAACATAACACCGGGTATAATATAATATAATACCGGGTCTTTAATATAATATAATATAATATAATATAATATAATACCGGGTCTTATATTAATTTTTGCTTCAAAAGACGCATTAGAGCTGATGGTCTGGCTAGGTCTTATTTTTAGGGAAACAGGGTACTTTTAACACAGGAAACTTCTATTAGAAAGACATAAAACTTATGAATGTGTAGTAACCTAATAAGTAAGGATACATTTTGAAAGACTCAATAGAATAGTAACAACCATTAAAATGACTTTCATAATTAGTATACAAAATTTTTAATGTTAGCAAATTGAATATATACTAGGATTACATCTAAATAAAAGTAAAACTTATGCAATAAAAGTATTAAAATCAAAAGGAAATTCAACTATGGTGACTTTTTTCCTTCCTCATACTCTTCTGTAGTTTTCAAATTGTATTTAAAATTGTGTAATGGAAATAGTTATTTTTAAGAAGCATTTAACAGTACTTGTATAATCAACATTTATTTAATTTCTAGTAAGTCTTGGGGAAGGAAAAAACATATGGCTGACTTTCTTCTTTAGACAGAGTTGACAGCCTTGTTGAAAACAATATACAAAATAGCAATTAAAAATATCAGAAAATGCAATTGCTTGTCAAATAAGTAGTACTGGAGAAGCATTCCGAAAATGCAAAAAGAGGCAGGGAAGTTTTATTTAGGAGGTGAGAATAGAGAAGTATACCACTTGGATAAAGCAAGAAGGAAGTGATTGTCCAGTGAAGTCTGTTTTAATGCATACTATTTGATCAATATTCTGCCTAATTATGAACACATTACTATTGGTGGGGGGGAACATACTAAGAACTACAAATTCCATTTTCTTGGATTAGAAGGGGCTCATAATCTGTCCTCTCTTTGATTCAGTTGAGGAATACATACTTCGGTTGGCTTTTTTTAAGTACTTAGGTTCTTGTAGCATTTTCTAATATTGCTTGATGTAGGTACAACTGGTCAGTGTGTATCTTCAAATAATAATAAAAAACTTCCTGCTCAAATGAAATCTCCAGGCGTCCACTAGCTGTTCTATCCTGAAAACCTAAAACAAGGAAGGGATCAGATAAATATTCATTGAGTGAGTGAATAAATGGAGGCAGAAAAGATCAAACGCACAAAGTTTAATTTAGTGTCCAGTGTACTATTAATAAAATTAAAATCCACAAGACAAAAAAAAAAAAAAAAACACAAGTAAAAATTGCTGATAAAAGAGCAAAATGTGAAACAAGTGGTCATTTTAAAATAAAAAGATAGAATTCCGACATTGAATTTACTAAAATTTAACCCTTCCTCTAAAGTTAACAGAAATCAATAGGTCAGCTCACAACTATAGTTTAAAATCTGTAACTGAAGAAGTTAAGAAACACTTTTTACATTTTTGCATACAATTCTACAATTTGAGAATTTAATTACATCACTCCAGAAAATGTGTTTAAAAATATTTTTGTGATTAATTAATTAGTAAGTGGAAAATTAAATGTTTTATTTAAATGGGTTTTAAAATATCATTTAATAAATTTAATAAATGTTAATATCACCTAATCCCACATTTTACCATCAGCCATATCATCCTACATTCAGATGAAAATTTCATCTAGTTTTAAGTTCATCCAGGAAAAGAGATGTCTCACATTCTTTAATAAATCACTTTGATATCCAGCTTAGAGCCCTAGATTACTTTCGAACTTCTTTCAAAGTCTCTGATTGCATTAATTTAATAGTTTAAATGAATTTTTAAATGATTTCCATAAAGATGCAAAACAAATCAGCTTTATTCTGAAAGACCCTGCTTTGCAGTTTTTCATACTTGTTTACTTTGCCCCAACCTACCACACAAAACTTTTTCAAAATTTAACTAGTGTTTTGCACCTGGAAAATACAGGCATGTAAGGAGAGTAGGAGGAGAATTTAGCTGACAGGATTTAAAATAGAGTTCTCAGTTGTGGAGGACTTTGTTGATGGGGAAAACTGGACTCTTCCCCTTCTGGTCAGCAAAGCAAATTAGGACGGTGTTGAAATTATATCTGTCTTGTCATCTCCCTGGCAGGACACCTCTTGATAGGGCCTTCTGTTCCTCCCATTTCTTGGCAGCTTCTGCCTTTGGAATGTCTGGAAATAATGGAACTTTCAAGACTAAATAATGGAGTCTGGCAGAGCGTCTGTAGTTCTTACTTAAAGATCTAAATCATATGTTTGCATCAGGTCATTTAAAGTAAACTTGAAGCACTTGAATTGAAGCTTGAACTACAACTGCTTAGCAATAGCATTCTATTTTGTCAGCTCTGCCTGTGAGTGCAATTACATCTAGAAAACAAGGGACTGCAGTATTTTGTTAAATACATCCTGTTGCTTTTAAAGTATATGATGCATCACACTTTAGGTAAGAAAAGATAAAATAACCAGACAGACGATTTGAGACCCATCACTGGAAGCAGATGCATGGTTTGTAAATGTGGCAAAGGATGAGGACCTGTGTGTTTCTGATTTTGCTCCGTCCTTCACAGGCCTGATCTAAGCAGGAGCTCTCGCTGACTTCAGAAAGAACACTACGCCTTTGACTCCAGCACAAACTCCTGTATGCAATTCCACAGGGCGCAGAGCAAAACAGGAACGAGTTTTGTATGTTTCAGTGTCAGTATGATTCATGTAATATTCCCAAGTACATGTTCTCCAAGTACTCGACTTCTTGAAGAAAAATTTTATATCTCCCTCGATGAGGCCTAGATTTTATTGCTGGTGTTTTTCTGTGGCAGCACGTTTAAGTAATTGCTATTTCTGTAAGCAGTGGAGGACCTCATTAAAGGCTTGCTTTTGTTAGTTTCATTTTAGTCTTCCAAAAATGTGACTGTATAAACTGAATCTCAAAAATATGCTGAATGAAAGAAGCCTTACACAAAAGAGTTCATGTTGAATGAGTTCATTTATACAAAGTTCTAGGACAGGCTACACGGGTCCATGGTAAAGTATTTGTAAAGCCGTTTGAGTGGGAATGAGGTGTACATTTTATTTCAAAATGTCTTCATTTGCAAATCCACCTAACAAAGCAGCTGATACTCAAAAAGGATACCTATTAGTGAATAAAATTCTATTTCTCAGCTAAGAGGTAACATGCAAGGCATTTTTTAATTTAAATTTTTTTAACATTTTTATTGTGGTAAAATACACATAAAAATGAATGACTGTAATCATTTTAAAGTATACAATTCAGTGGTATTAAATATTAATATATTCACTATGTTGTGCAGCTATCACCAGTATCTAGTTCCAGAACGTTTTCAACAGCCTAAAGGGAAATCTTGTACCCATGAAGCAATCATTCCCCATTCTCCCCTCCTCCAAGCATTATTTTTAAATGTATCTTTTTTCTTTCCCTCACTCATTTATTAAATGACTGTTGTTAAGTGCCTCCTATGTCCTGTCCCTGGAACAGGTGAGGAGATGCAACACTGTCCAAGACAGATGCATAGGTCCCTCCTTTTGAATGGCTTCTGCCCTGCCCTGTTCCCAGGGTAAACAGCAAGAACACGGGAGAGAAAGGGAGAGGAAAGGAGCTGGCCTTGCAAAGAGTAACACTGGCAACATAAAATTGCAATATTTGTTTTCTAGCAACACTTAAAAATATTCTTCCTTCAGAAGATGAATTTTAGAAGCACAGACTTTCATGAAAAGTTTTCCGTTTACTTTGAAAGACTTTGAAGGGTTTTGACACGTTATTTAGTGGCCTCAGCAAAGGAAAGCGATCAGGAACTTTTGATTCTATTCCTGTGTGCTGGTGACTTCCTGTGTGGGTTTAGGCAAATCGCTTCACTGTTTGCTGTGTTACTTATTGGGGTATTCTTCTTTCTCAGAATGAGTCAGAGTTCCATCTTGTAAATTGGAAGGGACATGAAGAATACACACTGTGGAATTTTACGCAACAAAGGTAATAACCTACTTTCTGAATGACTGAGAGGCTCAGTCTTTCTCAGCATGACCTTTCCCTGGCCTCCTCTGTATCCATGCAAATCATGTTCGAAAGAGCAACATTTGACCAATACTGATCATAATCACACACTAAAACCAGATGCTACACATATTTTTAATGAGGAAGAAAAGGGCCACATTGTCGGGCACATTTATACACACACACACACACACACACAAATTCTCCTTAGATTTTCCAGTTCAGTCCCAACTGTTAATACCAGTGCCCTTGACTAATTGAGCCTCACAGAAGTTTCTTCCTCTGAGCTACATGTTCTCATAACTTCTATTAGGGTGGTGCAAAAGTAATTGCGGTTTTAAAGGTCAAAAATCACTGCAAAAACTTCTATTACTTTTGCACCAATATAATATTTGTACTCATATACACACATATTTCTAATTTGCCATAGTCTCTTCATAGGGAAATTTGGCAATATCCAAGAAAATTTTTAATTTTAAATTAAAAATGACTTAAACCTTGATCCTAAACATCCGCTTTGAGAATTTATGCTAAAAATTTGTATACTAGTGGAAAAGCTAGATTAAAACGTTTATTATAGCATATTTTAATAGAAAAACAAAAGAATAGAAATGACTTAATAGCATAACAATCTATATATAGCCATATAATTTATGACATATTCATATAATTAAAAACTAAATAAGGCAGAGCTTATACGTACTGATATAGAATGATCACCATACTATAATAAATTGTCAAATAATTATTGAGCACCTACTATATTCCAGGTAACTTTTCTAAGTATTGGGATACAGTAGTGAACAAAACAAAGTTTTTGTGCTTCAGGAGGCGTACACAGACAAAAAATAAATATGTCAGATGGTAGTGAATACTTTAGAGAGTCACAAAGAGCTTAAGGAAAATGGGGAGAAAGGTGGCAATGTACAAGACAGGGGAAGTTAGGTTATGCTGTGGTATCAAACCCCACGATCAATAATACATATCACTTCTTGCTCACACCAGAGTCCAATGGTTTCTACTGGGAGAGGTGTAGCTCTGTGTAGTTATCACTCAGGGAGCCATGCTGATGGAGTCTCCAGAAGGTTGTCAAGGCAGGAAAGAGGGAGCATGGAGGGTAACACACAGATTCTTCAATGCTTCCACATGTCACTGCCATTTACATTCCGTGACCAAAGCAAGTCACATGGCCTCACCTACCTCCAAGATGGAAAGGAAATGCAATTTCTATCCCTACCCTGTGCCAGAATGGAGAGGAGGATCCACCATCCAGGTCAGTAGGACTAATGTCTACACAGTCTTAGGGTACTATTAATCAAGTCCCCTTTGATAAGGTAACATCTGAGTGGGGATGTGAAGGCAATGAAAAAATTAGCTCTGTGGACATCTGAGGTAAGAGTATTCTGGGCAGAGCATAGGTTCAAGGGAATTATATCTGGCATATTTCAGTAAAACAAGGAGACTGGGCAGACTGAGTGAATTTGGGGGATAATGATAATGATATTCAGGAAATGCCATAGATGTAGCAGGGATCTTTTCCTCGGAGACCCTCACAGGCTACTTACTCTAAGGATCTGGCTTTAATCCAAAGTGAGATGAGCTAAAAGCAAGAGAATTACAAGATCTGTCTTACGTTTTTAAAAGATCATTCTGTCTACTGTGAGGAGAAAACACTCAGAGCCAGGAGGTAAGAGTGGAAGCAGGGAGACAGATTAGAAGTCAACTGTAATAATTCACAAGAAATGAAGGTGGTTTGGGATAGGATGATGGCACCAGAGGATGAGAAGTACTCACATATGAAATATATACTGCATATATTTTAAGGTACCATACACAATGAGGGGGGAAAGTGGGCAGAAAAGAAGATAAATAGTGCATGACTATGACACCATTTGTGTAACTCTTGACTGTAGCTCTTTTGGGGCAATCAGTGGCACTGGGGAAGGAGATAATGATTACTGTTACATTGTCCCATAAAATTGTGTTTTTCTTTCTTGCCATTAGCATTCATAACTTTTAATAACCAACAATAAACACACTAGGAATGTGGCCCTTGGATGTACATACTGCAAAAACAAATACTTTACAAAATATTATGAACTAAAGGCTAGAACATTGAAGGAATAAATTCAAATTACACGCATACAGATTTTTCAGTATAAGAGAAGAGTGCGTCTAGGTTATGAAGAACTATATTGTATTATTTAATTGGATCCTCCTACAAAGAGCTCTCTGAAGTTTATTCATTGGAACACTGATTCATTCATTCAACATACCCAATTATTGGGTACTTTACTATATGCTAGTAATTACATTCGATACTGGGGGGAAATTAAATGAAAGCACAAAACACATGTAGCAAGCTCAGTGTAAGTACCAGTAGTGCAAGACCTCACTGCTTTAGAAAAACGAGAAAGAATACTACATTGAATCACATCAACAATAGCAAACCTAACTCAGAGCAGCTGACCTAGTATATTCAACATTTACCGTTCTTACTAGATTATTGTGTCCAGTTTGGGGCTCCAAACTACAGAAAGATATGAAATCTCGGAGACTTTTCACAGGAGAACCACAAAGACAATTAAGGGATTAGGAAGTAAGGTTTATGAGGAAAGGCAACAGAAAGGGGATGGTTTAGCCTGCAAAAAGAATGTGAATGGCGATTTAATACTGACCTTTAGAGTAACCAACAGTTTTAAAGATCCTGACTAACAGCTCTCTATTTCAACGGGGAAGAGAAAATAAGGAAGTAGTTTAAAGCTGCAATGTCAAGTTAGACATAGCCAAGAGTGAAGGTTGTCAGGCACTGATATGAAGGCATGGCATTTCTTCCTCAGGGGGCTTGGTCTTTAAAAAGAAGATCAATTTTCATCTGCCTGAATGATTTCCCAAATCCCCTCCATCCTTCTGATTCTCTCTCTGGAGAAAGGGATTCCTTGACCTGGCTTAGTAATTCATTCCTATGCCAAATAGCCTTCAAGGTCAGGAAGCACTCTAATATAATTCACCTAAATAGATCCGGCTTCAACTCGAATCCATTTCCTCTTGCTCTTCCTCTCTCTTTGTGGAGAGAAACATTTGTCATGGAGCTCCATTTCAGAACATTTCACATAATTCAAGATAGCAATTTTGTGCTCTCGCCTTCCTTTCTCCCTGTGAACTGATTTCAATTCCTTCAATATTTCACAAATTTTGCCCACTCACCTTTTAATCTAGTTCATTACAGCATCAATCACAGCACCTCAATTCATCGTAGTGAACTGAAGAGAAAATCCTGGAACCTCTCTGTTCTTCACATCTCTTCTATGCAGTAGAATAAGCTCTAAGAATCAGCACCTCTAGTCTCATATGATATGAAGAGATCCATAAGGGCATAATGTTTTTGTGCCTTGAAAGCTGAATAATCCGTTCAGTTGAATATTTCACTTCCATGATTCACATACGGGAGGTCAGATCTTGTATTGGATTGTCTCTTCTACTTCCTAAAACTTAAATGTTTGTGGTTCCTGGATATATTAGTCAAAAATCTTTTTGTTGAAAATGCCAAAAACCCAGTTTGAACTAGCTTAGAACAAGAAGGGGATTTATGTAACCAAACCACAGAGGCAGGGGTGCAGCTGAACCTCAAAAATTGCAATACAAAATCAAATACAACCAATACTTTTTCATCTGAGTCTTTTGACTCTACTTCTCTCTGCCATCCAGCTTCAAACTTTTCCTACCACTAATCAAGTTTGGGAGACTTTTAACTCTTAAATATCAGTTAAATTTGTGCCCTCTTATTTTGAATTCAAAATACACCAATGTGTTCCTAATTATGTCTCACCAAGATTGATGCAAGGTCCTACTAGGAGATTCCCCTATCATCAGCTTCTTTCCTTCTAACCCATTTTGAAGTTGTATTATGTCACTTCTCTGGTTATAAACCCCCAAAAGTCTAAAGAACAAAAATCCGAACACTTACAAGTCCAAGACCTTTAATGATCAGCATACTTCTGACTCTCTAGTTTCAATCTCTGTTTATGATTTAACTATTCTGAACTACTTGCATTTTCCTATTTCTGCCTCTTAAGTACCCAGGACTATCTGTGCTAGCACTTCAGTCTCGATGCTCCTTTCTACTTTCTCTACCTGATGATTTTTTAAAATCATCCCTCAAGATTCAACTCACATTAGATACCTTGTTTTAATGCCTCTAGTCAGTTAGTCACTCCTGTGAAAGGGGTAGTGTTACAGTGTAATAACAAGCACTATTATATATGTTCATTTTTCAGATGTTATTCTATTTATTTTATTTTATTAGTCTGCTTATCTTCCCTGCTACAGTATGAACTCTTTGCAGGGACAGAGTTTATGTCTTTTTCATCCCATCTCATTACTGATAAGCTATGTGACCCCAGTGTCTTCACTTTCAAAATGGGATGGTGATAACAGTATCTTCTCCATAGGCTTGTTGTGAGCACTACGTGATCAACAAATACAAAGCACTTAAAATAGAAAATGATCAACAAATACAAAGCACTTAAAATATAAAATATAAAGTATAAAATGTCTGGCATGGGAAGCACCCAATGAATGGCAGTTGTCATTGTTACTATTATTTATTATATTTCTACCACTGTGCTTGATTCCCTGTAATATTCAATAAATTTTGGATGAATTAAGGGGTGATTAGACCAATATAAAAAGAAATAAAGGAATGAATATATCTGGTGGCACCTGAATCGCCCAAAGCACTACTTCTTAAGCTTCATAATTTCCCTGAAGCTTTTTCATGCCAGTTGGGATTTGGTAAAAACTCAAATTTGTTATTAACCAAGACATATTGAATGATGTATGAAAACAGAGTCAGTGATACCACTCGGGTCTGCATTGGCCTGACACAGAGACCTTCTATCCCAGTTGCTCTGGCTGACAGGGGAGTTCAGACAGCTTTTAGCAAGACCCTGCACAGAAGGGACACCCACATCTCCCTTCAGAGAATCTCCTTTACTAAGGCCACGACCTACCAGAAAGGAAAACTGATGGAAAACTGATATTCCGACTACATAGGGTATGCAATCACTCCCCCTTCCCCCACCTCCCAGTATTCCTCCTTCTACATTTCATCTGCACTGGGGGAAGAAGGTTACCCTTTTTGATATGGACCAGTCTTTCTGTACTGAATGCTTCATGTGAGCTATATATAATAACTGAATCCTCATAACAATCTTAGATGTCTTATCATTCTCAAATTACAAACCAAGACACTAATAAACCAAAACCTATGTCCTTTCTAGTACTTTATTGTGCTACTTCTCTGAAATCTACTTTTAAGAGAACAAAGAACAAAGACAGGAAATACAGATGGGATTCATCTTGCGTGTTTATCCTCTTTTAGAATCAGAAAGATGAACTAAGAAAACAGCTAAAGTGCCTTTGGAAATAAGTAAATAAATGAGAGAGAAAGAGAGACAGAGAGAAGACAGCTAGTACTATACTTACAAAAAAAGAGAAATAAAATGGAGACTTGAGAATAAAGGTGATGTGACTGGGACTCTTATTGTCCCTTGTTATTTTCTATACCTTTCTATTGATCTTCCAGTATAATATGCCAGAGATTTTGGAGTCAGATATTTTATCCTCACCTCTGCCAACGGCTGTATGAATCTGGACAAATATATGTGTGTGTATGCATGTGTGTATGTGTGTATGTGTGCGTGTGTGTGTGAGTGTGTGTGTGTGTATGAAAGATAGAGACAGAGAAAGACAGAGAGAGAAAATATGGGCGTATGTGCAGTTTTTCCCTTCTAGTGTAAATTTTCAAAATCTATCCATTTCATCACCGAGAAGAGAGGAAACAGCAACATAACGTATGTTGTAAATCTTGTGGCTTGTGTACTGGAAAATATCTGCAAGATAATCTAGTCTCATGTCCTCATTTTACAGAGTCAAAGTACTTAGAAAACTAATCTTACTAGTCTAAATGTGTCTATGCCTGGTCTTCTAAAAGAATTTTAGAAAACTGATTTCTTCCCAAACGTGATTAGGAATAAAAGAATTCAACTGTCTATAGCACAGTTTTTAATTTATATAAACTGTGGACCTTATATAAGATCACACTACATAATAAACTAAATGGTGAGAACACAACTGCTTCCCCTTCCTTCTCTCACAAATACGGAGAACTACCGTAACAGCTTGTAACAAAATCGTAATGGTAGATGCATTTTTGAAAGGGCTGAATGCCTGGGGCACAAAGTTAGTAACAAGATAAGGCTCTGCCCTATTTCTCCCTAATAACTGCCTTGCAGTTAATGCATTATTGGTGGTCTGCCACCTACTGTGCGAATATTAGTCTTCTGTTACTACCTGGCTTCTTAAGTAGGAACCTAAAACATATTTCTGCTCTGCTACCTTTCTATCTTATGAGGATATAGCTTCTTTTCTCTTCTTTACTTTATGGAATTGAATTGTCATAGCCATTGAGGAAAAATAATAGCCAAGAGATAATAGATTCCTCAGCAGAATCCTTGAGTCAGTTATAGAAATATGACTGACTTATAGAAATTTCTCCCTGATCTGAAAATTCCAATCATTTCTACCAGCCAAACCTCTAAAAAGCTTTCAAGAAGAGTGGAAAATGTTGGTGTTTAACCAATATAGACTCTAAAAATTATTTTAAAGATTTAACAAACCATGTACTTTGGTTCTAGCCAAATTGGGAGGTGGGGGGAGATTTAAACCTCATTATAAGTGGACTTCTTTATTTTTTTTTTTCTCTTCTCTATGAGTGTCATGGGAGAACAAACACTGGTTTGGACAAAAAGGTGATCTGGGTTTGAGTCACAGCTGTGCCCATTGCCAACTTTGTGCCTTGGGAAAAAAATTTAACCTTTGTGTCTACAAAATGAAGAGCAATTCAACCAGATGACCTCTAAAGTTATTCCACTAGTGGTGTTCCACTCTCCGATTGGATTATCAACCTATTCTGAAGACCAAATTCTAATTTGATCTTGAGGAATCTTTAAAGATTGAGAAACAATCACTCCCCCACTGAACGAAAGCCTCCCGACCCCCACCCACCCCAAAAAAATCAAAATGGTGCACTGGTTATCATAATGGTTCCCCGAATTTCTTTCAAAATACCTTCTGTCTATATAATAAAGGCACAGAGGTAGGCAGAGGTGAAAAGAGAGAATCCAGACTAACTTTAGGAAAATAAGAGGTGTGGTACTCCCTTCACCATCAGAGGCAAAGGTGGCACTGATCTACAGATTACATGATTCTGTTCTGAGAGAACATACTGGAAATGAGCCCCTAGAGGCCTGAAGGGATATCAAGCAATGGCACAACCTCATTTGGTTATATGTCATAATCTGTGGGCTTTTACTGAATGCAAAAACAAATCTTTGGCCCAGGCTATACAGTAGTACAGCAATGCCTTGAGGTCTTGCTCCTCTGATGTATGCCTGTGTCCACTCATGAACTCCAGGGTCACTGTGGAGTCTGAAGCGGAGGCAGACATGGCCCCTGGGTCATGCAGGAGACCCTGCTCGCTCCACCATGTGTCGGTCGTGTGGGTGGCCTGTGGGGTCTCAGCTCCCGCTCCCCACATAAGAACGCAGGATGTGGCTAGGCCAAAAAGGAACACCCAGGGAGCCATAGGTAGGGGTCACACCACTATAGTCTCAATGGAGGCTGGGTGAGACACACGCAGTAGTAGCCACATGATCCACAATCCGCCATTCACTTCTCTGCCTGCCAACCAACCAACCAATCAACGTAGCCCCACAGTTGTATCAGTAGCCAATTGGCTAACCAGTTACAGCTGATGGCCAACCAATCACAGTTGATGGTCATTCACCACCCGAGCCAGCATCTCCCCACGCGAGGCCGAGAGCCTGGAAACTGCTCTTTGGGACTCTGTCCCCACAGCCCCCTTACAGAGGAGGGCAGAGACAGGACTCAGCAACAAAGGAGGGTCACACCAGACTGAAGGTCTCTCCCGGGCTTGTTCTGTTTCTTGGCTTTGTTTTGGGGTTGTGTTTTGTTTTTCATTACTTACCACCAGAGAAAAGCCTTAAGATTTACTGACTTGGCTTCTGGTCAACTTTTTTTTTCTTTAGAACATCCACTCTCTCTCTTCTCTAAATTTTTATTTTCTAGCTCTCTTCTCAGAGTCTCTTAGTTTTTCAATAACGTCACACTCTCAACCACAATAACAAAACTGCATGTCATTTTTCATGCTCCCCTTATAAATGAGCAGATTGAAACATAGACCTGAATAGCAAGTCTCTGCTCTCTACTCTGATGTGACCTATCACGCTTTGCAAAGTCGTCCCAAATTCTGATTTCACAGAATGTGGGAATGCAGTCTCAAGATGTGGGTTTTCAGAGTAGACAGTGTTAAATCCCAGTTGTATCTCCAGGAAACTGAGGCTCCAACAATCTTGAGAGCATGAGGAAATTCACCCAGTCTCATTTATTCACCTCTCAAAGTCTGTTTATTCACCTCTAAAAGTGAAAGATAAATCCCTACTTTGGAGTATTTAGTATAATAACATAAATGGAGGAAACACAAAGTAAAGATATTTTTAAATATTTAATTTTATGCTCTTACTGTTATTAATACAGTACATGAAATTAAATACGTCAAAATACATCAATTAAATGATGAAAAAAGATGCCCTCAAAGAATTTAAAAGTCAAGTAATGATACAATTTAAAACATTAAAATGTCCTTGCTGATTTCATTGCTAGAAGGAATTAACATGAGAAAAAATAAGCTGCTTTTATAGATTCTAAACAATATCTAGCACCAAGAATAATGTCTAACAGTAGCAAGTGCTTAATAAATGTTTGAATAGATGAATAAATGTCTCTCTCTAAAATGTTCTCTCAAATCAGGAGAAACAGGAAGATTTCCACATTTACTCCCTTTTCTTGTGAGCCATCTACTTGAACCAAATCGCACAAGACTACCGAGACTTTCTGATCAGCAGCTCCATTCCCTACCCTGTATTTATTCCCATGTGCTCCCTAACTGCTGAAAGTGCAACTTTCAAATAAGGAAACTGATTACCTCCTCTGTCTGTGCACTTTGATATCTGCCAAGAGATTGGGGTGATTAGATGTCTTTGAAGTGTAGCATCCTGGTCATAAAAGAGATAATGGTGCCTCTATCCCCTGGACAAAATTGCCCATATTAGCACTCTCAAGTCCAATCATGGATGCCCATTTTAAAGGAGGAGAGCGAGAGCGAGAGCGAGAGAGAGAGAGAGAGAGAGAGAGAGAGAGAGAGAGAAACTAAGTGCAATGTGGTATCCTGAAACAGAAGAGAGACGTTACTGGAAAATCTGGTGAAATCCCAATGAAGTCGGTAATTTAGTCAATAGTATTGTATCCATGTTAAGTTCATAGTTTTGACAAATAGATAATGGTTATATAAGGTGTTACCATTGAGGGAAGCTGAGTGAAGTTGTAGACAGTAACTCCCTGTACTATCTTTGCAACTTTTCTGTAAGTCTAAAATTATTGCAAAATAAAAGTTTGTTTTAAAATATCAAGGAGAAAATCCAAGATACTGGCTAATTGTTTGGGACATGGTGACATAAGCTACAGTAGGGAGCCACACAGTTTAGTGACAGGTACAAGAGCATAGAGTACTGGGTGATAGCATAATAATAGCACACACGTAGTGCTTGTATATATAGCAACAAAGTGCCCTATCTATATTAAATCTCTTAATCTGCACAATCATTTATGAGCTAAATGCTGTTGTTGTACCCATTTTGTAGATAAGGAAACTGAGGCTCCAAAAGCTTGAATTACCTTTCCAAAGTCAGCAAACTAGAAAGATGCAAAGCCAGCATTATGAATTTAGGCAGTTTAGCTCACAATCCTATGCTGTTAGTACAAACCATCTTGTAGTTAAGCAAAGATGTAGCAATAAGTAAAAAGAGGCTGAAGGCATATTTATGAAAGAGAATTTAGAAATATTAGTAGAAAGTAGAATAATGCACATTAAAAAGAAGAAGCCAAGGTAGAGATGACTTGGGTTTCAATACCAGCTCTACCACTAATGAGCTGGGATGACTTCAATATAAGCCATCAGCCATTTCTCCCAGAACAAGTTGATACAGAAGCAAAATCAACATGGGTATTTCACTAATTAATTTAGGCAAAAAGCTGAGTAATTATTTTTTTTAAATAAGTCTAACAAGTCATCTAATATTTCATAGTGTAATAAAAACAAAGCAGTTGTTGTAATTAAAAAGTTAATGTAACTTAATGCCACAATAATTAATTAATTCAGTGAAAAAAATTTTGAACATCTGTATGTGCTGGGCTGAGAATCAAATCTAGTAAAACAGAGGTCAATGATATGTGTTTTCTGCCCTCAATATTTGGAAAAT
The DNA here is from genome assembly GCF_036562045.2 of Rhinolophus sinicus. Taxonomy (NCBI): domain Eukaryota; kingdom Metazoa; phylum Chordata; class Mammalia; order Chiroptera; family Rhinolophidae; genus Rhinolophus; species Rhinolophus sinicus. The sequence goes on along the minus strand of NC_133761.1, from coordinate 18,606,520 downwards.
GCTTATAGTTAGGGTGACACAGACTTAAAAGACAACAAAAATAAAAAGTGATACCTTCTATGATTGAGAAAGGACTAAAGTAGAAGAACCATCTATCTAACCCAGACAAAAGAAAAATGTTTGGAGAATAAGGAAGATGTTTTTTCAGATAAAGGGAAAAACATTCTAGGAAAAGAGAACTGTGCATTCACAGAAAAGACTGGGAAATGATGAAGAATTCTGAGAGGTTTGCATCAGTTGTGTGGAAGGAAATTGAGATGAATGAGGGCGAGACCATCATTATAAATCGAGCATGATTGGCCAAGACCAAGAAAGGGAATCAGCTGAGGTTTGTAAGTGGGAAACAACTTTGATTAGATTTGATTTTGAGGCATGACATTTACTACACTATTGTGCACTGACCTAATCAGGTCACATCTGGAACATTAGGTCCAATTACAAGTGTCCCATTTTGAGAAAAATATTAACAAACGCAAGCATATGCAGAGAGGCTACTGAGATGGCAAATGAGCTGAGAAGTCTCTTTAATACTTATAAGAGAGCATATTTAACTCATTTTTGCTACTAGTCAAGAACATACCTCTTACCCTTGACGTCAAACCCATCTCCCACACAATTCAACCCAAATCCAATAGTAAGGTATCTTCAGTACTATGCATGGAAGCCTTATTTTCTTAAATAAAGATGCACAAGGTTGGAGTGGGTCCAAGTGTATGAGAAAAGTAAAAGGTAATTGAAGAAGAATGAAGGATAGAATTGCATCTTTTTCCCCATTCCTTTGGATTAGGCATAAATCTACTATTGAGAAAGGGGAGGAGGCTGATGGAAGAATTGAGGGGACTTTATGATGTGACAGAGAGCTGCTTCTGGCATCTGAAGATAACTTAAGGCACAAAGAGGAGGGGGATTCCCCTTCTTCTTCTTGGCATGGTGCCCAGCACCATTTTTTGTAAGGCTTGGAAACCTTGGGATTTTCCTTGTGGGCAGTGATAATGGATATGAACACATGGGAGTGTAAGCAGGGCTGAGGCACAGGATTATACTACTGATAAACTTGAAAACTCCTTTGAGGATCTTCAGATAGAACCAATGGCAATTTTTGGAAGTTACACGGTACTGTAACATCACAGGTAGACACCATCAAGCCAAGAGACTACTGGCTACCAGTTGAACATGGTTCACCCTAAAAGAGAGAAGACTAAAAGAAGATGATGAAATCCTGTTATAAAGAATCAAATACTAGAGGAATGGGTCAGGGACAATGGATAAAAATCATATAGAATTGAAATTTTTAATGACATTAAGTTACTGTGTATTTAGAAGTAAAACCTCAAAGAATTTGAGTTTTACGTGGGTTTTAAGCAACCTGAAGCTAAGCTCCACTGCTCCCCTACAAAGTAGAAAAAGAGGGCAGACACAGATGAGAAAAGATCCAAGTTCCATCGTCTGTGGTTTTCAGTTCATGTCAACCAAGGTTGAAAAATAGAGAATTATCATGAGACAAAAACAGGCCAGGAAAGTTTAAAACTGAAAGCTAATGCAGAAAAATAAGTTTAGAAAGCTAGTGTCTCCAGGTGGCACAAAAAGCAAGCTATAAGAGTTTCACAAGTAATACATCCTATGGCCAAGAAAATGGTAACTTTATAGACATAGCAAAATACTTTTGCATTAATGCATAATAAAAACAGATTCTCTCTCTCTCTCTACACCCCTCCCCTTGCCCCTGGGCTCCAAACACATGGAACTCCATTGTTACCCAATTTTCCTGATTCCTGAGACAGCACATTCTTGACACATACACTTACAGCATTAGCAAAATATTTCCTTTTACTCCTTTAGGGTGATTAAAATAATCATAAGTCTTTCTTCACATGACCTTTCTAACCCTCGCTGCCAGAAACTCAGAATTTTAGTCTCAAGCGTTAGGCAATCTGACAAGAAGATAGGTAGGGATGTGAGCAAAAATAGGGTGAGCTGTGTGTTCCCATCTAGCAAGTAGCACTGAGCATGGACGCACAATAGTTTTCTAGAATGTAAGACCACAGGTACAAGAAACTAGTACCACTAGTCAGTCCCTCAGGATGCTCATGACATCGTCCAATAACCCCTCATAAAGCTTCTAAAGCTTCAATTCTAACCCAGAACTAGAGTGCATACCTTGGCCTTCCTGGCAAAACAACATGTGAGTTTGCTAGTGTTGATCCATACATTAAATATTAGTACAGCATATTTCTCCTATTTCCACATCAAAAAATAAAACCTACATCCCTATGGAGCAAATACAGCCTTTTAGAAATCACAGCTCTCCAAACCTGTTTGATTATTCACTATATCACTAAAATTAGCTTAAATGCACTCTTGATATGTTTGTTAGCTTATTTATGTTGTACATAAAACCATACCGTTAGACATAAAATACGAGATCTCACAATTAAATTCACGAACTTGTTGCAGGGGAGTTCCTAACCTTTTTTTATATCAGAGGAATTATTCACTATGAATATGTACCAACTGGACAAACAGTTGACGAAGTTTATTCTTTGGACGTGCTGAACAGGCTGAGTGAAAAAGTTAGACAACCTGAACTTTTCATCAATAATTCATGGTTCTTGCATCACAACAATGCACCAGCTCACATGGCACTGTCTGTGAGGGAGTTTTCAGCCAGTAAACAAATAACTATATTGGAACACCCTCCCTACTCACCTGATCTGGCCCCCAGTGACTTCTTTCTTTACCCAAAGATAAATGAAATATTGAAAGGAAGACATTTTGATGACATTCAGGACATCAAAGGTAATACAATGACAGCTCTGATGGTCATTCCAGACAGAGTTCCAAAATTCCTTTGAAGGGTGGACTAGGTGCTGGCGTCGGTGCATAGCTTCCCAAGGGGAGTATTTCTAAGGTGACCATAGTGATATTCAGCAATGAGGTATGTAGCATTTTTCTAGGATGAGTTTGCAAACTTAATTGTCATACTTTGTATGCACAATATACATCAAAGAAAAATGAAGTAAATGTCAAATAAATGATATTTTGTAAATACTTTTATTTTGCTGTATTGTTAATATACTGAATTAATAATGCTCTAAATAATTATTTAAAAATTAGTGTGAAATTAATGGTAAAAATTAGTGCCCTAATAAATATAATAACTTAGTAGTTTTTGATATCTAATTTTAAAGTTTGTAAAAGTTTAAAAGGAAATCTTATACTAGCATGTACATACCCATGAGAGGAGTGCATTGTTGGCCATTTTTCAGTCCCACCTACAGATATTCAAAGGTTTCAGCTTTTAATAAAGCTGGTAAAATTCCTTCTTCTCAGATAGTAATAAAAAATTGTTTCATTCAAATTAACACAAATGTGTCCATTTTACATTTTAGTAAATCAATTTAAAATTTGTTGAAACATCTTTGGAAGAATTTTTTAAAGAGTTTTAAAAATTCTATTTACAAGTATTTAAGTGTGCAGTATGAGAGATTTTACTTAAACAGGGACTCACTTGAATACTCTTTAGTATAAGCATCTTTTTTTCAAACTACTCTTTTCACAGTATATGTATTTTAAAAATCCTTTCTCTTCATCCCCTTAAAGGGAAATATTACGTTTGTCTAGCTTTTCATAACCGTTAGCGTAGCACCCTACCAAAGCTGTTAGTCATCACGGAAAGCTTACTGAGTTGGTCACTCTCATCTTCTGTAAAAGAAAAATGTATAACTGATCTTTAAGTTTATAAACCCTTTTAAATATTACGGGATAGCAGCTAACAGTTAGCAATATCCATTCTCCTCTTCTTTAGTTAAAAGAGTCACCAACTTTAGCTGGGCACATGCACATATAGCTAATGTCACATTTCTGTTTCTCTTGCAACTGGGTATGGCCATGGGAATAAATTCTGGCAAACAGGAAGTGAGCTTAAGTGAAATTTGAGACTTCCTGATTGTGCCCTCCTCTTCTTCAGATCCCCTTTCCATGGATGGCTGGAAGATGGACATGACCCTGAACTGCCTTCTACTATATAAAGGAGAGAAACTCCTTGAAATGACCAGTGACAAGACAGAATGAACCGGAGTTTTCAACCAGCATTAAACTGTCGTTCTAACCCTGGCTCTCACAACTTAGAATACTTTATGAGAAAGGGTAAAACAGGAGTGACAGTTCTAAGATATTCTTTGTGTCCCACAATGGGTCATCTTGAGCAATTGAACTTCGGAGAACATTGCTTCAGATGAGCAACTGGCTGAAACAGAAAAGTCCAGGAGTTCACCAAAAGGAGGAATCTAAAAAGCTTTCTTCTTTGTTTTCCTTATGTTCTACTGTTCCTTTTACTTTTTTCCCCTGTTTATTTTGCCTCAAAACTTAATTCCAGGCAATTTAATTTGTGCAAACATGGCTTGGTGTAGTTTTTGTAAAAACAGATGCAGCTTCTACCAAAATTCTACCTTGGAAATATCCTACTCACGTATTATTTAAAGAATGATTCATTGAATACTTAAAATATTTGTTTAAATACCCTCTTTCCATTCACTTTACCTCTTTTTTTTCTATTTATTATTCCTTTCTTTGTTCGGTCTTATCCATTCTGAAAATATATCGTTTATGGTCCTTCAATATGTTTATTTTTCTTTCATTTTTAAAGGCTAATGCTGCTATCAGAGTATATTTCTCCCTTTCGAGCCTCCTTTATAAGCTTCGTATGACAAAAGTGTCGGAGAAAATTTTTGAACTTTCTATATAGAATATATTAGACAGCTCCTGCGAAGACCTTATGCCCACTTTCAAATTGAAACCGATGCTGATAAATTAATCCTTAGGTCTACTTGACCTCCAAAAGTGTGCACATGTGCATAACATAATACCTGCATATATCAAGGAGCAGTATAGTATAGGATACATTGCCTGGCTCTTAAACCCTTGCTCTATCATTTACTAGCTGAACAAACTTGGGCAAATTGCTTAATCATTCCATGAATCCATTTCCTGGGAAATCAAATGAGAATAATAATAATTGTGCTTAATTATAGGACTGCTGTGAGGATGAAATCATGTTAAGTGCTTAAAACAGTATCTGGCATGTAGCAAGTGCTATAACTGTTATTATTTCAATTGACTACCTCATTAGATTTATCCAGTATTTTTGAAAATCCAGCATTTGTGATTCAATGTAAAGGTGTAAATAGCACAGAAGTTTTGGAGAGTCTATTAAACAAGACATGTCAATGTGAGCGAGGAAGTTTCACCAGCAGACAAAGCCAATTTGTTTTTTCACCTAGGCAGAGGTACCTAAATAATATTTTACTGGAACACAGCCATTCCCATTCGATTACATATTGTCAATGGCTCATTTCAGTGTGGACTCCACTATTCAAAACATACTAACCAAGGGGATGCTTTCCAACTTAAGTTTAAACATACAAAAATGGATATAAAGGAGGAATTTAGAATCACCGTTTTTTTTTTGTTTGTTTGTTTGTTTGTTTTTTCTGATACAGAAAGGACTCTAGGGATTCAGAAACAATGGTTCTCAAAGTATGGTCCAAAGATTCAGGGGTACCCTGAAACCTCTTCAGAAGTTCATCAGGTTAAAATTATTTTTTATAATAACACTAAGAAACCACTTGCCTTTCTTAAGCTCATTCTCTCACAAGGAGGCAATGAAGTTACATAACTTACAAGTTACACAACTGTGATATTCCCAACATATTGAGTACAGAAGCCTACATAATATAGCTGTCATCTATTAAACCAGACATTAAAGATACTTGGAAAAGCCAACTCATTATTTTTTTTTCTGAAAATGTAATTACTTTTTATGAAAATATTTCATTTATGTGAACATACATCGAGCCTATGTTTATTTTAAATTATTTAATAAGTAGATGCCCTTTAATTTCTCAATTTCAGTTTCTTCTCTGGTAAGCCAGTGTTATGCTGGTAAACCAGCTCACTGAATAAAAAGCTCCGATGGTTAATCTTTTGCCTATTTCCATGATGTAAATATTTCCTCCATGTTGATTTCAAACGACCAGTGGTTTAACTATGGGTCGTAGAATTTGTGAATATTTAACAATTGGCTCTCACAGCATGGACATTGGGTTAGCACAACAAAACAAAACAAACAAAGAAACAAAAAATCTCTATAGGACCCTAAATACTTTGGGCATGTAGAGGGGTCTTAAGACGATGTATTTAAGAACTACTGTTCTAATAAAACACCCTACTTCCACAAATAAGGCAGTGAAACTCAGATCCCCATTTCTGAGATAAGTGTCTGGCTCCAGATTACCAAAGTAATCAAGTCCAGAGCCTACTGTAGAACCCAATCCTCTTTGTTTCAATTTCTCAAAGCTGAACTGGAAAGAGAAGGACTATTGTTCCAGCACATGTAAGCACCAAACCTGATCTCATGTAAAAGACAAGGAAGGTATGATAGTGGGGACTGAAGGTGAGAGAAAAAGAATGAAGACACATAATTTTTATTATAAGCTTCCAAGGACAAATGCCATATAAAAACATAAATTTTTTTTTTTTAATAAAAGGATCCCAGAGGTAAACAAAATTAACAGAAAAAGTAGCCTCCTAAGACCAAAACCTCTTTATTCCTTAAGTCTCCATCCCCAGTGAAAAGAATGTTTCATCATAATCCTTTCAAAAGAAATAAATCCTAAATCAAATAAACACAGTGTGTTATGTAGTCCCCCTTTATTCGAAGGAGGCCAGGACAGCAGCCGACTCTGAAGAAGAGCAATTACAGCTTGATGTCCTTAGAACACACTGTCTGCGCTGCATTGTAAATCAAAGTTGATCTCTAAAGGAGACATACTCAATTCTACCTGTAAAAGTCAGGCCTCATGCTTGTTCATCACATCCTAAAGAGAAGGACAGAGAGAACTTGGGTTCTATCTCCCTTCACTGAATTAATCCAGAGTATTCTCCAGGTATATTCAGATATATGTTTATTATGCCACATTTCTGTTGAATCCTATAAAGTACAGGACCAAGCTGACCTGGGCACAGCATGCTAATCAACCTTAGAACAAGCTGTGGAATGCAATCCCAGTTCCCACTGCTGTTATAGTGGCTCCCTTGAAATCCCAGGTCTTTCCTAGTCCAACAGGTTTCATGGAAGTGGAGAGTGTGACAGACTTTCAGGAGCCAGACAAACAGCATCTCAAACCATAGGTTGACATCATTCTGATCTAAATAGCTCGTCTCCAGCGACTGCACTTCGTGTATTAATACAGAGTATTTAAAGAAATCACTGATACCTGCATGAGCACAAAATACCCAACTAAACTGAAACTTGAACAATCAAGAAGAAATTTCAGAAAAGTTTAGAACATTAAAATTTCCCCCAAGAAATCAACTTCAGAACATCCCTAAATAAAAATTTGTCAATTCTTACTCCCCTCTCTAAAATATTCTATTCTATTTTTGTTATATTTTCATAACGCTGATCATGATCTGAAATATTTATTTATATTGTGCTTGCTTCTTGGATTGTGGGGCACTTTTTTGTTGTTGTTGTTGTTTTTCTTTGTTTTTTTTGGTCTCCTCACCTAATCATAGGATATATATAAACTCTGAGAATATGAATTACATTCCCAGAATGTAAACCAATGCCTGCGACACGTACAATACTAATAAATATTTGTTGAATGCACACATGTATGAGCTCAGGGTCAAATCTCTCCTCTATTCCATTTTTCCTTCTTTTCTGTCTTCTGAATCTCACGTGACTGCTTCTCACCGGCAGACACTAAACTGGAACCATATGGAATAGGGAAGCTCAGGGAACACAGTTCCCTACTTCTCCTCTGCCTAAGAATGTGTTGGAAGTGAATCTAAGCTGAAAATAGACAACCTGCCATGGGGAGATTGTACCCTGGGCCTCTATCTCAGGCTCCCTTTGGGCTAGTTCACCAAGATGGGTGTAAAAACGTTTCCTAATATCTCCAAAGCTCCATCAAACATAAATGCAAAAGCATTCTTTTCCTATAGGGAAAGACTCTGAAAGTTTGCAAGCAACAAAATGGAACAGTGAGAGTCCTGCTAGACAGGCATTATGTCATCGAAGAGCTACTGAACTCCATGCAAGCAGAAATCTGAAGTGAAACGCAACAGGCCAGAACAAGGAAGGGTCGTGGCAATGGTGGTTGTTGTTACATTAATTACTTTTCTATTGCTTAAGGAGCACCACTCCTGATGTCAGAGCAGGCAGAAAAGGAGTCTGGTGTGAGCTCCATGCAGGTGTGTAAGCAGCTAATGGAAGTGACAGCTAAGATGACATATAACCAGGGTGTTGAAAAATGAATTATCCATGTGGTTTAAATGGGCCAAATGATATATTGGAACATCATGTGGTTTAGCACAAAGCATGGCATTCAAGATGGAAGATCCAAATCCTAACCCTGGCTCTCAGACAGACCACTTTTACGAGACCGAATGAGTCATTTAAACCACACTGTGCTGTGGTTTCTCCCTCAGTCAAGTCAGTGTAGCAAAATGGATTGCCCATTGACAACACAGGATGTTGCGAGGAGACAAGGGAGGGAACAACAAAAGTAGCCTATTCTGAACCCTGCAAGGTGCATGCCTTGTGCAAAACAATGGCTCTTATTGTGTGATTTGCAAGGCAAGATTCTCGCAAAATTAATGTGTTTCCCAAACAAATAAATCCCACTTTCGTAAAATGGTGCAATACATTAGAAATATTAAACTTTATTGCTTGAATTCTGTATCCCCTCCCTTTATGTGAATTTTCATTATATACCACAAACATTTAGAATTAGAGAATTCATTTTAGTTACAGCAACTGTTGCCAATAATTTGCCTGCAAGATCCCCTCTGGCCAGAAATCTGCATCCTTGCCCCTGTATTCGCAATCTTATATTTAGTCCTTGCCAACAGGCCGTTTAGATTGCTCCAAATCAAATAAACTCTGAAGCCCACACAGTAAGTATTAGATCATGATTGAGGAGGCGGTTCACAGGCTGGAGGTGCAAATGAAACTCAGGGCAAAAGGGAATCACCAGACCTGAAATTAGATGCAGAGGCGATTATGCAAAGTGGAAAAAGCATGAGACAAGGAGTCAAAATAGCTGGATATAAAGACCAGCTCTGTCACTTATGGTATACCTTGGCTGATCCTGGATAGGACTTTGGACCTCAGCTGTAAAATTGGAATAATAGATTATGCCAGGTGACCAAATGCAGGAGGGCATACATTACTCAATTCACCTAGCACTAAGTACCTATAAGAGAACATAGAGCCATACTACTTGGGGCTTAATTCTAGTCCGAACTCTAACCAGGTGACCTGGGGCAAGACACTTAACCTCTCTGTGCCTCAGTTTCCTTATCTGTAAAACAGGGACAATAACAGTCTACCCTACACTGAGGTGTCAATAAATGAGTTAACCTGTGTAAACCATTCAGAAGTCTGTGGCACATAACAGCACTCAAAAACATGGCCATATTGCTATGTGCCAGCCACAGAGGACACAAAGATCAAATAAGCTATCTCTCATGCCCAAAAGAAGTCATACATATACCAGGTGATTTCCCAAAAGTCTCCTCAAATTCATGACTCCTTTAATTTTAGTTAGTTTTAGTTTTGCTTTCTCATTTCACATGTCTTTCCTTACAGCCAAGAAAATTTCATGAAAATTGGCTGTTGACTACAGAGAAGTTGCTTGCCTGCCCTTGCAAGCTCTGTCTCCCCTGAGACACACTCATCAGTGAAAGTCCTCTCGATAGCACTTGCTGTATTACAGAGAACACATCACCGTGGGACCAGAAGCAAGGGCACTGATAGGTACACCAAAATCAAAGCAGTTTTCATAACCTTCTTGCTAGAAATAAGACAGGAGGTGGCAAATACATAGAATAACTTCTCTTTTTTTCTTTCAGTGAATCTGCTCTGTATTGAAGAGTCTCATGGGTGAGGAACAAACACCAGGTTTAATGAACGCTGAAAGTGCTACTATGGTAGGTTTCCTAATCCAACTTTTCATAGCAATGATTGTAAACCATTTACCCTCTTGGCAAACCCATACCTTCCTTCTACGCTATTCTCTCTCAGCCCTTGCCCTCAATGAAAGCCCCATGTTTCCTGAGAAAGACATACTTCATTGGCTTCTCATCACCAAATGAATAAATTCATCTTTGTCACTTCCCTGTCTACCCTTTGTTTTTGTACATCATTCTAACTTAAATGAAAGAGCTGTCCCAAAGGATAAGTCTATGTAATAAATCCCACCCAGTCTCCATATTCTAGTTCTCTTATATTTAATTATTCCTTTCCTGTAGCAACACTGGTTCCTCCACTTCAGTATATACACTTAATAGAGGATCTCAAATTGTACAAAAAAAAAAAAAAGTGGAAGAAAGAAAAAACACCTCTCCTTCAGTCCTACACACTCTAGCTTCAACCCTACTTTTCTCGATGTTTTTAAAAGCCACAATTCTCAAAGTAGTTATCTACAAGTGATATCATGATTTCTCCACTTCATGTTTTCACATGAACTCATTCAAAGCAGGTTTCTGTTCCACTGAAGCTGTTCTTGCTGAGATATTCAATGATATCCATTCATACCTCTAAGTCCAACAGACTCCTGAGGTTTTTATGTTGCTTGACCGAACAATGGCATTTAACCTTCTTACCACTTCCTCCTTAGAAAACACATACACACTTTTTACTCAGTGTCAGTACACCACATGTTCCTGCTTTCCCACCTACTTCTTTAGCTGTCTTACCCACGTCTCTTTGTTGACTCCTCCTTTGCTTCCTAGTTCCCAAACAGGAAAATTTACCAGCCCTATCCCCAAGACTCCAAACTCATCTCTCTCCATACTGCCCTAAGTGATCTCACATACAGTGTTTCCCCGAAAATAAGGCCTAGCCGGACCATCAGTTCTAATGCGTCTTTTGGAGCAAAAATTAACATAAGATCCAGTCTTCTTTTAATATAAGACCTGGTATAATATAATATAATATAATATAATATAATATAATATAATATAATATAATATAATACTATATATAATATAATAAATATAATATAATATAAATATAATACTGGATCTTATATTAATTTTTGCTCCAAAAGATGCGTTAGAGCTGATTGTCTGGCTAGGTCTTATTTTTGGGGAAACAGGGTATATTCACAGCTTCAGTATTTCTCACCTCTAGTCCAGACTGAGCTAATCTGACCTTGGCACTCAAATACCCAAATATGTGGTCCATGTCTCTACTTGAGATGTCTCACAGACTTCTCAAAATCATTTTTCCAAGACTAATCATAGCATCTCCATTGACACAGGTGCCCAAGCTAGTAGTTGGGGAACGATCTCTGACTCCTCCCTCTTACTCAACCCTCACATCTGATCCATAATCACATAATTTCACCATTCTCGTTTCTCAGCTTAAATGTCATTTCCTAAAAACAGCCTTTCTTGGATCCAAAGATATAATTAGCTCCCCTCCCTTCCTCTGCACATTATGGTTCCATACATAGCTTTCGTTTCTTCTCCAACTCTGTTATATATAAACGCAAACCATCATTTCCTTCTGCTCATGTTTTACACTCATAATACTAGAATTTATACAGTATAAGTCTTCCTTGCTAAGCAACTTCAGAGCTTGGACCATAGCGACCTAGTTTGTATCTGTATGCCCAGTGTCTTGAAAAAAGACTCGCGCATAAAGATTGTTTAATAAACATTTCATAATGAATGAATGTATAAGCTTCAAACATGAATAAATACTACAAGACAAGCATCTAACCAAATTCTGAATGATCATGGAGAACTTCCAGAAGCCATATGCAAGCTGAGATTTGAAGCATGACTTTCAGATTGTCAGGCCAATGACAGACGTATGAAGGATGATGGATGATTCCAGTAAAGGAAGTGAAGGTGTAAGAATAGCTCCGTGTGACGTGATCTTCCCACCTGAGGGAGTCAGACCTACCTGACTCTGAAATCACTATAGACTACACGACGTCTCACAATGAAGTTCTCAAACTTGTTGCAATGATGTTGCTAACCTTTTTTGATATCAGAGGGATTATCCATTATGAATTTGTACCACCTGGATAAATAGTTAACCAAGTTTATTCTTTGGAAGTGCTGAAAAGGTTGCATGAAAAAGACCACTGAACTTTGTGCCAACAATTCACTGCTATTGCATCACGACACTGTCTCACATGGCACTGTCTGTGAGGGAGTTTTTAGCCAATAAACAAATAACTGTATTGGAATACACCAAACTCACCTGATAGGACCCCCAATGACTTCTCTCTTTACCCGAAGGTAAAGGAGATATTGAAAGGAAGACCTTTTTTATGACATTCAGGACACCAAGTGTAATACGATGACAACTCTGATGGCTGTTCCAGAAAGAGTTCCAAAACTGCTTTGAAGGGTGGATGATGTGCTGGCATTGGTGCATAGACCCCCAAGGGGAGTGCTTCGAAGGTGACTGTAGTGATATTCAGCAGTGAGTTATGTAGCACTTTTTCTAGGATCAGTTCGCGAACTTAATTATCAGACCTTGCATTCACAGTCTATTTGTTTTGGACCGAATTTACCCGCCGCCCCCAACTTACATGTTGAAGCCCTAATGCCCAGTGTGATAATATTTGGAGGTGGGACCTTCTGACGTAATTAGATCTATATTATCATGAAGATTTGGATCATCATGATGGGATTAGAACCCTTATAAGAAGAGGAAGACAGAAAGATATCTCTATGTGCACACACAACTAGAAGGCAGCTGTCTGGAAGACAGGAAGTGGGTCCTCACCAGGAACTGAATTTGCAAGCACCTTGATCTTGGACTTCCCAGCCTCCAGAACTGTAAGAAAATTACTTTACAATGTTTAACCCACCAGCCCAACATTTTTTATGGCAATCTGAGCTAACTGATACACCATAATAAAATGCCTTAAGAAGTTTAACAGAATTCAATGCGCAATATGGAAACACCGAAAGGCTTTCACAAGGAAAAGAAAGGGGCACATGATCAGATTTGTGCTTTTAATGTAGAAAATGTATAAATGTGGAGCAAAACTACAATCCCAGCTGCCAGGTAAACAACATTTTAATGATCCACTCAAAATATGATGATTACTAAAAGAAAAACATTTGAAGTGGAGATGGAAAATACTGTATATATTTAAGAGATTAGAAAATAAATGCCATCACACTTGTTAATGTGCTGGATTATGAAGTACCATTAAATAGATACCATTTAGTAAAATATATAAATGAAAAGAAAGGCAGTTTTAAAGGGTAATCACCGACTTTAGTTTTAGAAATTTGATTTGAGTTCCCTGTGGGACATCCAAAATTTTCTGTCCAGTAACTGATTGGCTATAAAAGACTAGAACTCAGAATAGAGATATTAGTTAAACAGATGCATGGGTGGATGATTAGATAGATGTTTGGGGAGAAAGGGAGGGGGGAGAGGGAAGAAAAAAAAAAGAAAGAGAGCTAAACAGATAGATTTGGAAGTGTTCACAATAAAGATAATTTAAGTCCAGTGAGGGATTAAATTCTATGAGAAGTATAAAAATTCAGAAAAGAAAAAGGGAAAGAAAAGATTTTGGACAGAACTTGGAGACACACCAAAAGTTAAAGAATATATCTAGACCATTTATGAGTGAGGATTTTTGGTCATCTAAAGAGGTTTTTTTAAAAAAAAAACAAACAACTGTTCAAGAAAATGTAGTTTATTGGCCTATGCAGTTCACTGGTTACTAATTGCATAATCTTAAGCAAGTTGCAAGTTTCTTCATTCTTCTGTGCCTCAGTTTCTTTGTGTGTAAGATGGAGGAAATGATAGCCTAACCCCACGAGACTGTTATAAAATTAAATTAGATAGCTAGCATTTATTTATAAAAGTTTGGGGAAATGCCGGAACATTAGCCAACATTCGTGTTGTTGACGTCAAGAGAGGGTTTCATGGGCAGCTGCCTTTACAAATCTGCTCAGCTGACCCGAAATTCCTTTGCAGATAATCCCTGTTTCAATGGTGCTGAGCACTAGCTCTCAATACCCAAAATAGAGAATATGATGCTGAAAACAAACACACACACAGACACACACACCACGAACTTCAACTAATAGTACAATAATAATGCTCCACTAATATGTCTTAGGAATTAATGCCTGTGTGATTTTGCTCACTTTGGCTCACCCTTCCATTGCTGCTAGCAACAAGATCATCTCTCCCATAAAGCTATTTCTCACACTTAGGCCTCTCCAGCAACGTCATTTACCTCTTTCTCTTTCCTTCTTTTCTTTCTTTCTTTTTTTTTTTTTTTTTTTTTAATTAAAGTTTATTGGAGTGACAATGGTCAGCAAAGTTACATAGGTTTCAAGGGTAAAATTCTGTAATATATTATCTATATATCACATTGTATGTTCACCACCTAGAGTCAGTTCTCCTTCCATCACCATATATTTGATCCCATTACCTCTTTTTCATAGTTCCTGAAGCGCTTTGTTCTAACACTAACTTGGTAAACAGCCTTGGGTTCAAGTCTTTCTTGTTAAGGCAAACTTTACTTATATAAATAAGATTTTATTTACATAAGAAATACGAAAGACATTTTCTATCATTTAGCAGACAGACAAATACAAATGTACTCAATTTATGTTTATTAATTTAAGTTGAAAAACTGGAAAAGACGCAGCCTGGTCATTAATCGAAAAAATAAAAATAAATAATTCAGTCTCTTTTTTCATAAAGTTGGTAGAACTCGTAAGAAATTTCCTTAAATCTCAATAAGAAAATATTGATGGGCAAGTACAATAACATATATGCTTTGAAAAGACAGAAGATATATTACCTTTTACTAGAAAATGGGAGGAAAGAAGAAAAGTGATACTTATTAATAATTTCTTAAAAAAAAAAAAACAACATGGCAGTTCTCTTAGACTTTTTCTAAAAATGCATGTGAAGTATTTGAAGAAACTCTGGAGAAAATTCAGGGAACACATTGTCTCCAGGTATGATATCAATGACATCATAATGTTCAAAATAATTTAGCACTATCTCAACCCAGGACAAAGACGAAGTCTTACATGTGCTGGGCCTAATGACAAGAAATCACTTAGGGAGCCCCATCCTCTTCTCTTTGCCAGGTATTTGGAAAACACTACTAATCTTGTTGAAGGTAATTATGTTACTAGTATACTGCACTGGTTGAGCTCCAAACATCATTTTAGATTGTACTATTATATGTGTTAATGATAAGACAGAAAACAATGAAGCAGACTCTTTCTTCGAAGAATTTTCTGTCTGCTTAGGAGACACAAATGTAAAGAAATAACTTCAATAGACTTATTTCTATGAGTAACAAAGAAAACATACAGAGAAGAAAGAGTAATGAATGCTAAGGATGAATGGTTAGGGAGACCTTCATAGGAAAAGTGATGACCCAAGTATTGAGATTTATTTAAAAGTTTTACTTATTTTTTATCAAAGTAACATATTTTCATTGTTCAAAAATTGGAAAGTACAGAATAAAATAACACCTGTAACCTAATACCACCACCTAGAGTTACACATGATAAAATTTTATACTTTTTTCTATCTACTTTTCTTTATGTCATTAAGCTAACACCATACCTTACACTGTGTTTTTTGACAGCACATACATAGGCACTGTTAATAAGGCAGTGAATTTAAAATACTTCAGTAAACATTAAATTGTTTTGCATGCATTAGCTTTATAGAAGCATTATATTAAATTATTTTCTACAATACACTAGAGTATCCTTTAATGGTAGAACTTGTTTTTCTAGTTTTGAATATCCTAAAAATAGTTATTACAAACATAATTCTAACAAATAGTTGTCTTCATTAATCTTTCTACTCGTTTAAAATGAGAATTTGATATAGAAATGGCAAATGAAAGAGTATGCGCTTTTTATTTTGTAAGATGAACAGTTTTCATTGAATAATAAGCATTCAACATAATGCCTGATGACGGGATAGGCATTTTAGGCCTCTGGAAGAGAATGTACAAAGGGATACAATATTGACACATAATAGGGATTTAAAATTCACAAGCACATTGTCTTGCTAATCCATAAAGATAAGCCCGGTGAGGTGGAATGGTGGATGAAGCTGAAGAAGTAGGTAGGAACCAGATTACAAATACAATTTTATGCCATGATCAGTAATGTATCTTTTGTCCTGAAGGCAATGGAAATTCAGTAAATGTTTGCTCAAAGTAATGGACCTACTTACTGAGGAAGAGTTTGCTTTCTTAAGTAAATAAGACAAGTAATGAGATATCTAGCAGGGGCCCAACTGGAAATATATTTTCTTCAGGAAGTATATCTTATCTTTCTAGCTGAAATTAGAGGACGCCCTCTTCCAAATCATTCAGGACTACTAATTAGTTAACTAATCAAACAAGATAGCCATAAATACTTTTTACATTTTACAGATTGAGTGTTAATTGATTTTAAAACTTAGACTAATGCTCTAGTTACAAACTTGTTGTTAGGGCCAAAGTCTTTTCTTTTGCTAGTGATCTATTGAACAGAGTTCAACCTCCTGGCCCTCTGCATGAAACACATCTATAACTCATAATACGAGGTCATATAAGTAAGTTTGTGAATGCATCCTACAAAAAGTGTTCCATACCTCATTGCTGAATATCACTACAGTCACCTTCAAAGTGCTCTGCTTGGGAAGCTATGCACCGACGCCAGTGCCTAGTCCACCCTTCAAAGCAATTGTGGAATTTTTTTCTGGAACGGCCAGCAAAGCTGTCGTATTATGCTTGATGCCCTGAATGTCATCAAAATGTCTTCCTTTCAATATTTCCTTTATCTTTGGGTAAAGAAATAAGTCATTGGGGGCCAAGTCAGGTGAGTAGGGAGGGTGTTCCAATACAGTTATTTGTTTTCTGGCTAAAAACTCCCTCACAGACAGTGCTGTGTGAGCTGGTGCATTGTCATGATGCAAGAGCCATGACTTGTTGGCACAAAGTTCAGGTCGTCTAAATTTCTCATGCCGCCTTTTCAGCGCTTCCAAATAGTAAACTTGGTTAACTGTTTGTCCAGGTGGTACAAATTCATATTGAATAATCCCTCTGATATCAAAAATGTTTAGCAACATCGTTGCAACACGTTCACGAACTTAATTGTGAGACCACGTATACAATACCCATTTTTTATTTCTTCAAGATGGAGCAAGATATTTAAGATGCGCAAAGCATTCTAAATGCAGACTCCATCCTTGAAAATGTTCATCCATTTTACGAATTTTTCCAACTTTCAAAATTGCTATTTCTAATACAGGAGCAAATTTTTCTTAGCAATTCATACCAACTCTTTCTTAAAAATGCATTCCACTTCGATTTCATTGTAAAAATAAATTTCATTTAAAACATATTCATCAGTTTACTCAATCTGACATGCTTTGAGTAGTCATTAATTAGTGAAACTGGCTCAATCAGGTTTGGTTTACTTATTGGTTTAATCAGGTGCACAACTGACTTTTAATAGAAATACAACACAGAGGGAGCAGATGTGCAAGAGTGGTAGGGAGAAGAATGGTTAGCTTGCTGCAGGCATCAGTCATCTGCCTCACAGAGGGCACAGAGGGCACTGGTATACCAAGGAAAACCTCTGAAGTAGAGGGTTCTGTCACGGGAGTTACTAATATGATTTCTCTTTTTCCCAAATTTCCAAAGCCCTTTATCTGAAACTCTCATCACTATCCCAAAGACATAATAACTTAGGTACATGACATTTTTCCCCTTGAAAAATACATTTGTGGTATTTCTTTGTGTTCCTTATATGTACATTTTTATTAATTTTTTATCTTATTGTTGGTAAAAGCAAAAAGGTTAAACCAATTCCACATAGACTTTAAAAAATATAAGTATTGTCAAAACTGATAAAGACTTTATGTGCATCCTATTACTAGTGGGAGTTTTCCTGCAGGTAGTCATTTAAACTCATCTGTGCCATCAATTTTTACAAACTACAGATTTTTAGGGTTGGGTGGCCTCATGTGTTTTTTAATGTAATGATCATAAAGGAGAACAATACAGAAAATGTTTTAGGACAATTGAGGCCAGACAGCCCCATGCTGGTTGTTCTGTCTTTGCAGACTCCTGCTCTATATTCTCCTTACTTCTTGCTCTGACCCCTAAAAACTGTTTCAAACTGTCTGTATGTCTTTGGGATCCAGAGGGGTTTGGCCGACAGAAGATACCATCCCATGATTAGAGAATGGAAGGGAACAATGGCCAGGAAATTTTGATCACCACTCCCACCCGATCTCAGCAGAAATGTTTTGACAGTAGGTTCGTCCCCAGTGAGCTCCAGAAAAACCATGTCCTCTTCCTGTCCCATTAGATTGAAGTTACTATCAGCTTCCTTAGGGACCTCAGCATCCCTTATTGGTTCTTTTCACCCCACCTACATTTCTGGAAATAGTTTCCCGATATATTCTCTCCAAGATCCCAGTCAAGTATGTATTCTGTTTCCTGACAGGACTAAGGCTGATACAACCACCAAATATCAATCTATAAATCCTTCGCTAAATTTCTGTTATTCAAAGAAACTTAAAGCTCCTACTTTATTCCCTACTTGATTTAGGATGCATTTATTTAGGTCTAGCTGAGAGAATAGAGGAAAAAGCACTCTGGGTATTTAATACAACTTGAAAAATAATTTCATAGTACTTTTCAAAAATTTAGCATGATTTTTACCTTTGACCCAGAAATTTTACTACTTAGGATTTATAATTTACTGTTATTCAACATAGTATTGGAAGTCCAAGCCAGAGCAATTAGGCAAGAGAAAGAAATAAAAGGCATGCAAATTGTGAACAATGAAGTTAATTGTCACTTTTTGCAGAAGACATGATTCTTTATATAGAAAACCCTACAGGACTCCACCAAAAAACTATTAGAAACAATAAACGAATACAGTAAAGTTGCTGGCTACAAAATCAATGCACAAAATCCATTGCATTCCTATACACTAACAATGAAATTTCAGAAAAAGAATTGAAAAAAACAATTTATTTTGCAATTGCAACAAAAGTAATGAAATACCTAGAAATAAGCTTAACAAAGGACGGAAAGGACGTATACACTGAAAACAATAAGACATACAAAAAAAAATTTTAAGACACAAAGTAAATGGAAAGATATTCCATGTTCATGGGTTGGAAGAATCAACATAGTCACAATGGCCATATTACCCAAAGCAATGTACAGATTTAATGCAATCCCCATCAAAATCCCAATGGCAATTTTTCAATAGAACAAAAAAATTATCAGATATGTATGGAATCACAAAAGACCCAGAACAACCAAAGCAAGCCAAAAAAAAAAAAAAAAGAACAAGGTAGGAGGTATCACACTCCATGACTACAGTTTGCACTACAAAGCAAAAATAATCAAAACAGCACGGTATTTATTAGCAGAAAAACAGACACACAGACCGATGGAATACAATTGAAAACCCAGAACAAAACCCACATATATTGGGCAGATAAATTTCAACAAAGGAACCAAAAACATACAATGGAGAAAAGAAAGTCTCTTCAATAAATGGTGCTGGACAAATTTGAAAGCTACATGCAAAAGAATGAAACTAGACTGCTGTCTGTCACCATGTACCAAAATTAACTCAAAGTGGATCAAAGACCTAAACATAAGACCTGAAACAATAAATTGCATAGAGAAAAACATAGGCACTAAACTTAGGGACCTTGGGTTCAAAGAGGATTTTATGAATTTGACCTCAAACGCAAAGGAAATAAAAGCTAAAATAAATGAATGGGACTGTATCAAACTAAAAAGCTTCTGCACAGCAAAAGAAACCATCAACAAAACAAAGAGGCAACCAACCAAATGGAAGAGGGTATTTGCAAATAATACTTTTAACAAGGGGCTAATATCCAAAATATATAAAGAACTCATACAACTGAACAACAACAACAACAAAAATCTAATTAAAAAATGGGCAGAGGACCTGAACAGACACTTCTCCCAAGAAGACATACAAATAGCCAACAGATGTATGAAAAAATGTTCAACTTCACCAGCTATTAGGGAAATGCAAATCAAAACCACAATGAGATGTTACCTCGTACCTGTTAGAATGGCTATCATCAACAAGACAAATAATAACAAATATTGGAGCGGCTATGCAAAAAAGGAATCCTCATACAGTATTGGTGGTAAAGTAAATTGGTACAGCCACTAAACAGTATGGAGTTTTCTCAGAAAATTAAGAATAGAATTACCACATGACCCAGCAATCCCTCTCATGCGCATGTACCCAAAAAACCTGAAAACATTTATCCATAACAATATATGTACCCTGATGTTCATTACGGCATTATTTACAGTAGCCAAGATATGGAAACAATCAAAATGTCCTTCGATAGATGATTAGATAAAGAAGATGTGGTACATATACACAATGGAATACTACTCAGCCATACTACCATTTGCGACAACATGGACAGATTTTGAGATTATTATGCTAAGAGAAATAAGTCAGACATAAAACGTCGAAAACCATATGACTTCACTCATATGTGGGATATAAAACTGAAAACAACAAAGGAACAAGACAAACAAACAAAGAAACAAAACCGCATAGACATAGACAACAGTTTAGTGGTTGCCAGAGGGTAAGGGATGGAGGTTGGTAGAAGAGGATAAATGGGGTCAAACATATAGTGATGGAAAAAGAACTGACTCTGGGTAGTGAACACACAATGCAATATATAGATGATGTACTACAGAATTGCACACTTGGAACCTATGTAATTTTACTAACCAATGTTGCCTCAACACATTTAAAAAAAAATAAAAAGAAAGAAACTGGAAGAAACAAGGAACAGATTCTCCCCAGCACCAAGAAGGGAGCATGGCCTGCTGACACCTTGATTTCAGCCCAGTAATACTGATGTCAGACTTCTGGCCTCCAGAACTATGAGAGAATAAATCTCTGGTTTTCGTTTTTTGGGGTTTTTTTCGTGTGTTTTTTTAAAGATACATCTCAGGGATCATAAATTTAAGGGCCCATGAGAACCAGGCATTAGTGGGGAAAGCTGGATAAGTGCAATGTGATCGACAGGGCAGGGACTATTGCGGGAGGAATAGATGTGAACTTAGAACTGCAGCAGCCTCTGCTCTGTCAGAGCTAGTTATTGCAATGCTTATATTGTTTATTGATCTTTAGATTTTTTTTAAGAGGAAGCAAATATCTGGATTTTCATCTAAATTCTCTTGATTTACAAGTGTTGATTCAACTTTTAAAAAGTTTTAAAAACAATTTGGAACCCGAACTAGACAAATCTGTACTCTTAACTTGTCTCGCAGGGGGCCAATTTTTGAACTTTGATGGTTGCGTAAGAATGTTTTGGCTGTATTATTTGAAATAGCAAACATTTAGAGACAAACTAAATGTCAGTCACGAGATAGATTTTATAATACATACCTTCTGGGAACTAGAGTATCACAATGAAGATACAAGGTAGATCCACATGTATAAGCCCAAAAATATATGTTTTTAAATCAAGTTAGAGAATAATATGAAGGCAATAATCTAACATTTTAAAGGGTTTGTGTAGTGATTTTGTGTGTGCATGAATACCAACAATCTGGAAAAATACACCTCAGACTGCTGACGGTGGCTTTACCATGGTTAGTGCTAATGGAGATGATGCTTTTTATTAACTTTTCACAATGAGATTGTACTATATATGTAACTAAAATACAAATAAGATTTAGCTAAAAGTTTCTGAAAATACTGTTCACCAAATAGCTTTGGAGAGTTTTAGTGCATCATGAACTATAGCAAAAAGAAATAGTAAACAGTCAATAAATATTGGCTAAGTTATGCCAGGCACATTTTCTAAGAGACGAGCATAGATCAGCTCAGTCAAAACTCATAACAAACTTTATGAGGTATTTGCTATTATTTTCTCCATTTAGTTGCTGAGAAAACTGAGGCACATAAAAGGTTAAGTGACTTGCCCAAAGTCATACAGCTAGTAAGCGGTGGAGCTGGGAATCAAACTTAGTTTAGCTCAAGAAGCCACATACTTAACCCCAACAATTCTACTTAAATGCTGTCCGTGAAATGTCAATAATTTAGGAATGGTTCAATATAAAATAAGTTAACCTTGCTGAAGATAGTACTTAGAGATTGTGTAAACTAAGTTATCCAAGAAAATTCCAATAATACTTACTTAATTCAAGACAAAATAGCTCTTTTTGTTGTAAAGCAAACAATCCACAAAGAATTTTCCGTATCTCTTTTGAGTACTTTTTTACCAAGGCTTAAGAATTTATAGATTTACTCTTATACAACTTAAACCAGCCAATAATTGTCTTTTAAATGTTCAGCCAAGGAAGAAACACTTTAGTTTTCAAGATGTCTTTTGATAGATGCCAAAATCATGATTTAAAGAGAAATCAAGGTCATTTTATCTTTTGCAGAAGAAAGGAAAGTTAAGCTGACCTTGTAAACTCAGAGAAGAATAAAGATGGGCAAAAGATCTGGAAGACATGCCTTGTAATATCAGATGCTTCTCTTGTTAAGTATGACCACAGTAGACATCTCTCTGAAGAGTCGTGCAGTATTTGACCATATGGGCTTGGTATACAACAAGCAATAAGGAAGCACATGCTAAAGGGACTTCAGAATTTGCTTTCCCTAGTTTCTATACTCCGTGCCACTTGTTCCAACTTTAGTCAAGGCAGAAAGACTGTTTTGCCAAGAAGAAGGATTATATCTTTGCTAATAATACTTTTCAGAGAATGGCATTTTTTAAGGCAAAAGAGATCCTGTGATCTTAAGGTTAAATCAGTATTTAAATTATATACGTTGACCAAGGGATGAAACATGGCATTCCTTCCTACTCTCCTCAAGCACTCTTCATTCTTACCATAATTCACTCAGTCAAACATACAAAGCTTATCTGATGGCATTTTCAAGGTATCAAAACAAATTACATTTTGTTCTTACTTTTGCTTTTGTTTTTGTATGGCTAACAAAGATAACTAGATATACCGCATATTTGCATTATCTGGGAAATTCCTGAAGTTGTAAAAATTGATTCCAAAAATGCCTTATGCATAAGAGAAAAAGAACGTCTACAAGTGTAACATGTCACCGAATTACCAATTTCAGTGAGGACATGACAAATAACAGAGGAAAGGGATACTTCTGAGCCAAATTCTGCCAAGTAATCTAAATTCATTCAAGAGATAAAATGGAGAAACCAAGTTAAAACTTAGAAAGGAATAATAGTGAGAGACTAACCAGCTTATTTATTTATTCTCCTCTGCGTCTTCCCCCTATGATCATCCACGTTGGGCCACAAAACACAAGGCCATTTCCCAGAGATAAGGGTTCGTGGTCTAGACGATAAGTATGTAAAATTATCAGTTCTAAGATCAAAGCTTTACCTATACCAATGACCAGAATTGACAGATTACCAGATTATATCTGAGGAAAAGGACCAGTTTAAGAAAGGAACAGACCAAGACCCAGAAGGAGATGGCTGCCTGCCCAGGGAAGCCACGTCACACTTGAAAAGCAAGAAGAAAGCTACAGATACATGAGAATGAAATACTCCAGGGTATTCAATTCTAGGATTTTACAAGTCAGAATTAGCCCTTCAAACAGCTTTTATACTGATGACTCTCTCTACTTGTCACTTTCCTTGAAAATCCAGCAGAGCACCGGCAGTCCCAGAGGTTTCTTTAGAAGAGAGAATTCTGGGGATTATTATAAATATTGACCTCTGCTCACTCCATGCTAACGACTCTTAAAATGGTGAAGGATTGGTGGAATCATGTGCCCTCTTTAGGGTGTTGTAAATACTATGGACCCCTTCCCCCAGGAAAATGCACACACAAGAGCATTTAGCTATCATTGCAGGGTGACAGCTGAATCATCCAAGATCCTACCATGCTGGTGGGAACGACTGCTCTAGATAAGTGCAAACAAACAAACTAAAACAAACAAACCCTACCTTTACCGTTCTCACTACAACCTCAAGGCAGATGACTACTAAATGATGACTCTAACTCAGACCTTATTCTTAAAGTCCGGAAACATTACCAGCTGCTTTTCAGATATTCCAACCAGAGTCCCATGGAAACTAGGTCCAAATTGTGTGAGCTGTTTAAGAATATGAACTTAACTTACCTGGATTTGAATCCCAGTTCCACCACTTGATATCTGCATGACCTGGACCTCTGATTCCTCATAATAACTCTCCCTATCTCATTAGGTTGTGATAAGGACTAAGTATGTTTGTATATGCAAACATCTGGTGCAACATCTGGCACAAAGTTAAGGCCAAATAAATGTCACTTTATCCGCACCAGCATCATTAGCATTATCAACACAATATTAATATTAATGATATTGGTATAAATATTAATAATATTAATTCAATATTTATAAAATGGAACTCTTCATCTATTCCCTAAAACTAGCTGGTTCTTTTGCATTCCCTATTTTGATTAATTGCAGCATAATGTACTCAGTTTTCTCAGTCAAATACCTACAAACATTTTCTCAATTACCTTCTTTCCCCTACACTCAGTTGCTTTTTCCCTACCAAAACAAACCGCTCTTTCTCTTATCAAGATCCCATTCACTATGTCATGTCCTATAAAGCTATTTATATTTTCTCAAAAATACATCTCTGTCTTTAAACTATTCTCTCTGCCCATAATCCTCTGACCCACTAACTTTATTGGTAATGCCTACTTTCCCTAAAACAAAAACCAGGTAATGTACCATCACCTTTAAAAATATTTTATAATGCTCACCCCACAAAGTCAAGCAGAATTACTTACTCTTCTCTATGTTCCTTCCTGTGAATGCCCATAACACACCTGACCTCCATCCAAAACAAGAATTGTCGTAATACATTGGAGCACTTAGACTTATCTAGATGAGTAATCATTAGGGACTCTATCTTATTTAGCTCAGTGAACATCCAGCAAACACAGTGGCCAGCATACCAGGTCTGACAATTAAGTTCAAGAACTTGTTGCAATGATGCTGCTAAACTTTTTTGATGTCAGAGGGATTATTCATTATGAATTTGTACCAACTGGACAGTTAACCAAGTTTACCCTTTAGAAGTGCTGAAAAGGTTAAATGAAAAATAATATTAGACAAGGGGTGACTGGTTAGTTCAGTTGCTTAGAGCGAGGTGCTAATAACACCAAGGTAGCCGGTTTGATCCCCACATGAGCCACTGTGAGCTGTGCCCTCCTTAAAAAGAAAGTTAGACCACCTGAACTTTTTGTCAACAGTTCATGTCTCTTGCAACTCAACAATGTACTAACTCACATGGCACTGTGTGTGAAGGAGTTTTTAGCCAGTAAACAAATAACTGCATGGGAACACCCTCCTTACTCACCTGATCTGGCCCCCAATGACTTCTTTCTTTACCCAAAGATAAAGGAAATATTAAAAGGGAGACATTTTGATGACATTCAGGACATCAAGGGTAATACAACAACAGCTCTGATGACCATTCCAGAAAAAGAGTTCCAAAATTGCTTTGAAGGGTGAACTAGGCACTGGCATTGGTGCATTGCTTCCCACAGGGAATACTTCAAGGGTGACTATAGTGATATTCAGAAATGAGGTAGGTAGCAGTTTTTCCTAGGATGAGTTTGCAAACTTAATTGTCAGACCTCGTACTCCAAGCAGTTGCAAAGATGTGTTGAACACATGTAGATAAAATCAAGGACACAATTTTTGATAGTAAATAAAATATAACTTCAAAACTATCCTTTCCACCTTGACAGTAGTTCTGAGCAGGAAAGTAATTTAAGCAAACTTGCTGATTATTCCTGGGAATGGAAATATTAGAACATTATCACTGATGTATTATTTCAAAGGAAAACAGTGATATCCAATAATGTTGAGGTAATACTGTCCTTCTATCAGCTATGTAGTTACAGCATTTTGCCTATGACCAACTGCTTATAAGACATGAACCCCCAACAATGTACAGAGACAAGAGATTGTGATTATGGTCCCAAAATTTCTTCATTTCTTAATGTTCCTGTTCATTTCAAGGTGTGTTTCCCCACAAATGGTTCTTACATTTTATAGTTTTCTAACCACAAAATACCCCACTACTCCATATTTATGATTAAAATATCACTCTTATACAAATATTACTATTGCACTCTACAAATTCGGAGATAACATGACTGAATACATGTCTTTCATTGCCATCCATTTACAGGCAAAAATGTAAAATGTCCAAAAAGAAATGCTTGGTAATACATCTCTAACTTCCTGGCATTTGACAAAATGAAGTTACAGAGTTTAACCAAAGGGGAAAATATTTCTAAATTGAACCTATTTGTGATATACTGGTGTAAAATTCAAAACTGCCAACACATTCTGTTTACTCCCTTGGCATCTGTCACATCTGCCGACTGGTGGCCAAAAATTAGAGCAGACTTAACTAATTAGAATGGTCCCCATCTGGTAGCTGAACTCCTTGTTTATGCTTCCTTTACGTTCTAAGTACAGAGATTCGAACCATAACTTCTGTGGTTTGCAACAGAGCAGGCTCTCTCTGACCAGCCTGCTTGCTATTGTCCCGCTGAGTTGAACTTGGAGCAGATGGAAACGTTCTTGATATTTTATGGTCTCCCTTCCTGTGCTCCTCTCGGGATGAATTATCTTCACCACAAGAGTTTCTATTGTCTCCCCAAATGCTTTCTCATCCATTTTTTATCGCTGGATGCCTAGGTCAAAAATTATGAATCCTTTATTGAGAAATAAAGCTTCCAAACTAAATCCGTGATTCGGTAAAGCCAATACTATCCTTCCTCAGAATAAAATTAAAGGAAAGCATCATAGTGTAGTTTACTTCTTCATGGTTTCTCTTTAACCATTGTGGGTATAGTTTCATAGTAAAGCAAACTCCTGGCAGAATCATGCAGCGGTTACATCTCAGGCTTTGGATAAGGGCCTCTGTTGAAATTTTGGCCCTGCCTGCTATTAGGTTGTGTGTCCCACAGCAAGTTGACCTCACCTTGCTAAAGCTCAGTTTGCTCATATGCAAATTTGGAATAATATGTTAATTGCTCTTTCATAGGATGATGAAAATTAGATAAGAAATGACGGGCAGAGTGCTTATAGCAGTATGTGGCATAAAGAAAACTAGCAAAAGACGTTATTATTGAGAATAGAGGCCCAAAATATTTTTTTTAAAACTTATAACCGGTAGTCCTTTCAAATGTAATACATCTGGCACCATTTGGTTGTTTTGAAGAGCAGTTATTGTGCTGCGTTTTTCACTGTTTCTTAGACGCATTTAGCTGTCCCAGACTATATCCCAGTCAGTTAGAGAATGACTAGCAACATGCTGGGTGGCAGAAGAAAGCAAGCCTGGGATTAACACATTATTAAGAGAAACAAAATAACTCTATTCACTTTACCACCTTTTTTGCCTATTTTCCAATATTGCTGTTTCCACGAAATGGACAAGAAGTGATAGTAAATTTGAAAACGTACATCTACTATGTACCAGCACTGTCTTAAGCCCTGGGAATACAAAGGTAAGGAAGACATGTTGTTCTCTGCCTTGAAAGAGTTCACAATATTTTGGGGGAGCCAGGTAAGTAAGTAAAGTAATTAATTAATTAACTTTCTGTATAAATAACCCCAAGTCTGTGTGGTAGTGTCTGGGAACACTTCCTAAGAGAAGTAACTTCTGAGTTGAATTTTAAGGGGTTCATAGGAGCTAGAAAACAAAGAGAAGCAGGCTAAGCAAGAAGATGAGCCGTCCAGTTGAATTTGGAGTGTCTGTTGCACTTGGGGGCACGGGAGAAGCAAGCTCTCAGCAAATTGGTTACAATTAAAATCATGTGGCTGAATGAGATTATCCAGAAAATGTATAGAAGGAGACAAAGAATAATCCAAGAATGGGGAAGTTAATAGTCAGACAGGAAAGCCAAGAGAGAATAGAATCATGGAAGCCAAAGACATAAAGCACTAGAGGAGGGAAAATAGTGGCAAATGCACAAAGGAGATTCCATAAGAACTAAAATATGTAGGGAGTTAGCCTGGATTTTGGAGTCAGACAAACTTGGGTTCAAGTCTCTCTTCCACAACTTACCCTTTGTGTGACTTTGGGCAAGTTATTTTAAGACTCTTAAAGTTCCACTTCCAAAGCTGTAAAAATGATGCAATATATCCCCCTCTGAGGTTTGTTGGGAGGACTAAAAGGAACAATGTAAGTAGCCCACCTAGCACAATGCTGGACAAATAGTAATTCCTTGATAAGAGCATCTATTTAGATTATTTTTCCCTAAAATGTTAGTATTGTAAAATGATCCCATAGTTTAAATTTTCTGGTCAGCAAATTAACAATATGACCTCTCTACCCGATTATATTAGCACTGGGTGTTAATGGTTCCTCCTAAGACCTGGCATATACCTCAGCATATGTATTAATGAATGAGGCATAATTAACAAGTCAGTTCGTGATCAATTCTCATAATTACAGGTCTAACACTTTATCAATCTAGGTAATATCTTAAATATACTCGGAAGTGCAGAATTGCAATCGTGCTTTGATGGAGGATTTACCACAATATATGTAACAGATTTTAGGCATTTAGAAGAGTCTGGTTCTAAAGCAGAAACAACAGTCCAAATCCTTTACTCTCGTGACCATAAATTTAAACACAAACTACCTGTCATGGTTGCTCTTAGAAAGAAGTCAAGCAGAAAAACATGAGTCAGACAAGAATCAAAAGGAGGCATAGAACACAATAAAGGTACAAAGGCAATCTGAGTGTTACCAGGTCAGATGTTTTATACTAGGTCCTGTCAGGTACCCGAAAAAGATTCTGCCCTCAAGAAACATACCCTCTAGTAGCAAAGACATGACATTTCAAATGATGAGGAAACCACATTCACATGAGGCCTCAGAAAAGTCTTCAAGAGGAAGAATTTATTAGAGATGAAAATTAAATAAAGAACAGCCTTGCATTAAGTTGATTCATTCAAAAATATGTGTTATGTGTCTCCATGTTAGATATTTTTTTCCAGGTTGAGGATTTAGTTGCAAATAAAAGTCCATCAGGGGCAATGCCTTGCCTGTTAAGTGTCAGTTGAATCAATATTAGAGACAGAGAGCTCAGATACATGCAAGGATCTGAGACTTTCCACTGAGTTAATGCACAGCAGACTGTAAGAGAAAGTTAAATGTTTTAAATCTGATATTTAAAAATATCTTGCATTAAGAGGAACTAAGACTTCAAGATGTTATGTTGGCAAAACTGTAACTCATTTGCTATCATTACAATTGATACAATTATCCTTTTTACGATTTCTTTGTCAGAACCATTTATATACTTTGTGGAAAAAGAGTAATGGATGGCCCAAGAACCTGAATTACTGTGTGATTCCTATTATGGTCCTTATGGAGTAGCCTGGGTTGTCCTTAAGTCTTATGGGAAATAAACATGTTATAATAAGTGGTTTAAAAAGAATAACAAAGACCTTGGCAGAGTCTTGTTCCTATGGACAGGCACCTCCCAGCCCCATTGCAGGTCATGAAATCCTTCGCAATGTGGAGACAATTGGATGTTAATACCTATTACTAATTATGTTTAGAAAGAGTTATTAGTGCTGCCTTTTTTTTTCCTTTTTTTAATCTCATCAGCTTTCTTGGATCTTTGGGTAGGAGTCGCTACCAATACTTAAGGAAGCAAGCCCACAATTACCCAAACATAGCACAGGCATAATTAATCGATCATCATTGGAACAGCAAAATTTAGACATTCTGCAAAAAGACTCAACAAATTATTTTTTTCAAAATGCTTTGAGATACGCTTTTATAGTTTTATATAATGTAATATTTCAAAAATTCTAAATAATTAAAAACACATAATGAAACATTAGGCTCAACCACATCAAACTGCCATTTCTGTAGATCAAAAACAAATGATTTCATATGGTCCAACCTAATATATTACCTGAAAAATATCATAGATTATATTGTAAATATAACATTAGACCCACGGATCCAGCTCCTAAAGAAGTACAATCTAACCTTATATGGTTGAATTTCTTACCTAAACAACTGAACTCTTCAGTCAAACAGGTAAATACCTTGACCCGGGTGCCCCTCTCTGATCTCTATCCCACCTCCTCACCTCCCCAGCATTGACACAGAGGTTAACTCTTATCTTCAATGTGGTGATTATCTTTCGAAGCATTCTGATACTTGATTCCAACAGTGTCTTCACAGCCATTCTTGCACAAGTTTCCTTGAACGCGCGCATAAGAGTTCCCCTAAGATAATACCAAAGAGTAAAGTGGCTGTCTTATAGTGTGTGAACATGTTCTGCCTCCCTGAACGTTGCTGATGGTTCTCCCATGTGACTGTTCGAACTTGTATTCTCACCAGCTGTTAAAAGTTCACATGACTCCACATACACTTAGACAACATTCCCAGACATCTTTATTTTTCCTTAACCCAGTGATATAAAATGTTCTGTCGTAGATTTAATCTGCATTTCCTGTTTACTAGTAAAATAATTACCTATTTAGATATAAATACTGTAGTTTCCAAAGCTGAGCACAGACTATGTATTTACTCTAGGTTTATGAATTGTCTGTAGGGCGGAAGAAGATGATCACTTGAAATCTATCTGAATGTGACTGAGTCCTGGGAATCTCTCTGGAGAAAGGGAATTCCTGTGCAACATCTAGCATAAGGCCATTTGGCTAGTATCTAAAGGGAGTAAATGAGTGTGGATGTTGTTTAGGACAGAAGTCAATGGTCTGCGCTGTTCATTGGGCTGGACCAGCCTCACGGACTCATGAATGAATCCTAGAGAGTAAACAACCATGGGAATTTTTCATACACCTCATTTGTTCAAATCTCTAAGACACTAGAAGTTGAAGGCCACAGTGCTTTGAAGCTTCTGTAGGAGGGTATATTACAAGTGGCAAGCATGTGGTGTCTGCCATTTTCCTCTGCTCTTGGACCAGCCCAGGGATCGGACTTTGACTCCGGTGCCCTGTGGGACTTCCCGCTACTGAGGTCACAGGCTGCCAGGCCATACCAGGCTTCAAATAATATTCTTCTTGCAGTTCTTCTGTTTCAGGTGGCTTCTCCCAGACTACTCTCTGCTCCCTTTGCCTCCCATCTTCCACAATGAAACAAACCATCCCCTTACATACATAAAATATAAAAATAGAAAGAAAGGGCACTGCACAGCATGTTCCCCTGGGATTTGCTATAATTTTTAATGTGTGTACCCAAATAGGCGAAGCAGCAATTACATTGCCTTAATTATGATAGTTGATTTCAAGAGATTAAGAGTATGAAAGAAAGGACGAAAACAAGACAAAGGAAAATAGTAAAACTTAATATTTTACTCCTGTTTGTGGTATTTATCACACTTTACATCTAAGCCCCACCCCCTGAAATAGACTAAGTTCTTTCAGTTCTAGTAGCACATCCTGTGTCCTCTGGGACTTGACACCAAACACATGGCATCACACGTCCCCTATTAAGTATTTGTGAAAATTAATATCAATCAACACTTTGAAGTCCACATAACTAGGTAGATATCTTAAAGAATTAACACTTAACCGTTTGGGTTTTGCACAAGAAAAAGTGACTGCTGTTATGGAGTGATCCACATATTAAATTACTTTTCTTACAAAGAAAGAAGGGGAGATGGAAAAAGAACACGATTGTTTTTTACTTAGAAAAAATTATGAAAATATTCGATTAAAAATACTTTCAAATCACAATAAGAACTACTATTTTGAGACATTTATTATGAGCCAAGCAGACTAGCGTCTCTCTCTCTCTTTCTCTCTCTCTCTCTCTCTTTCTCTGTCTCTCCCCAGATGGTCAGATCTCATCTGCCTGTAAATGCAAAATGAGGTCCTTTAATCTCTCCTTAGTGACTTTGAACCCCTATCTATTAAATTATCTAGGAGTCATCGCCCTGGATTCTCCTCCCAGGTCTCAGGTTTGTTTTTACTTGCTGAGGTGGTTATTTAGTATTGTTCTTAGCCCTGAACCCATTCTGTTCTCCTCTCCTCTGTAAAGCTGGGCCTAGAATTCTGTAAATGACATTTCTCAGGCTCCCCTGCCAGCTGGCTGGCTGCCTTTCAGCCTGTCCTAATAGAAGGGCCTGGCAGGTTCATAATCAAGAGGAATGGAGAAGGTATGTTTCTCTCTCTCCCTGTGTTCTATTTTCTTTTCTCTTTTGCTGCTTCCAGCAGAAACTCTGGAACTTGCATCAATTTCTCAGAAAACCTAGTCTTTGACTCAGTGTCCCTCCTCCACAATCTCAGAGTGGGCCGTTTGCCCTGGGCCTCAGTGCATCATCTCCTTTCTTGTTTCTCTAGACCTAATACCTGTTTCCTGTCATTATTTATCTCTAGATTACCTCACTTCCCCTTTTTATTTCCTCAGCCCTTTCGACACCTGTATAATCAATTCCCTATATTAAATTCCCTCTGTTTGAAACACTTAAAAGTGTTTTCTATTTTCCTGACTGGACTTTCGCTGACACTCTTCTCTATTAATCAGTCCTCCTCAACCTTCTGCTGGCTTGCCAAGAGTGGGAACTCAAAAATATCCCTCCATATAAGAATCTTCAAATTCTTGGTCTTATATATATTATGCTTACACACACACACACACACACACACACACACACACACACACACACTTTAAAGAGTACTGCAGGTCCTCAAATAATGTCATTTCATCCTATATCATTTCATTGTTATGTCAATGAGATGCCATAGGAACTTAGCTCCTGTCTGTATCAGTTAGTCTATGGTAAAATTAGTTTTGCTAAAAACTGTTTAACTGCAATTCAAAGAAACTACTGCTAACATTAAATGAGGACTTACTGTATTCTCAGAGAAGCATATCTTAGTAAACTTCCTCTTACATAAAAATGTGTATGTATATACACACATACAGATGTCTATATCACACTAACAATTATCTTGTAAAGAATATTAGTGGCTTTTACTCACATTTTTTATATAAAAACTTATCAGTTTATAAAACTATTTTTATTTTGAAAAATGTTCAACTATGTTAAGGGCATATGCATATGTTATAAAAATGTTATGTTCATTAATTTGATTACATTCATCGGACATAAAATGTAATGTAAATAATAGGAGGTAAAATATCAGTTATAATGTAAAACAATGTGACTTCAATATGCCTTTCTCATAATAGACTTAATAAATGTTTATTACATTAGTATTTTTTGCTTCTTAAAATTTGATTTCATTACTTGTCACATTGTCATTTCTTCTACTAAAGCATAAACTCTCATAACTATGATCAATTCTACTCTAAGACATTCTTCTATACATCAGTCTGCTACCAATTGGCAAAACACTTTGAATCAAAAGAAAATAAAGCACTAACTGTAAGATTGGTAATTACCTTTCTGGGCACCTGTTTTTACTATAACTGAACAGCAGGATACTGCACGACTACAAAAATGTTTGAAAGGAGGAATAGAGCAATTTCCACAGAACAAGTTAAAGATCGAGTGACTCCATTTTGTTGGTTTGTGTTGCAAACGTAAGGCTATTTAAATGCATTTTTATAGTGTGTTAATAACAGTAATAAAAAAGAGGAAGAAATGACAACATACAGTTATGTTATAACAAGCAGATGGTGGCTGGAGATGGGCTGTTTTCCAACTGTTCCATTCTTTTCCAATTCATGATCAGTAAAAGGAATAAACATTTGTGCTCCCCTAGTCTGCCATAATATTCCAAATATAAGGTACAGAACCTCAGTGTCTTACCAGATGAAAATTCTATACAATAACTGTTTTTCATTCTAAACTTAGAATTGCTAATCCAAACTGCAAATGGTGAATGCTTAAGAGTGAGAGTGGCATTCTTTTGGAATTATAGACAACATTTTGTCTATTGCTTCCATTAGAAAAAACTAACCAACAATAATTTACAGGCATAATTAATTAACAAAGATATATTGTTATTTCCTTCAAAATTTCTTTGGTGATAACTTTTTTTAATGAACATAACAATGGGATATATCAATCATAATTAGTATACATATTTACAATCTAATTTATGGTGTATTTTTGGTGACATGAATTGGCACCAATCTTTAAAATCCATTTGGGATCATGTTTACATTTAGAGACATATTTAGAGAAACATACACTGCATATCAAATAGATTCACCCTATCATAGTGGATTCATGATCTGAGCTTAGCAGTTAGTTTTATGCCACACAAATCAATATCTGTTCTAATTATCTTCACAACACCTAGATGTATTACATTCTTGACATCACATTATATTAGGTCATTGCAAGAAAAAGTATGGCACAGAAAAAGTTGACCTTTTCCATCCCTATGTAGTTATTTATGAAACTTTACCTAAATTGTAGGTACCACTCTTTGTCATCAATAGAGTCCTGAAGTGCTCATGTCCCCCTTCATTTTCCCCAAGGAAACCTACACTGTGCATGAGTCTGATATAAATTCACACTGAAGTGTAATGGACAGCTATGCATTATAGCTGTGGGCAATGTGAGCATAAAACTGAGCATAAAACCTTAAGTGAGGCACCTCTCCATGACTACCACTACTGCCTCAGCTCACACCCTGACAAGTTCTCATCTGGACTGCTACAACAGCCTCTAAAACAATCTCCCTTTTTCCACAGCCTGATGCCACATTGAATCCAATTCAGACTATCAGACTACAGTAGTGAAATCTTAAAAAAAAAAACAAAAAAAAACTTATCTTGTACTCCCTCTGCCTCAAAGGTTCCCCACTCAGGAACCTTTTATCAAAGGTTGATAAAACCGACCTTAATCTAATTTTCTGATCTTATCTCTTCCTATACCATTGTTACATTTCATACAACTGCTACAATTGTCAAACACTTCACAATGTTTCATGCTGCCATGTTTCATTCTGGTTTTTGTTTGTGTTGTGTTTTGTTTTGGTTTCTTTTGTTTTGTTTTTGTCTGGTTGGAATAAGTTCCACCATTGATCCACCTACTGAAATGCTATTGGTTCTTCAAAACAGCTCTAGTATGAGCTTCTCTCTGAAGCTTCTTTTGGCATCTTTTAGGAACAACCACTCTCTCCTTGACAACCCTTATACATATCTGTGCTTGCCTCTTCCTCATCCTAGAGTTTTCGCCCCTGGAGGCCAGGGACTAGGTCTTAACTGGTGTCTTATTTGTCTTTGTATTCCATACAATGGAGCACTACAGTCATTTTATGTATGTTTGTTAGCTGAATAAACTAAAGTAACAAATGCAATTACAAATTTCAAACATCATTAAACCAATAGAGGAAATGTTTTTAATCCTTAAGTGTCACACTTGAAGGCAAAATATGTATACAACTGCTTAATCATAAAGCTAGTGTACAGAAAATCTATATTCCTTACATAGATACTACAGTGAATACTTGCCAGGTATCTTCCCAGCATATACCAAGGGTGCCAAAAACACGTATACAAGTGAACACTTTGGTCAACATTGCTCAAGCAGTAGTTCACTGTCATCAGAAGTTTCTGGATGCTGATGGTAACCACTTTGAGCACCTCTGGTAATTGCAGAAGTCAAATGTGACTTGTATTCATCTTTTGTTACTGGTATATATTGAGTATTACAATTTCAATAGTTTTTTTTCTTTCTTAAAATGTATATACATTTTTTTGGCACCCTCTGTATTTTACTTCCCTCTCCCTTTATTAATGATATTGAGTTTCCCATGTGGTTTAGATGGAACTAATTTGTATCCATCTAATAAGGCTAACTTTGCTTTCCTTCTTTGAAGATAATCTCACCCTCCAGCTACAGTGGTTGGTTCAGAGGTAGTCACGTGATTTAAGTCAAGCCAGTCAAAGCCAAAGAAATTCAGTTCTAGGATTCTATATGAGTTAATCAGGAAAGTGAATTTTTGTTTCCACATTGATATAAGTGAGAAAATATATATAACCCAAGGAAATAAAAGCAATCACTCTGTGGTATTGAGTAAATAACCTGCTTTGGAAAAGAGCCAACACTAAGAAATTTAAAGCCAACAATAGAGAAAATCTGGATGCTGGTAATAAAAATGAGCTTTGGACCAAACTGCTCTTAGGTATTTATTATAACCTAAATGTTTCCTCTTTTGCACTATTTTTATTTTTCAGAGACGTTTTACGTTTATAGAAAAATTACACAGAAAGTACAGAGAGTTCCCATACCCCTTCTTTCCCCCAACACAGTTTCTCCTATTATAAACATCATTCATTCGTGTGGTACATTAATTACAATTGATGAACTATTATCGATACATTGTAGTTAACTGAAGTCCATAGGTTACATTAGAATTACCTCTGTGTTGTGCAGTTGTGTGGGCTTGAGAAATGCATAATGTCACGTGTCCACCATTTTAGTATCATACAGAATAGTTCACTTCCTTAAAAATCCCATGTGCCATCTATCACTCATCCATCCCTTCCTCCCCACCTAAACTCCCGGCAACCACTGACTGTTTTATTGTCTATTGATAAACATCTTGGCTGTTTCCAAGTCTGGGCAGTTATAGATAAAGTCACCATAAACATTCATGTGAAGGTTTTCATATAGATTAATTTTCAATTCAGTTGGGTAAATACTTAGGAGTACAATTGCTGAATCATATATTAAGCCTATGGTTAGCCTCGTAAAAACTATCAAGGTGTCTTCCAAAATGGCTATACCATTTTGCATTTCCTAGCAATTGATTAGTTCGTGTTATTCTACATTCTCACCAACATTTACCTTTATTTTTTAAGCCAGCTTAATGTAAATGTTCAATTACTTATAACTGATAGAATAAGAACAAGAAATGGAAAGGAAAAAAACAAAACGCAGGCTTAATATTATAAGGATCTAAGTCCATGGTACCTGGAATAGAATTATAGTTCTTTCATTTATTAAATGTGTGATATTGTACAAGTTACTTAACCTGTCTGAGCCTACGTTTTCTTACTGGTATAGAAAAGAAAGGGAACAGTTTTTCCCAAGACTGTCATGAATCCCGAACACAAATGACAACCTAGTGAAAAGTATTTAAAAAGAAAAGTCAAGAGTTAGATTATCATCCTGAAAATTAGAAAAATCTAAGTGAGGACAAATGGAGGTATACTGTTAAATCCTCTTTTTTCTTATGAACCTGAAATCAACTTAATTTTCTCATTTACATTTCCTTGCTAAGGCATAAGTCTCAGAAATCTTTCTTCCAAAACAGCAGAACTGAACTCTAGGACTTTTGCTTGCCTCCACCTGATTCACCTCAAGCATTTAATATACTATTAACATTTAATTAAGCATAAAATATCAGTCTGCTTTGTGTTCCTATATACTGATACTTGAACAATGGTGTAGTCACTTTTACGTGGAGAAAACACGAAATGAAAGTTAGATAATGTAATTTTTTTACAAAATGGATTTATTCTGCACAGAGAAATCCTTAAGGAGACATTTTACTTTTATCTAAGTATTTTCTGTTTATCTCTTCCCATGCCTGACTAAATGTTCCCTTCTTTTTCAATCTTTTTCCATCTTCAAAAAACAGACCTTTGCTCAATAATATTTTGGCTCTGTCGTAGGGTTCCTATCCACCAAACTTTCTTATGTGTTCCCCTTACCTTTGTTAAGCCAAATATAAGAGTAATGTGGATGAAGTATTAAAATATTTCAATATGTATTCCAATTCTTTATTTGCTTAAGGGGAACTACATTGTAAGTATTCCTGGGAAGCTTATAAAGTACTATAAAAAAGAGAACTCTCTGATTTCCATTCTCTATTGTTTTTGATGTTTACTTTTCTTAGGAATGCCACAAGTTCTAATTAACTCTTTAGACTAGCCCAAATAATTGTTGGTTTCTTTTCCTTTAGTAGTTTTAAAAAGCTTACCTGTTCTTGTTTTCCTTTTTCCCTTCTCTTTTTTGCTAAACATAAGCTCTTAGTTTATTTATGACCATTAATAAAGTTTATAATTACAAAAGTTACTCAAGATCTAGATGATAATGAGCTAAAAAATATTATGATATTAGTATGAGGAATTTACTGCTCATTTCCCTTTTTCACTCCAGAATTGATTAGTTCATCATAAAACATGACATAACTATAAGTCATTGTATTTTGATAATTTATAGGTTGTACTCAGTCAAGCAACTAATAAGTGTATTAAAATGTATAAACAAATAGTGACAACCCAATATGTTCCAGGAACTGTTGCATTAGGTATGAGAGATTCCAAGCTAAACAGAGTCTATTCTCTTAAGAAGTTGACA
Source organism: Rhinolophus sinicus (assembly GCF_036562045.2). Lineage (NCBI taxonomy): Eukaryota > Metazoa > Chordata > Mammalia > Chiroptera > Rhinolophidae > Rhinolophus > Rhinolophus sinicus. The sequence continues at coordinate 18,568,124 of NC_133761.1, read as the reverse complement.
GTCTGGTAGAATGCGGCAGGAATACAAACAATCACAATAACAATATTTCATAGACTGTAGCAGTCAGTGTTTAACTAGGAAACTAAAAACTACCTAAGTACAAGAGAAGGAATTTAAGGCAGAGAATTGTTAGATAGGTGATAGGAGAGGTGAGAGCCAAAGAACAATTAGATAAACCAGAGACTAACAACAGCAGAAAGTCACTCCATCACTGAAAAAACAAGGGAATCAGAATCGTTTAGCAGAAACAAACCTTGGCAGACCAGCAAAGTGAGAGTTGGAGTCATGGAGGAATTAGAGCTCCTTCAGGAAAAGCAGTCTGAGGCAGAGAAGAAGGGGGAAATATCTTGACTTTCTCAATCCTCCCTTTCGGATTTTCAGCCTGTGTGTCCCATTGGCAAATTGACTAAATCCAACTGGATTCTAACCAACATGGGAGCCTGAGACATTTAAGCCCATAGGAGCAGCCAAGCTCCCTATAACGTGGAGCAGAGCAAGGGAAAGACACAAAATAGTTCAGAAGGCCATTGGGCCCAGAAGTGGCACATACACAATTGTAAAAGTCTGAGCAAGGTAAAGTGGAAGCATAAAACAACTGATAAATTCTAGAGTCAAAGAGGGGGACGAGCAGTAATTTACTCATACTAATATTTCAGAATGGACATGGAAGGAAGGAAGGAAGGAATGAAGGAAGGAAGGAAGGAAACAGAAGGAGGGAGGAAGGGAGGATAGGAGGGAGAAGAAAGGCAGACAGGTGGGCCAGAAATAAACCATTTAATCTTGAACCTTATTTTTTTTAAGTGGTTACAATTTTGTATATACATTCTCTGTCAGTGAAAAAGAACTATTAGATATGAAAATGTAAATTGACCCAGAGAGAACATTTCTGTGAGAGTAACAGCTCAGAGAATGACACCACCAGATAGAAACTTCCTCTCTTATTTAGCATACTAATAATGGCCATTCATAAAGACAGAATAGTGAGAGGCTAGCCCATAAAAGGGAGACTTAAAGATCTACCTTTTATGTCCCAGGGGACTTCAGGAATGTGATTCAGATCTATAAAGGAAACTTTCACTTTAAGTGTTCATTACAGCACGCGAAGCTAAACCAAAACGAAATCCAGTGTCAAATCTTTGACATATCATAATTTATTTCATGCCCAAAGCCTGGCAAGAATCAATAAAAGAAAGTGTTGGGGGCACGAGTGGTAGAAGAAACTTTGAGGCAGAGACTCAAAGCTTCAGAAACCACAATGGAACAAGACTGTTAAGAGTCTGGTCTATTCAGCACAAAGCACAATAGCCAAGAAGAAAATAAATTGAGAATCAATAACCTCAAATTCTGAAATGGCCTGAGAACATTGAACAATGATATTTATCTTTTCTTTTTAAACCAATACACAACAAGGTCACAGAGTCACATGGAAACCACAACCTTAGAAATTTTATCTTCCCTGACAACCTCAAGGCAAATCTTATTTTGCCTTGTGCCACATACATTACCATGGCCGTATGCGTGTCTTGATGTGAGAAACATGTCCCTGAGAAGCCTGGAACTAACGGTTGAAGTCCACTATAATGCTGCCTGTGTGTTTTGATTTCATTTATCTGTTCCAGTACTTTTTCTCCCCCCAAAAAAATGTGCCTGTTAGAAACAGAAGGAAACACAAATCAGTACTTTCGATCTCCCAAATCTACTGTTTACGGTTTCCTCTGGTTTTTGCCTTCTAGTAAGAAAAGAAACCTAAATTCTCAGAAGATTAATGAATTCACATCATCAAAAACAGTTTACATGAGGCCAGCAGAAATTTCACTAAGAAAGGAAAAGCATTCCATGATTTAATCCTAAACCTCTGGATTTCATTATTGCCTCCTTTGTATTCAGCTTGTCTCTCAAAATTGTCAAAAGCTCTAAGTCTTTCTGATGGTCACAAATACCCATGTAGAAAGCATTTTCCTTGCTCAGCAGAGAAATAGCATAGTGATGTTATAACTGTGTCTGCAAATTAAATAATCCAGGACTATCTTTGGAGGATTGGAAAGGGTGCCAGAGAGACCCTCTTTGAATAGACCCTCAATCCTATCCAGCATTTGTAGAAGAAAGAATATTTAGGATATTTTTAAAGATTATTGTGCACACCTAAAAGTGGACAAAACAAACAAACGTAAGGGAAGCTTTCTCTAAGGATCCTGTTTCTCTGAAATGATTCAGAAGTGGAGTTCACAACTGACAAGCTTTTTGCTTCAACAAGACAGGGCAATACAGTGTACTTAATCTAGAGTGTGTATAGCTGCTAACTTGACTAATTATTCCAATCTAATTCATTCAAGCTTAGTCCCCATGATTTTAATTGTTTGCCAGAGTACTACTGGATGCGAAGAAAGTGTCTAAGAGGAAAAGCTGCCAAGCTTTCTCAGAGTCCTTTCCTTGAAGGACACTCATCATTCCAGCTTGTGTTGATTGTCACCCAAACAACCAAGCACTTTCTGTGGAAACACAGAGACCAGAGGGACAGAGATGGAGAAAAAAGATGGAATTTGAAAAGATCATCTTGTTCAATACTTCAGACTAGTGAATGTCTGAAACATCCAGAACAAATACCTGGAAGACCTCAGAGAGAGAAGGGATGTGAGAAAAGGGAAAGATTTATTGAGCACCTAATAAATGGAATCTCAACATCTGCTATTTCCCTTGATACTGAATTCCATCACCTTCACATTAAAAAATGTCTTCCTTGTGCCTAATTCTAATCTTTCTTCCTTTATTTTTATTATAATTTATTATATTTTTGTTATCCAGAATTAGAGAGTATAACTATTCAGCAAACCTCCTTGATTTAATGTATTAGTACAGATGAAGACCATAATCAAAACACCCTTTGTACTTCCCTAAACCCACAAACCAATCCCTTTAGTCATTCTTGGTATAATCATTTTCATTCTTTTAACTATCTTGTAATTTTCCACTTTTGCATATCATTTTTAAATACAGAAAAATAAAATTAAAAGATTACTTCACAAGCTTTTGTCCATTGTATTCTTTTCTCTATATTAAATCAGGTAGGCTTATTTCCACAATGACATCATACTGCTGACTCATTCAGAGTTTACTCAACTAAGCCCCAGGTCTTTTCCTTTTTATTCTTGTGCACAGATAGTTCTTTTTCAAATTGTATTTATAATGTTTACATTTTTGTACCTAAGTAACAGAGGAAATATATTGTGGTTATAGCCAGAGGATGTATGGAATTAAATACAACTGGTTTTAGAGAATCACATTGAAAATTACACTAGTTTCCTTCAGCACCAAATTTTAGGGACAAGTTTCAAAAATCTTTGTAATCAATTTTAATAAATTTCTCCAAATTTTGGTTTTAACATCTCATTTAAAAAAGGTAAAATCTTAAGGTGGTCAACAAATTACCTCAGCTGATCTTAGCTCCTTAGAGAAGATATGATATATAGAAGAAATTATACTTTAAGGTAGCAAGGATTTGTAAAACTAAATGAATAAATAAAAGGGTTGGTTGATTAAAGTTTATATCATGAATAAAATCTGGAAATGCTATGGGAGTTACTATAAACTTTGTTCTTTGAATGTTGAAAAAAAAAACGCAAGAGGCAGAAAGCTAGCTACTCTCAGCCTCTGAGTAGCTTTTAATGCCAACATTGGAAGATGTTTCTGTTTTTTAATAATTCTTTTTTATTTTTCCAATTACAGTTGACATACAATATTATATTAGTTTCAGGTGTACAACACAGTGATTAGATATTTGTATAATTTATGACGTGATCACCTCAATAAATCTAGTACCCACCTAACATCATATATAGTTATTACAATATTATTGACTATATTCCTTATGCTATACTTTACATCCCCATGACTATTTTGTAACTACCAATTTATACTTATACTTCTTAATACTTTCCCCTTTTCACCCATCTGGCAACTGTCAAAATTTCTCCATATCTCTGAGTTTGTTTCTGTTTATTTGTTCGTTTATTCTGTTTTTTGGATTCCACATATGAGTAAAGTAATATGGTATTTGTCTGTCTCTGTCTGACTTATTTCACTTAGCATAGTACCCACTAGTTTCATCTATGTTGTTTTAGGTGGCAAGATTCCATTCTTTTTTTTAATGTCCATTTTACATTGGAAGTAATAGTTGATACATATGTAATTATTGTCTTTTTAATATTCACATTTTTGGTTCTTCCTCTTCCTCCCCCTCCTCCTCCTCCTCCTCCTCCTCTTCTTATTCAAGTCCCTTTTACATTTCTTGTTATATTGGATTGATGGTAATGAACTACTTTAGCTTTTCCTTGTTTGAAAAGCTTTTTATCTGTCCTTCAATTCTGATAGCCTTGTTAGGTAGAATAATCTTGGTTGTAGGTCCTGGCTTTTCATCACTGAATATTTCATGCCAATCCCTTCTGGCCTGCAAAGTTTCTGATGAGAAATCAGCTGACAGTCTTATGGGAGCTCTCTTGTAGGTAACTAATTGCTTTTCTCTTGCTGCTTTTAAGATTCTTTATCGTTATCCTTTGGTATTGTAATTATGATGTGTCTTGGTGTGGGCTTCTTTGGGTTCATCTTGTTTGGGACTCTCTGCACTTCCTCAGCTTGTATGTCTATCTGCTTCACCAGGTCAGGCGTTTTCCATCATTATTTCTTCAAATAGGTTTCCAATTCCTTGTTCTCTCTCCTCTCTTTCTGCTACAACTATGATGCAAGAGTTGGTATGCTTGATGTTGTCCCAGAAGCCCCTTAAACTATTCTCATTTTTTTTGGATTCTTTTTTTCCTTTTGGTTGTTCTAATTGAGTATTTTTAGCAATCGTATCTTCCAAATCACTGATTCAATTATCTGCTTCATCTCATCTACTGTTGATTTGCTCTAATGTATTCATCATTTCAGCTATTGTATTCTTCATTTGTGATTTTTATATTCTTTTTATGTTTCTATCTCCATTTTTATGTTTCCTATCTCTTTATTGAAGTTCTCACCGAGATCATTGAGCATTCTTATAACCAATGTTTTGAACACTATGTCTGGTAGATTGCTTGTCTCCATTTTGTTTAGTTCTTTTTCTGAAGTTTTGTTCTATTATTTGGGACATGTTTCTTTGTCTCCTCATTTTGGCTGCCTCTGGGTGTTTGTTTCTATGTATTAGGTAGAGCTGTTACATCTCCCACCCAGTCTTGGAAGAGTAGCCTTATGAAGTAAGTGTCCTGTGGGGCCCTACTCACCTGAGCCGGGTGCTCCAGGTATGTCCCTTGTGGGGGTTGTGTGTGGCCTCTTGTTGTAGTTGAGCCTTGACTGCTGTTGACACATCAGTGGGAAAGATTTACCCTCAGGCTGATTGGTTGTGAGGACTGGTCATGACTATAGTGGAGGAGCTATTGTGCAGGGGCTGTCCCTACGGAGCAGGGTTCATTTTAGCAGGGCTCTGGTGCCTGCCAAGTCTGCCCTTTGTGTTTGTCATTTGTGGAGATGGAGGGTGGTGCTCTGATATAGTCTGAAGCTGGCCATAGAGTATATTGGTTCTAGGGCCTGTTAGGAGGGGCTCTGGTATAGGCCAAAGTCAGCTGCTGTCTGTGCCTGGCTTACAGCCACTTGGTATGAGCTCTAAAGTGATCTGCAGATAGTTGCCACTTGTGCTGGTCTTGGAGGTACTCGGGAGAGGCTAAGCGGCAAACTGAGGCTGGCTGGCACTAGTGCCAGGCTTGGGACTGATTAATAAGAGGTAAGGGTCATGCCAAGACCACATACTGCTTGTTTAAGGTTTGTGAACCTTTGAGAGGTTTTAGGAAAGTCCACATCATGAGCCAAATCAGGTCATTTGTATAAAATGGAAGTGGCTTGGTTGAGCCTGCAAGTGGGGTAGGGAGGGGTCTCTGGGAATCACCAGGGCAAAGTGAACGGTGTTAGCTATTTAGATGGAGACTCATCTGTGCCTGTATATGCAGGCTGGGTAGGGGGAGGGCCCAAGAAAGGAACAATGGCTTCTGCCAGAACTACTGTTTGGGAGAAAGCTGCCCCTCCAGCACTTGCCCTGAAGCCAGACATTTCAGTTCCTTTACCTTTGTCCCATATGTCACCTTTCAAGCTGCTGCCCCACTGCTGGAGCTAAGAGTGAGTGAGTCCATCAGCAAATAAGTCCACGTGTTGGCCCTATAAAAGGAGCACTTGGGACTCCAGCTGCCCTCTGTCTCACTCAGCCACCAATTCCGCTGGTTTTCACAGCCCGTTATGGGGACTTCACTTCCCAGTAGAGGAACCCCAGGCTGTCGATCCTGGTGTGGGGCTGGGACCTCTGATTCCTCAGAGGTACCTCAGCAGCTGATATGTCCCTCCCGATTAACTGCCACACATGGGTGTAGGACCACCCCGTTCCACGTCTCTGCCTTTCCTACCAATCTCCACATGGTTTCTTCTGTATGTCTTTAGTTATAGGAGTTCTGTTCAGCTAGACTTCGGGCAGTTCTCAATGATGACTGTTCTGTAGTTTAGTTACAATTTAGAGGTTGTCTGGGAGGACAGGGAGCACAATGTTTACCTACCCTGCCATTTCACGAGAAGCCTTCTTGAGGATTTTTTTGTTTTAAATGTAGGAACAGATGATAAAACACTTAGCCTCAGATCAAAGCTAAATGGATATTCCCTTGAGATCAGGTATGTGCCTCAATAAAATTCAATCTTTATGGGATATGCACCAACATAGAAGTATACCAGTTTTTAAAGAAATACAAGAAGGTCATAATTATAATAACAGCCACAAATAGCCATTATTTTTACCTATTAGGGTTATTCCTGACTTGCATAATGAGACATTTCTCAACTTGCCCTCATAAAATCTAAATATATATACATTTTTCCCAGATTGATTGGAATGTACTGGTACTTTACTCAGCAAACTGCAGCAACTCAAGCTTTACTTTCTTTGACACCATCATTCATTTGGTCATAAGATCAAAATTTCAAATACTTTTGTTACAAACTCCTTCACTCTATATGGTCTGTTGTCACCAAGACCTGTCAAAGTTGAACTTGAGTTGTTTCTTATTCAATATATCCTCTTTTCTCAATGACCAACACATGCTGCACCTTCTTAATCTCAATAGGCTACTGATTATTTCAATAGTTTTCAAATGATCTTTTGACATTAGTCCATCATATTTTTGCTGCTAGAGTGATTTTTTTAAATATTTCTTTTATAGCTTTACATTTTTGTGCACGATCTTTCTGACCAATATATTATTTAGAACATTGGGTTACAAATGAAAGAAAACTCAATTGTGTAAGAAAACTTGGTGACATATCCACACATAAGCACTTGGGAAAGTAGGAAATGTAGTTTCTATCTGGGTAGCCCTGGACAACCTAACACCAGGTTAAAGTCTGAAAAGATTGAGACAGATCCTGGTAATAATTAGCAGTCTCTGCAAAGCCACACAAAGACTTAATAATTGTATTGTTTTGTTTTTAAATGACCCCAGTAATAGCATTGTTAAGCTGAAAGAATTGTAGTATGAATAGTCCAGCAATCCTTTATTTATTTTTTTTAAACTATGCTCTGTTGAGGTTTAATATTCAGCCAAGTTACCCCTAGGCTACCTCCAGGCAAAAAAAAAGTGATTGAGCAATGAGAATGCTGGCCCCTCAATTCCTCTTCTACAATAATAGCATTATTTTTATCTGTTTCATATATATTTTTAATTTTTTTCAGCTCTATACCACACAGGCTAATCACAGACATTTTCTCATCCTAGGATAGATATCTCACTTGACTCATCCATCTCCATTATTTAAACAGTTATTTTTTTAAGGACAAATGGGATTGAAAGCAGAAGACTGAAATTCTTTTCAGATATTATTGTATAAGGAAGAATAAAACAAAAAATTTAGTCTGGTATGTATGCAAGAAAAATGTTTTTGGAATGTGAGAAAAGAATGTTTCAATTTAAAATGTAGAAAAGAATGTGATTTATAGATAGGTACAGTCAAATAATAGCAAAGTGTAACTTTGGTCTGAACTTTATGTTAGATCTCAATATTTTTACCTTCCTGATGAGTATTTATGTATTCCTATCAAGTTGTGCAGTGCTGGAGGGGACAAGAGATGGTATTCTTTGAACTACCCAAGCCTTCTCCATGCCTATCCACTTATATTTTCCTCCTTGTCTGCTACATGTTTCTTGGTATTTAGAGTCACAGAACATTTTCAAAAGACAAAAAGCTGACCTCTGACATCTAGCACACAGTTATAATTTCAATTCCAAGAGAACACCCACTCAATCCCTTTGACAGTAACCCTCTCCAAAGCTTTAATATATAGGGTGAAATCTCTCAAAGCTAGAACTTTTTCTTGGCAGAGGGGCATCAAGGGGATGGAAAATGCTTTCAAAGAAGGTTTTTATTTTTCTTTCTTTCTTTTCTTTTTTTTTTTTTAATTTTTACACGTTAAATCTTTATATTTGCCAAATGCTTCTTCCAGGTTTAGCCTGCAATGTCTAAAGGAGAGAAAATGTATGCCCTTATAAGATTTCGCTACAATGGAATTTATTAAAGGACTTCATGTGGTTTACACCTTCAGAGATAGCCAAAAGGCCTTGGCATTCGTATTCCTAACCTGGCTCCAGTGATCTTTGTATTCTTCCAGCTCCTCTCCCAGAATTTAGGTATAGAACTCACATGACTATAATATTTTCACTCATTCCTTTCCTTATAATTCTACTCCATTTGTGATTATTCTGTTTTTCTATTTTCAAAATTTATATTATTTCTAATTTTATTTCTTTTGCATTTTATTAAATCAATCATTTAATTCTGGACACATGAAGAAAAAATTATAAACAAAACTTCAATTTTTTTCTAGCGTATTGGTCCACTATATTAACCCTGTATGAGGTATTTCTTCTGGATAAATTCTGAATCTGTGTTTCTATTCTAGCCTTAATTTTCTTTGTTCTGGTAATTATCCTTTGGGGCTTCCATCATAATAATTTATTATACTACTCCGTATAGTTCCACATTACTCATTCCTTAACTTTCATCCTCAAATCTGAAACTGGGTAGTGTTTTTAATAAAAAATCTGAGCGGATGGTGTATTATGTAGTGTGACTGACATAGGACACACACTGAATTTATTTGGTCCCCTCCTAAGAAAAATCTTTCAATTTAGTAAATAGTCTATGTTTGTTAATGTTTCTACTCTCCCCAAATAATAGAGAGGTAAAATGACAGCTCTCTAATGCAATAAGTCTTGAGAATCAGGGAAATTTTGTGAAAGGTAAGTAATCTTAGGTTATAATTTCAAAGATAGAGGGATGTCGGTTTCAAAAAACTTACTCTTCAGTAATCCTACATCCTCCTTTTCTGAGCCTCAACCCCTCAATTCCCTCACATGGCTCGAAGGCATAAGTTCAAAACCATTTAATTAGTAAAAACCAATTAAAAACTCAAATACCATTTCAAAGAGTAGAGATCAAAGGTATGGAACTACTATTACTAAAAATATTTTTCTTTTTAAAATAAGGCAAATACATTGTGTAAAATAAAATTGAAGCATTTACTTGTGTTATAAATAAAAATTCTCAGGAAAATTAAAACATCAATTGGCAAGTTTACTGTATGACACTATTTGAAAAATTCTGGACATTTTGTTTAAGATGATAACAGGAGGATTATATTTATTGTCCAAGCTGGAACACTTTTATGAGTCAAAGAGCATTATTAATAATTATGGATGGATGACAGGTATCAAGTGGGACTATCTCTAAACAAATCAATATATATGATCGTTTTTTTAAAAAAAAATCACAAACTTTATACACTTAGATCTAAATGCAGCCCACAATTCCATAACTAGTTTTTAATAAAAAATGTTGAAAGTTGCTCAAATGCCATGAACAAAGTAGACAGGAAAAAGTAAAGATAAATTACAGGAGTACTACTTTAAAAAAGCATCAAAAATCAGACAGTGCCTGATCACTGCACTGTACACCTGAAGCTGCAACTGAATAATACTGTATGTCAACTATAATTTAATATATGGGATATGGAGTATAGCATAGGGAATAGAGTCAATGGAATTGTAATAGATACATACAATGTCAGAGGGGCAATAGATTGGGGGAGACGGGTTGTCACTTTGTGAGGGGTAAAATGCCCAACTAGTACATTGTTTTGTACACCTGAAACTAATTTTTCAAAAAGAATACTATGGGAATGGTATTGGATAATAAATATTCAAGCTTAAAAAAAAGAGTCAGACAGAAGTACTAACATTATAATTAGAGAATACACTATTAGTATCCTAGAACAGAAAAGACAAATGGAAAACTGGAATAAAACAGTGTCTTGATTTTCTCTTTCAATTCAAAATAAAATTGAGGTATGCTTAAAAGAATTCAGGTCCAGGTCAATGTGATTAAATTAAAAATAAAAGTATGACTTGACCATCTAAGAGTATACATTATCTATCTGGTAATTTAGCAATGATAACAACTTCTATGGCGTGAGCTTCAGGTTGATAGACACAGGAGCCATATTAACTATTACGTGTATGGTTAACAGTTGACACACTTCCAGAATATCAGCACACACAAATTGTATCAATAGGCTTAAGGAATGTCCCCTATTAACTAAAAGAAAGCTGAAAGTACATAAAGAGAGAAAATGTTTCTGTAAATATTTATAACCTAAAAGCATTTAGTCAATGCCCATTTCCGCAGGACAATAGAATTTATCCTAAAGAACATTCAAAAGATCTAGTCCATGTTCACAAACTATAGCAATGTTCCTTTCTTCTATAAAAGACAGGCTCATAAATTTTTTAAGAATCATAGAATTCTAGAATAGAAGGAGAGTTGTCGTGATGTTAAAGCTGGAAATATAATAAATCTATCATTAAGAAAGCATTCAACTTATTATTGAAATATGTTTGGATCATTAATAATAACGTAACATTTTCTAATCTGACATACTATTTATAATATTTGCTTTATTTAGAAAAACTTGTAAAACAAAATGATAATATTCTTTTTATTCTCATTGGAACAAAAATCAAATATTTAAAATGACACTGTGGCAAATCATTTCTAGTTTCAAGACTCCATCGTTGTTTATATAATCTCACCTCTGTTTAGCCAGCTGTAAACAAATATTTCATTCTATAATAAGTAAATTGAAATTTATGACAAGAATATTTATAAATCTGTTTAGGTTCCCTATATCTTCTAACTCAATTTTTATGACTAAGTAAAGCTAAAGTGTCCTTTTTATTTTTACTGTAACTGCTCTTCAGCAAACACTGATTCCATAATTTCCTACATAAAATTACAGACATTTTTTTCACTGACATGAACAGGTCCATATTTTTCATTGATAAAAGAAAACAAAATGTGTTCTATTTTCCCTAGCATATCAATATCAATAAGTGAAGTTATTACTTCCTCCACGAGGAAAAATGAATACAAACTAACTCTAACAAGAAAGGCCAGTGGTGCTATCAAGTTGAGTGTTTCTCCTAACGATCAGTACATTTACCAAAAGTCTGAAGGCAGACATTCTTCATCTAAAACCCTATGGTATTGAGATCATATTGGTTTTAATGCTAATAAACTTGCCAAGATTTTTTGTTTTTGTACAATTAATCGGTTAGAGTCTTACAAAATGAAAAATTTCTTTTTTCATTTTGTTTTGCTTTGTTTCGATTTTAAAATCTATCTTTACTTTACGTTCCCACAGTACTGTGACTCTGGAAATGATAGCTGCCTCCCCACCCGCCCATTTTTGGCCTGTTTGAAACCTCCTAGGTCCCGCTACCACCAACAGCACTGTGGTTACAGCAGGCATGATTTGGTGGGACCATTAATTCGTTTGAGGCTATAATTTTTGTTCCAGTAACTAACACTTCATTAAGTTGAAATAGTTTCATTATGAAAGGAAATATTCACAGAGAATTTAACCAATGAATGGAAAATTACTAAGTTTCCAACCAGTTTGATTCAAACTAAATATAAAGCTTATTAATAAAGTTGGTCTATGTTTTGAATTTTTAAAATTTTTTAATCATAGGAGAATGAAGACAGGACGTATTTGTAAGCTTTTAAGTTTACCACAGAAGAGCAAAAATGGCATACAAAAAAATACTTAATTACTCTTTAAAATGTGTCAGCTTCTATTTCACTGAAATTGAATGCAAACATATGCTTTGTGTCCCTTAAAAAGGTATATGTTATATCCTGGACTTTATGCTCTCATTTAAGCACAGAAATTCAGTCTTGTTTCAATTTCATTCATTCATTCATTCATTCAACAACTACTCACTGAACATCCACTTTGTTCAAATCATTGAACTAGAACACTAAGACGAAAAAAAACAATCGTTCCCCCAGGAATTAATATTACAGGCAGTGATATAGAGATTATATAACCAAGGTCAAGGTTATTTCATTATAATCAAAATAAGTGGCATGAACGTGAAGTCCAGGGTACTAAGAATGCTTCTCTGAAAAAATATCATTTAAAATTATATCTGAAAATGAGCAGGTCTGGCTTAGGTGAAGATAGGAAAGATAACGAATTTAATAAGAATAGACACCCTAAGGGGGAAAATAGCATGACTCATTTGAGGAAATGAAAACCAAAAAAGCTACTGAAACTGGAACACAAAGAATCAAGTAGAAAAAACTGCTGACTCTGGAGTCAGATGGTTTACATTCCAATTCTGGCCCTATCATCACCTCCAGATTATATGATTTTAGGCCACTGTAGTTTAGTGATCTATAGGATAAGGATAATAACAGTATTGGCTCTACAGTTGTTAAAAGATTGAAGAGTTTACACACTTACAAGCTTATGGCAGTGTCAGACACATAGGAAATGCTACAAAAATGTTAGCTCTTTTTATCATTAGGGTTGACAGTCCCCAAAACAGCTTAAAATATATGTGTTATTTATTGTACTTTTCTTTCTCTGAACTGTAATACATACTCAGTTATACAAAAGGATGAAAACAGGAATTCTTTGCGTACCAACAGTACGTGAACAATTAAAAGCAAATGGGCATCATGGTCGAAGCAACAAACATACATTTTCAAAATACTCATTGCAAAGATTTCTCAAACTACAGTCCCAGGAAATTCAGTTTTTTGCCATGGTAGTGTTGATAATTATCATTATTACTTGATTTAGCTTTGCTTGATAATACTAAGTCATTAAGAAGGGGAAACATTGTTTTCCATATTTACCAAGTCTAGAATTAAGTTTCATTTTTATGGCCAGACTCTTATAGTAACAACTATTTTATTTTTTTTAAATGCAGTCATACGGTGCAAAATTAGGGTCCATTAATATAGCATAATGCTATATAAATGTATGTCTTTGAACCAAACTGTAAGCTAAACCTTTCAATTGATTTTCACAATTTTTGTTTTTTTCTTCTTCTCCCTTCCTTTCTTCCTATTTAATGTCTTATTGTTTTTAGTCATTCCTTACTATGTAGCTAACATAAGCTCTAGCCTCCTTCTTTTTGTTTCTTTTATTTTTTCCTGAGGCTTGGCTATTCAAATTTAATTAGATTCTTCTCCTTCTGTTGGCGGATTATTATTCCTTTTCTGTTTGTCTTTGAAAACTGGAATATTTAGGGCCTCCCAACTGTAGAAGGACTAGCAAGGCCAATTATTTTTCTATCATTTGTTACACATGCAGGAGATGATTCCAGCCCTGTTCTCTGACCTGAAGTCATAAAGTTCTCACATGTAGCCTATAAATGCAGACTTGACTACAGAGACCCGCAAACCCACTGACAGCGATGTTCTTAGTCCAAGTACTTATCTGACATTCCTAGTGCAACAGAAATTCAGGCTCTGGATAAATCCCTCTATGCTCTCTTGGAAAGATTCCCAGCTTTACTGATGTTCACTCAGGAAGAGATTCAGGATTTTTCTAAATTTATCTGAAAATGAAACTACTCAGGGGAGTGATTATAATCCATTTATAGTTTGGCTCTGCATGAACATCTATCCTGAAATTTGCCTATAATCGTCAAAGACTTAAAGTATTCACTCCTGAAGCCCAAACTAATACTTGCCTTATTTGGCCTTAAATTTAGTGTTGGGACTTTCAAGTGTTCATTAAAGGCTTCCAAGATCCATTTGGTTCACCACTTATCTTAATTTTAAAATATGTGATGCTTTTTTCACTATAGGCACTGTCATGAACTACCTCATTCCTAATTGTTTTCAGCTCTACATTTTTTCCTCATTATAAAATTAATAATCAGATCATTATGAAAAAGTAAGAAAGCAAAGTAACATCCATCCATCATAACCCACTTCCCCAAGAAGACTCATTATGATTATTACAGCATATTTCCTTTCTAAAGTTCTAAAACTAAAGTGATATTTTTTTTCTTTATGCAGCTAAGCTCCAGAAAAATACAATTTCTCTATTCAAAAATGAAATCTACAAAGACTGTATATCCACCACTCCTCCCCCTAATAGAACACATCAATATTTCTGGCATCTTTGTGGCATTTTAAAATAGAAAGAGGAACATATATTTCATAGATGCCACCATTTCCAGAGCAATATATATTTCCAGTTTAAAAAAACTACAATGAGAAAGTTATACATTAAAATCAATAACCATCTTTAGGACAATAGGAGAGAAAGATGCCTTAAGCTGACCAAGGATACAAACTATTATTCTTTCCGGATTTTTGCATTTAGAGAGAAAACATAAAAAGAAGGCACTAATCACTCCTTAACTTTTTGTTTTGTAAAGAAAATTTGCCATCCTGGTTAATTATATTTCCTTATTCTGGGGAATTTAAAGTGTAATTACACACTAAGTAATTGTGGTTGAATGTGGATCTATCCATTTAGGGCTTCTGGTAAGCACATATGCTTACCTAAAGTACATTAACCATGATTATTTGCTCAAGAAATAGTATTTCACATAATAGTATTTCACAACAGCATATCACATATGGAGATGTGCTAACATTCAGATAAAGGCTAAAGCTGATTTCTAAAATTCAGTAGAGGTGTCACCACAAGGGACCATATCTATAAAAGGTACATTTAAATGGACAGGATGGACAAAATTTACTTTGGGGTTACTTAGTAATTTGGCACTCCACTGGAGTTTCTATATTCATAGCAAGAGCATAACTTTGTAGAAAAAAAGTCCACAGTCAAGGTATTCTCCTAGATTTCCTTTTCCATCCTTAATCCTAGGTTGACCAGAGGAACAAATAATTACTAAAGAAATTGCTTCCTTTTTATTTCTTTTTCCATTGATGCCCACAAATCAGACCATAGATACACACTGGGATAGGAGTGGATATTACAATTATTCCAAATAGCTATCAAACCTAATGACTTTGGGGCCTTGACAATTATTGGTCTACAATCTTCAATATGTTTAGAACCTCATCCAATTTTCATATGAGATTTCTCCCTTTGTACCATGAGAAAGACTAGCCAAAGAGTTAATACTGTCTATAGATTTGGTAGAGATATTGACTGTCCAATACACTGTCCAGGTTCTAAGGCCACAGAGTGCAAAGGAGAGGGGGGTATGGGAGAGATTTGCCATGGTAGGTAGAAAAGAAAGTCCACTGAGTAAATCACACCTTGTTTACCTTCTCCTATGAGATTGATTTTTATCACTATTGTTTGGATTCTCTATCACACCCTGCTTCTTATTTTTCTTTGTTTTTTCCATCACGTGAAACAGTGATCTTCATCTTTACATCATGTAGACAAGTGGCCTACACATTGAGGTGTGTGGTGCAAAATTCACTCATTAAGATACGGGAGAAAATAGTAAAACTTCATATGTATTATTTTTTATCAAAGAAAATAAGAAAACAAAAGTCTTAAAATATTTAGTATGTAGAGTGACATGGGTATATAATGTCTAAATAAATACACATTTATGAAGAATATATACACTATGCATTTTTACTATAGAGGAACAAAAATCAATAAAGTTTGAAACCATTTGTTTCTACCAACAACAATTACTGTGATATTAGAAAATGTTCTTGGGACAAGTAAGCAAAAACTGTCTCTGTCCGATCCATGTTTGTCTTCTATAGAAGTGGAGGCATGTTTCTAGCAGACGTCATAAAACAAGACATGCTCCTATGAGGGGCTTCTTTCTGAGAGTGTTTTTTGCCTGAGTCGGGAATTTTCTGGCTTTGTTTCTGCAAGGGCTATTGTGACAGTCTTCAAGAAGAGCCCACCTCCCAGGATTTGGGTGTTTGTGTAGTCCCTTCCACACCAACTACAGCTGACTTGTGTAACCCATAGAATATTGAATAAATCACAGGAGTCAACCTCTAAAGCTAGGTTATAAAAGACATCGTGGCTTCCACTTTGCTCTCTTGGATCATTTACTCTGGGAAAACCAGTTACCAGGTCATGAATATACTCAAGCAGCCCTATGGGAAGGAATTATACCTTTCTAGAACATTTGACAAGAAACTGAAGGCGTCTGACAATACTCAGCAAGGAATTAAGCTCTCATAGCAACAGCTAGCAAGTAACTGATCCCTCCTGACAAGAGCTATATGAGTGAGCCATCTTGGAAGCAAATCTACCAGCCTCAGTCAAGTCTTCAGATGACTGTGGACCCAGCCAACATCTTGAATACAACCTCAGGAAAAAACCTTGAGACAGAAAGATCTAGCTCAGTTACTCCCAAATTACTGACCCACAAAAACTTTTAGCTAATAAAGGTTTACCTTTTTTCAGCTTCACTTTGCAGGCAATTTGCTACTCGGCAATATATAATTAATACGTCTTCAATCATCACTATTCTAACACACAATCTATACATATATATACATCGAAACACTGGACAAACCATATTAAAATAATGATAAAAACTGTCCTCTCCTTAACATTTGACATTGCAATATGTCCATAAAAAGCCGAGAAGGAAAACTGAAGGGTAAGCTTGAGGAAGATAGTTTGAACTTTCAAGTTCTCAGAAAAATCTGTCAAATTATCAAAGTAAAATATTTGTTAACTTTTCTATATTTCACCAAACATTCTAGCCAATTAAATTTTCCCTAATTCCAACATAGTATGGAAGAATAACACCCTGGTCTTCCTCTATTTGTCAGTGAGAATAATAAAATTTATTATTAAAGAAGTTCCTAATTCTCTAAGCTCTCTGAACATTTTTTTTTCAAATTTTACTTTCTTTTGAACTTTGAAGAAAAACCTGACAACATTAATTTCATATCCCCACAGCACTTAAATATATATTGTTTAATCTATATTAATCCCATATAATCTAAGAAAATTTTCCAACTAGGTTTCCAAGTATGTCTTTAATCCTTTCTCAGCAAACTAAATGATCCTTGAAGAAAGGATGATGGGTCTTACTTTTCTTTTGTTGATCCTCGAAGTGACTAGAAATATGTTCTAAGTACAATAAAGAATTTATCAATAAATGTGGTTAACTAATGGAAAAAATAAACAGTAGACTTTGGTAAGGAATTATACTAATAACTAACATAGTCACATAAAGTAAATTAGCATAGACAAAATTATTCTATGGGTCAAATAATGAACACATTAGCATAATAATACACCATAGACCTCCCAGTCATGTACACATTGGCATCATACTAGAGTATCAGTATTATTCTCCACCAGATTTTACTCTTATAACCAAAGTTTATAGCTATAATTATAACCATTTGCCCTTTTACTAAGAAGAAATTCAAAGATATAAGTTTGATTTTCTTTAGTACCATTAAAAATATGAAACATCTCGGACCAGTGTGATTGTGAGGTGTCTTACTTACATTTGATGCCCAGAGTTTCTGTAGAAGGCCCATGGTGTCCACATGAGGCTCACAGCTTCAGTTGCCCGTTTAACATGCAGATGATTAGACCAGAAGTTTCCCAGTGGGTCCCATCCATTAGCTGGCCTGCAACCTATAATGTGAGAAATGACCAATTGGTCTAATCTATTCTTGTTTTATAAGTCTGAATGTATTAATCAAGGAGTCATGTACACTACGTAGTTGTGATTGTCAGGTTGGGCCATATGCAAAATCATGAGAAAAACAGAAAAATGCTGGTAAAGAGAGGGAACAATAAAGCAGACTCTAGTAGAAAAGGAGAGATGAGAGATTCCTCCAGATTCCCTAAGAGGTGAGATCAGAGTTTTAGTACTTGACCATATTATTTCTGGTTCCATTTCCCTTGAAATTTGACTGTACTTCAATATCTGTTCTTCTGTATCTAACTCTCCCTCCCTTTTAACTTGAGCAACACTCAGTGAGTTTTTATTCCCCAACAGAAAGCTTTGGCTGCACCACTCCTTTAGGATAAATATAGAAGTGAATGGGAATATTACATCAGTAAAGCAGCATCAATGAAGATGAATGCAGAGCTCCTTCAGAGGAATAAAAATGAAATCTTAACTTACTCCGCTTGTCTAAAGAACTTTCTCACGGTAATCTCATTTACCATCATGGATTCAACTACTATATAGAGTCTCATCTTCAATCCAGATCCCTCCCTGAGAAATTCAGATTGCTTCATAGACCTCACTAACTAAATTTTGAATGTCATTTTATATTCAACAAGTTAAAATTCAAGATCATTATTCACCCTTAATTCATTATGTTCAAGTACTTTCTATCTTGGGTAACCTCAATATCTGACCCAAGCTGAAACTCAAATTCACCCTTGACATCTTTTACACCCTCTTTTCCGTCTTCCCCCGCCCTTACACACTTATTTTCTAATACCTCCAACTGACCTCTCTAACATTTCTCAACTGTGCATCCTTGTCTTCATTTCTACCATTACTACACCAGGCCATCATCTCTCCTCTGACACAGCTAAAACAGAAGCAAATACTCTCACTTATGCTTTAGTACATAAGATTAGAAACCAAAATATTAGGCATTGGAAATGTTTCTCCCCTCCAAATAGAAATAAAGACTGGAGGTGGTATAAGCGTCATTCTCACCTCATTGCACCTTCCAAACCAATTTTTGTCCTTTCTCTCCATAATCACTGTTACTTCTACCATGATGATTCTCATGTCATTATCTATATAATCTCTTAATCTTCACTTTGATGTCAATTCACTCCTAAACCTCTCCCTTGATTTCTCAATGATTTTATTGGTTGGTCACTTGACTTAACACAACTTCTATCTTATTTCTTGGTGATTTCAACATTCACATACAAGATTTTCCCAATACCCTGGCAGCAACTGGCATTCACTCCCTTTGGCTCACCTATGCCTCAACATTACCTTACCAAAAGGGGGCTATCCTTCATCATCTCAATTGTAAACATTATCTATCATTATCTCCGTTATTTTCCTTTAGCACACCAAATCCAAAAATCACTGACCAACACCAGGACCCTCCATTGATCCTAGTAACATCTCATGCCTCTTATTCTCCAACTTTTTTCTTTCCTCTTTGCCCAGTTTGTCTACATTGTACATCATTAGAACTCTTCCTTGCAAATGTCAAAATTGTTTGACCTCTCTTTCTACTATCTCACTAGCCTTGAAAAACTCCAAATCCTGATGAAATAAAAATTTTTATATATCCTGTGATAACCCCATGTAGCTAACTGTGGTGAGAGAAAAGCATAAATCCTGTAAGCTCAGTGGGCGCTGACAGCTACATGGAAATTTGTTTTCCCTAATTCGTTCACTCTCCTACTTTCCTAGATGACCATTTCATACTTTCTTCTGTTTCCTCAAACTTTTAATATATTCTCCCCACTTGCCACTCTCTGCTGAGAGAACAGAAATAACCATAAGAAATGCTCCATTTGCATGTCTACTAAACTGCCTATATCTGAACCCATATTTACATTACCTTTACTTCTTCAGAAATAAATAAAATATCAGTGCACTATTTAAGGCTGATCTCCCCACTTGTGCAGTGGAGCCTATGTCCTCTCTCTACTCAGGAATATCATTCTAGCAATATTCTCCCTCACTTCTGCCCATCAACTTATTTATCTCTATTGGGCAATTCCATCAGGCTACCAGCAGGCTATAACACACCCCATCCTACAATACCACTGTCCTTTGAGCACACATCACTTTATAGCTATGTTACTGCCCCATGTCCTTATTCCTCTATACATCCAAACACCTCAAAAGAGTGGCTAAATACCCCTATCTCCAATTTCTGTTCCTATTTTCTCCTCAACCTACTTGAATTGTGCCTGCACCAGTACAAGTCCACCATCTCAATGTTATCAATGACCTAAACAGTGCAAAATCCAGCCGTGAATTCTCAGTTCTTTTCTTGCATGACTGCAGTATTTACTCTCTCTCCTTCTTGAAAGCTAGTCTCTCCTTGTTTTTTGGGACTCCTATCCCTTCAGACCCCTTTGCTAATTCCTACTTATCCTATTCTCTAATACCCTTCTTTCATTGTCAATTTCTAAACATTGGCATTCCTGAGAATCAGTTTTTGGACCTCTTCTCTACCTATAATCACTCCCCAGGTAGCATATCCTCCAATGTCAAGACTTTTATACACTTTACATGACGATGATCCCCAAATCTCTATTTCCAAGCCTGACTTATATCCTTAAACCTAGACTTAAATAATCACTGATATATTCAATATACTTATAGTTATCCATTTGGCATCTCAAACTCAACACAGAAAATCATACACCTGATATCCCCTTACTTTCCCCAAAATGCTATTCTACCTGAATTCTTTGTTACTATATTAAATGGCAATATCATCTATCCTGTTTCTTGTGTGAAAACATTAGGAATATTTATTAACTCCTCTCATTTTTCTCACATTATATATCCAAGTTCTTTATAAATCATGTTAGTGAAAAATCCAAAATATACTCAAAATTTGATCATAACCTCATAAATGGTATTCTTTCTTCTTCATTTGCTACCCAGTTTATTTTCCACTGAGTAACCAGTGATAACCTTTGAAAAATTAAAATACAGTATAACTCTTCTGCTCCAAATCCTTTTTAGGACTTTCCATTTCACTAGGAATAAAACTGGAAACTCTACAATGGCCTACAAAGCCTGCTATAATTAAAACCCCTCCTCATACTGTTCTCTCTCTGATTTCTGATATGCCAAGCATACCTCAGTGCTTTGGTACTTGCTGATCCCTCAGTCCATACAACTCTTCCTTCAAATATCTGCATTGTTCACTCACTCTTTTTCTTAGTTTCCGCTCAAATATCAACAGACTGGACCTTCCCTGACCACTCTATCCTAAAAGGCAAAACTGCTTTAGATATACCTCATTCCATTTAGTCTTCTTTATTTTTCTCCACAGACTTATCAGAATCTGAAACATTGAATGTTTTCTATTAGTCTACTTCCTAATCCCCCTCAAATCAAATATAAATTGCAAGAGGATATAAAAATTATTTTTTAATAGTTGCCTCTAATATCCATTATAGTGCCTCACATATACTAATAATGAAAGATTATTGAAATAAATGATGAGTGAGTGAATGGATTCAAGAAGAGCACAAATATCCAAGTATTGGTATATGAAAAAAAATTTGCCTAGACCTGAAAACATTTTGGAGCAGTGAAATCTTCAAAATTATCTCTACAGTAAATACAATAAAAGTTTTCATACCATTTCCTATCAAATCTTTTAATATAGACCAATAGTCTAAGTAAATTCTACAAGAGGTCAATTAAGTGTAGTGTAGGTGCACAGTTCTCTAATAATCTGTCTTAATTTAAGGACTATTTCGTGTTCTAGACAAGTAAAAGAAAATCCATCAGGATTATAATTTATTCCAGATAAATTCTGGGAAAGTATTCGCTGACTCAGATTGAAGACATAGTATTTTCTGAAAAAGACCTGCACCCATCAGCCAAGTACAAAGGAGACTTGCTCTCCTCTTGTGAAAGTTGTGAAACTTTAAAAGATTCAGTGTATAAGTAAAAGACCACTCCATTATTGTCCATATTTGACCCATAGGAATATCTATGAATAAGGCCAGTGTCTCAGAGAACAATCATGAACACACTCCAATACAAATGAATTTTCTAGTCCTTGAAATTCTACATCATGAAAAAACATAAAGATTTTAACATTGAAAACTATTTAAAGTATTACACAATATCAATACTGACAATTTTTTAAAAAGAGAAAACTGAATAAAATGTCTCTAGCATGTGACTCCATGTTAAAATGTTTGCAAAAAGAGCCTTTATTTGAGTTGCTTTGGTGTCAAGCTTATAAGCTATAAAAAAAATTAAAATATGGACAATGTCTCTCAAGCAGCATGAGTTTGGGCAGAGATAGTAATCAGAGAAAGGAATCAAACCATATGATTTTTAAAAATTATGAAACACAAAGGAAAACAGCAAGAGAGGAAAAGAGGAACAAAAGAGCTACAAAACAGACAAAATAATGAACAAATGGAAACATGAAGTCCTTCCCTATCAATAGTTACTTTAACTATAAATATATTAAATTTCCCAATCAAAAGTTATAGAGTGACTAAATGCTTAAAAATTAAAAATTAAAAAAATAAGATCCCACTATATACAGTCTACAAAACACTCACTTTAGATTTAAGAAGATACAGAAGTTAAAAGTGAAAGAAGGGAAAAAGTTATTCCATTTAAATGGTAACCAAAAGAAAGGAGGAGTTGCCATAGTTTAATGATAAAAATTAGAATTTAAGTCAAAAGCTATCAAAAGAGACAAGAAATGACATTACATAATGATAAAAGAGTCAGTTCACCAGGATGATATAACAACTATAAGTAAATATATGGACCCAACATCAGAGCACCTAATTATATGAAGCCAACATTAACAATCTGAAGGGAGAAATAAACAGCAACACATTAATAGATTTCAGTTTTTGATAATGGATAAAACATACAGCCAATAGTTCAATAAGAAATCAGGATTTGACTAACACCATACACCAAATGGACCTAACAGATATGTATAGAACATTCTACACAATAGCAGCAGAATAGATTCTTTTCAAGTGCACATGGAACATTATCCAGGATAGATCACATGTTGGGCCTTAAAACAAGTCTTAATAAATTTAAAAAGATTGAAATCATACGAAGTATCTTCTCTGACCCAAATAGAATGAAACTAGATATCAAAAGGAGAAGAAGAACTGAAAAATTCACAGTTGTGGAAGTTAAATAACACATTCTTGAACAATCAATTGGTCAAAGAATAAATGAAAGGGAAATTAGAAAATATCTTGAGACAAACAAAAACAAAAACACAACACACCAAAAATTATGGTGTGTCTGAAAGGAAAATTTACAGCAATAAATGCCTATCTTACAAAGGAAGAAACATGTAAATAAATAACTTTATACCTCAAGAAACTAGAATAAAAGAAGAAACTAAGACCAATAAGCAGTAAGAAGGAAATAATAAAGAGTAAAGAAGAAATAAATGAAATAGAGAATAGAAAAAACTTTTAAACAAAAGTTGGTTTTTTTAAAAGATCAACAAAACTAACATGCTTTAGCTTAACTGAAAAAAGAGGAAAGGCTCAAATTAATAGAATCAGAAATAAAAGAGGATACATTACAACTGATGCCACAGAAACAAAAAGGATCATAACAGACTACTGTAAACAGTTTTATGCCAACAAACTGGATAAGCTAGAAGAAATGAATAAATTCCTAGAAACACACAACCTAGCAAGACTATATCATAAAGAAATAGAATGGCTGAACAGACCTATTACTAGCAAGGAGATTGAATCAGTCATGAAAAACTTCCCAACAAAGAAAAGCTCATAACCAGATGGCATTACTCCTGAAGTCTACCAAATATTTAAACAAGAATTAATTCCAATCTTTCCCAAACTCTTCCCCCGCAAAAAATGAAGAGGAGGGAACATTTCCAAACTCATTTTAGGAGGCCATAATTTCCCTGATACCAAAGTCAGAAAAGGAAATACAAGAAAAGAAAACTACAGGTCAATATCCTTGATGAATAGAGATGTAAAGACCTCAACAACATACTAGCAAACCAAATTCAACAGAACACTAAGAAGATCATATACCATGACCAAGTGAGACTTATCCTAGGCTTCAAAGATGGTTCTGCATATGAAAATCAGTCAATGTGATAGAACACATTAACAGAACATGAGCATCTCAATAGATGCAGAAAAATAATTTAATAAAATTCAATACCCATTCAAAATAAAAACACTCAATTAACTAAGTGTAGAAAGAGACTATCTCAACATAATAAAGGCCATATATAAAAACCCTACAATGAACATCAAACTCAATGTTGAAAAACTGAAAGCTTTTCCTTTAAGATCAGAAACAAGATAGGCTACCTACTCTCATCACTTCTGTTCAACATAGTACTGGAAGTCTTAGCCAGTACAATTAGGCGAGAAAAATAAATAAAAGGCAACTAAATCAGAAAAGAAGCACAATTACCTATGTTCACAGATGACATAATCATATGTAGAAAACTCTAAAGACTCCACCAAAAAACTGTTAGACGTAATAAACAAACTCAGTAATGTTACAGGATAAAAAATCAACAAAAATGAGTTGCATTTCCATATAGTAACAAACAATCCAAAATAAAATTAAGAAAACAATTCCATTTACAATATCATCAAAAAAGGGTGAAATTCTTAGAATAAACTTAACTAAGGAGAGGAATACAGATTTATTTACTGCTACCATTTTGGAACTCTAAAAAGATGACTCCCCTAAAATTTTGAAACAATAAATTAAGACAAAGAAGGCAGTAAGCCATATGAACTATTGAATTATGCTTAGGGAGTGGTTATCTGAAAATGTATAATAGTTCAGGTGAAAAATATAAATAAGTTAAAGAATTATTTCATCAAATTAGCAAAAAATAAATTCACTGCAATTACAGAATTTTCCCTAACCATTTGAAGTTGACATCACAGAGGGTCATATGCAATCTTAAAAGAAAAAAGAAAACTCTGATGAACTTAACCTCTGTGCAGTTCACTAATGTTTATTGCAAGTTCGCTTAGACAAACTAAAGAAATAGCCAGAAAGAATAATACTGACACTACCAGAGATGAAGTAAGGAAGGAAACTTTCCAGCACTTGAAAAAGTTTATGCTCAAAAGTGCTGATGACACAGCAGGAATTAAACCTTTATACCTGAAGCTAGGTCTGGTTAATATTTCATGGAACCATCTCCCCTCAGAAGTAACCAAATTAATTCAGTTAGCTACACTGAGATCTGAGAGCACACAGCTTCCTCATATACACAGTTTGCAAAGCCCCAGCTTCCTGTGAAAGCTGTAAGAGCTCTGTCAACACAAGACAGTCGCCCAGTGGAAGATCCTGTAATGCCACGCTTGTAAAAAACAAAAGTAGGGAACATACTTTGGAGAACAGCCCCAAGAAAACTAATGCAACCAACACACACCTTGTCAATCATTGGATTTATTTATTTATTTATTTATTTATTTATTTATTTATCTATCTATCTATCTATTTGTTTATTTGTTTATTTCCAGCAGATTCCCACCTCCCAATGAAGTTACATTTGGAAATCCAACATATAAAACAGGAAAAAGTGGATCCAATCTGATTGAAAAGGGGTCTGGAATGCAGAACTCTGTTTATCTTCCTTGGCCCCCCATCCCCACAGCTACATTTTTGCTGATCTCCAGGGCTTTGCAGTACAGTTGGAAAAAGAATAGATATAAACCATTT
Source organism: Rhinolophus sinicus (assembly GCF_036562045.2). Classification (NCBI taxonomy): domain Eukaryota; kingdom Metazoa; phylum Chordata; class Mammalia; order Chiroptera; family Rhinolophidae; genus Rhinolophus; species Rhinolophus sinicus. The sequence goes on along the minus strand of NC_133761.1, from coordinate 18,542,373 downwards.
CTATGAAGCTTTCAATTTCCTTAACTTTTTTTTTTTTTTAGATTTGCAATAAAGATCACTACATATCTTCACATAAATAAAGGATAGATACTATTAACCAAATTTTTTTCTTAAGCAAAGATATCATTCCTGGTTGTCAATCAACGTGTTAGGTAGCCAAGCCAGGGAAGCTGTGGAACACAACAAATACATGGAAAAATTAATTTAGCTATTTGCATTTATTTGAGAAATATTTAATAACATCTATGATCCACCAAGCATCGACAGATCCTCGGCATATAGAGAGAGCTTGTGGAGTCCAGAAAGCAAAAGACTTCGTGTATGTAATTGAGTCACATTTATTTGATACTCCTCCATAAATCTCAACATTTTGGGACTCAACAGCTTGGCTGGCAGGAGCCCACTCTTTTTTCAGGGGCTCCACCCAAATATTTCTGGAAATTCCTTGGGATGTTTTCATGTGTCTACTGTGCGAGCATATTTGGTCATCTCCTCCTGCCAGTGGGATGGGGAGGCTGAAGGCTCCAAGTCACAAAAATGGCAACCCTCTGAAGATGCTGCCCCTATGAAAGCAACCCCTCTCCCACCTGCCTTGTTTAACTCAGGCACAGACTACCATGCTGCTGGAGAAAGGAGAACCCCTTCATTGTTGGAGTTACCAAAGCATACTGAGCGCATGTGGTCCATATTCCCTGCCATCCAGAGGGATGTGCCTTTCCTCACTGGGCTGTATACAGTTGCCTAATTACATAGGCAATGATGGATCTGGGGGTGGGGGTGGGAGTGAGGGAGCATGCCTACCTTTTGTTTTGCACTCAGAGGGATGCGCTGCAGCAGTGCAGCCTGGCCCACCGAGAGTTCAAGTGCTGCTAGATGGAATGAAAATTCACCCTTACACTCTACCCTCTTCCTGGCTTAGGCTCTATCTGCACCTGGGTTAAGCATATTAGAGGCTGTTTTATATAGGAGGGTGGAGAAGAAAGAGGAGACAAAAGGAGGGATCTGGAACGTGAATTACAATGAAGGAAAGACTGAAGAAAGAAAATCTGTTAGGAGATTTTTATGATAAAGTGAGAAACAGTGAAGATCTAACTTTAGGGGTAGAAGGAAATAGAAGAGGTTAAAATTCGAGTGAAATCTGGAGAGATAACACCGTCCAACTGAGAAGAGTATAGTTCCTAAGGAAAAACTTACCACTATTAGCATATATGTTACTGTATATAGCCAAGATGATAAAAAAGCCAAAGAAATTTTTTTTTTCAGAGAGATTATTTACAACATTTTTATGAATCCAACGAGAAGCCCATTTCTGGAAAAGGATTATGGTCACTGAAGTCAATGATTTTGCAGCCATAAACCAACTGTTGGGTTCCTTGGAGTCTGGCTACTCAGAGTGTGGTCTGTAGAGCAAAATCTAAGAACTTGTTACAAATGCTGAGTCTCAAGCCACACCGCACACCTACTGAATCGGGTCATTCATTTGCATATTCTCGTTTGAGAAACACTGCGGAAGAGGACTAGGAACACAGGTTACTTTAAAATACAAGTGCCCCCTACAGAAACATACACCAAATACAAGCAGAAAGCTCAGGTTAGGGTAACCCACAGGGAAACTCAGCTCAGAGAAAAACGATCACATCTGTTAAATTTGGCATATAATCATCTTCTGGACTAGAAAGAGTTCCATCAATTTCAGCACTAAAATACAATTTAATCAAATAAAATTAACGAAAGTTTAAATGCAAAACATTAGTGATTGATGTGCAATGAGATAAGAGAGAAGGGAATCAGCAATGGTAGCATTCATGTGGGCACAGTGACTGAGAAAACATCTGAGCAGCCACTGTAGCCACAACACTACCTAAGACATTACCACCAAGTAGAAAAGCAACTCCATAATGATAATTGGCTGAGAAAAAAGGAGGACCAGGACTAGAACTTTACCTCTGATCACTCATCACTGGGTTATTCATTTTTAATGAAAATAGCTCTTGATTTAAAATTGGCATCTGTATAATAAATTATGTAATTAGGTACAGATACATGTAAATAAACTGCAAAGTAAATCCATGTATCATTTACCCTCTGGAGTTCCTTTGAGTTAACTTTTTCTTTCCAAAGGAAGAACCCAATTTATGTGTAAATTTGGCCAAGTCCCATATTTATTGCTCCTAAAGCAGTTACTTAACCCATGGTCCCTAGATAGATCACCTGCAGAATCATGTGAGAGCACTTTGTAAAAATCAGTCTCCTAGATTCCACTCCAGACAATGATTCATAATCTCTGAGGACAAAGCCTAATAATAGATATACTTAATAAAATACCTAGATGGTCTTCATTCATTCATTCAAATATTGCACTATGTCTGGCATTTGTGCAATGAGCAAGATAAATACTTCATAACTGTGATGTAGAAAAGAACAGCCGTATTTACTAAGGTGATCAGGAATGCCTCTCTCAGGAAATGACTTGGACCACTGCGACACTTGGCCTCAATTCAGAGGTAACCAATGTCAGTAGTAGCATCTAGCCAATTCTAATTACAGGTGTTGCCTTTGTGGAGCTCCAGAAGCTGAGGTGATGAGTTCAGTGATATAGGAATTAGTTTGGAACATTGTCAGTATTAGAAGTTAGCACCATAACCATCTGGAATTGGAAAAGAAGAAATAGCAGAAGCTAGAAGGCATTCAAAATGGCGAACCATCGAGCACATGAGAAACCCTAGTAGGATCCTTAGAACTATTTCAGGGAAATATAGAACTAAAGGACCTATAGAGCAGGGAGAGAAAGAACAAGAGAAATATGATTGGAAAATTTTATATGACACTATTCTTTCCACCACTTCACTTTCCACCATTGCCTCTCTGTCCCTTCTCTTCACCCAGTATATTCTCAGAAACATCAATTTAACTTTATCTGTAGGAACTCTGAAAATAGTTTAAAGACCTTGTACTCTGAGCATAGGGAGTAGGTTTTCAGAACACCCTATCTAAATACCAGGGTATTAAGTTTGTATACTATATAAAAACATTTCAGTTATAGACTATGAGCTTTTTCTTAACAGGAGGAGGAAAACAATATGGAAGATTTGCCAATGAGGTTTTTATCCACCACCTAACTAGAAAAGATACTCATGACAAGCACATTAGGAATTTTCAATACCTCTTCCAGGGTAGGCAGATATTATTTAGATTCATACAAAATCCTAGAACGACTTGGAAAAGTGTCAAAATGTCGACCCTAGCTCTCCAAAATCACTTTCGACACAAAAAGTGAAGTCTTATTTGATGTTTTAATAAAACACTAAAAAAAATTTAGTACAATAAAAATACATATTTTTCTTTTAATTTTATTTCTTTCTACGAAACTATTCAGTCAGTGGGTTTTTGAGTGACACCATATACTCAGAAGTGGAGCATAAGAAAACTAGATGAGTCATATGCCTAGCCCCAAAAGCTAGAAATTTCCTAAAATAGGAGAATGTGAATTCATCTATTACTATATAGAGAGTAAATAACAGAAGCAAAATTACATAATCAGCTCTATCTCCTTGGTACTATAATGGGAATAAGTTTGAGTCAGGATGGATGGTGAATGTGGTTATAGAAGTAGATGGAATACGTCAGAAAAGACCAAGAAAGAAGATGAAGGAAGAAAGACTTCAGTAATGTTTTCAATGATTATGAAACAGCATCAAGAGGCTAAGAATGACACTCTAAGTGGAAAGAATGCCTGCTGCAAAAGAGGAAACACAGCATTATCATGAAATGCATGAGAAAGAAACAAACATTCTGAATAAATGGCTTGAGCAATGTTTGAAAAGAGGTACAACAGAAAAATGAGAGGATTTAAGTCTGCAGAGTATGGCTGGTTAATCCCTTATATCTGATTGTGAAGAAATTTACAAAATAATGCAAAAAATGAGTGAGAAAGATTATTCCTCTCATGCTGACACACAAATATATTATATTGTGATATTCTACTGAATAAAAGATAATTCTGTTTGTCAACTTGGAAGGAAAACTGTATAACAACTGATACTGTTTCATAAAATGTAAAGAAAAGACAGTTTAAATGAATGTTGGGCTTCAAAGAAATAATATAAAAGAGACAATAGTAATTCAGACGTGTGATTTTATTTTTTACTGAACCTCAGACTATTTCCAAGAACCTTTTTTGGAACAATCTTGGATCATTTAGGGCAGAGAAATAATAAGGGTGAGAGAATCAAAGGGATTCAAAACACTCTTAAGGGGAAAATTTACATAGAACAGAGAGCAGCATAGATGTATTATCCATATAAGAGGTAAGAAACATCTGATACCTTCTTTGTGGCCCTGACTATAGCTTCAGTTTGATGATCTGGAACAACTTACCTGTGTGTAGAGACATTGCTTCATCTACAGCCTAAAGCCCCAGTTAAAATTTCCCTCAATGGCGTGCTGTTACTGTTGTGCCTATAAGACTAAAGGCTTTAGCAACTGAATACAAGACACTCTTTAAAAAGCTAGAAGAGGACAAGAAGTTATGTCTTTTTGTTAACTACTCAGTGCATAGAAGAGTAACTGGCATACAACTGGTGCTCAATAAATATTTACATACATAATGCATGGAAACAGGAAAGGATTCCCCTCCAGGTCTCATCCAGTCTAAAATATTAAACCTAACAGTGTCACTATATGTTCTCCACGAGTTTGTCTATATTTTTTAATTCCTGTATTGATAGTCTCAGTCTGAGTCATCTCTTAGAGAAAAGTTTCCTGTTTCTTCATTGCCTCCTTTCATTTATTCTAAAAGTGCAACTTTCGTGAAGAAAAAGAAAAAGAAAAAAAAAAGGTACCTTTTGTGCAGGAATCTCAGCAGTGAAATAGCAGGAAGGATTATCAGCAATCAGTTTCCCCATCCTTTAAAATCCCCGGAGTTCCCCTCAATTTCTCTGCTAACTTCTTGGATATTACCATCCACCGAAAGTCACTAGGGTTACACTACCTCCCATTTCCTCTCCATCAATTGGAGCTTATTCCTCCCCAGGTGATTTTAGTATATCCCATCCCAAGCCAACTGAATCAGAATCTCTGGAGAAGACCCAAGCATTTCATTTTTTAAACGTCCCCACCCCGCGTGATTATTTTATGCATCCAAGGCTGAGAATGCTGTTTTATTTGACTAGTGTTTCTCAAACTTGAGTATGCATATGCTCACCAGGAAAACTGCAAATGCTGACCCAGGATTTCGGAGTTAGGGGTCTGAGATTCTGCGTTTCAAACAAGCTCGCTGCTGCTGCTGCTGCTGGTGTATAAATCATACTTACATCCTGGAGGAGGGGAATCCTTTTTTCCTCCCCGTTACTGTGGTCCACAGAGGTAGTGACCAGTTTAGCAAGTCTTTCTTTATCTTATACTCCTCCCAAACCCTGTTTGTTTCTTTTGTCTCCACAGACCCTGAAGATCCTTTTCTCTTGGAGTCTGGCTGTTGGAAAAATTACTTTCACTTTTCTGTGGGAAGGAAGGGGATAATATTCAAACTCTCCCAGAAAATGAGAGGAAATATTTTATCTGTAGCAAATGCATAGACTGAAATCAAGGCCATCAAGTGTTCATGTTAAGGCAATCAGAAAGCACCTAGCCAGCCAGTGTTCCTCTGAAGGTCCCATCCTACATCCTATAAGATGCAATCATGGAAAACATTTGTTGCTGGGCAGGGGAAGGTGAAAGAGGAGAGAGAGGGAAGGAAGGAATGAAAGGGGGAGGGAGCAAGTGAGCTTATAAGAATGAATAATATATTTTTTTTTTAAAAATACACCCTTTTCTGGTAAAACATTCTTCTTCCTTGATCTCTCCGTCTCTCTCCTACCACAGCATTTTTAAAGTACCTTTATGATACTCTGGGTAAAAACACTAAAGGAGCTTTGTAAAGTAGCAAAGCCAAGACCTCACCTAGAATAATTGATTCAGACTCTTGAGATGGAGTCTGAACATCTGTGATTTTTTTTAATTCCCCATTCATGCACACAGAATGGGTTATGAATCACTGATGGAGATGAAGGTTATGCAAAGTACTTTTGGGCCCCCTACATTTTGATGCCTCCAAAAGGAATTACTAATAAAAACTGAAGAGTCAACAAAACTCAATAGATTTTGAAAATGCATTTGATAAAACTCAATACTCAAACATGAATTAAAAAAGAAAAACCTTAGGAAACAAAGAATGAAAGGGAACATTCTAACCTGATTAAGTATTCTATAAAAAACCTACAGCAGACATCATGTCAAATGATGAAAATTTAGAAGTATATCCTTTAAAATAACTTAAAGATGACCCAATTGCTGCTATTATTTAACATTGTGTCAAAGACCCTACCTAAAGAGCAAAACAAGAAAAACAAAAAAAGGTATAATAATTAGAAAACAATATATTAACAAAACTCTTATTATGTGCACACAATATAATTATCCTCATGAAAAAATGTAGAAAGTTTTAGATCTCATCAGAGACTTCAGAAGCATTTCTGGATATAAGGGCAACATTTGAAAAAAAACAATATGATTCTTATTCAACAGCAATAACAGTAACTGAAAAATTTTAATAAAAACATGGATAAATTATAGTACTATATAATGGAATATAATTTACCACTATACACAATGAATTATTGGTCTATGTGAAATTTATTTCTCCCAGTTCTGGAGGCTGCGAATTCCCAAGATCAAGGCACTAACACACTTGGTGTCTGGTGAGGACCTTCTTAGCTATAATTTGACAGGGTGGAAGAGGTGAGGAGTCTCCAGGGCCTCTTTTATAAGGGCATTAACCTCGTTCATGAGGGCTCCATCCTCAGGACCTAATCACCTTTCAAAGGCCCCACTTCCTAATACCATCACCTTGGGGGATTAGATTTCAACATACGAATTGGACAGGGGGGAGGGCTAGAAAAACATAAACATTTAGTCCACAGCAGAAGGCCTGTAGTGTCAAGGAGGCCATCTGATTGGGTGGTTAAAAGCTCAATAATTCATTAATATACATACAAGTAGAACGGATAAAACTTTGGAAACTAGTATCACATGTATATGAGTTTGAATTTCTGTTGGGTCACTTATTAGCTGTGTGGACATGGCCACTCTTCACTAAGCCTCCATATATTTATTCATCTGTAAATATCAGTTATACCAGTTCCTACTCGGGGGATTATTTTGAAGACCCAATGAGATGTAAAGAATTTATTACAAATATCGGTGACCCAGTCATTTGCTTTACCTCTCTCAGGCCTGATTTGATTTAGTGAAATAACCTTCCAAGAATAATAAATTCAATCCAATTGGGATCCATCTGTGCTTCCAAAGAATTTACAGTATCATTAGGAAAGCGAAGTGTGGGAGTCAGATAAATGGGGCTTCATGTCTAGGCTCCTCCACCTAAGTTACTTCAATCTTTCTGTTTTCTTTCCAAGACTAAAACAATGGAGATAAAAAATGCCTTTCACAAATCTGTCCTAAGAACTGAATGAGACAAAGTATGCAAAAATGACGATATCTACCATAAACCATAAGAGAGTTACTCAATAAATGTTCCTTTTCTTTAGAAAGACAAGCATAATAGGAAATGTGAGAATAAGTCACCAGAATGGGTAATCAAATGCCAAAGTGGGTGGTACCGGTAAGTGTTCCAGGAAGCAAGAGGATTCAGTGTGTGAGAAAGAAAGATCTACTACCTTTCTTCCCATAGGATTATTCTAAAGGTGTAGTACTTTCAAGTCCAGGCAAAATCGCTTGTTTAAGGAAACAACAAAATAAAAACCCTTCCTCTCTCAAATCAGTTCTTGAATTTTTGGCTCATTACCTTTGAGAACCTTCTTCATCAATCTTTTGAAACAGGATCCCTGGAGGCTTCCTTCTCCTATCTTATCTAGTTCAACAAACTAGTTGTGTTATCTTTTCCTGTTTTAATCTGGAGATTTCCAGGCATATTTGCCTAAATTTTCATGCCTCATTTGCAAGGCAGAAAATTGCTGTTACATAAGGCTTGGCAGCAGACTGGGGCTGGGTGCTCCATTAGTCTGGAATCCTCTGAAAGAGCGGAGATAACCTCAGCAAGAGAGGTTTATCTGGCTTGTTTTTACAAATCAAAAACAAGTTGCTGAATAAGGGTTTATCTCAAACAGGAGAGCTACTTGAACAATTCAGATAACTTCCTATTTGCCAACCAACTTTCTCTTATCAGGAAATACTAGACCAAAGAGGCTGACTGTGTAAAATATGTGGAAATTTTCAGCTGGCATTTATATTCCAGCTAAAAAGATGATGTTGTTTAAAGAACAGACAAGTGTTGAAATGCTATTAAAAGTGTGCAAAGTACCTGCCAATCAAAAAAGCCAGAGCAAGCTGTCGCAGATAGGCTCACATATCAGTCACACTGTGACTTTTTGTTTGCCTTTATCACAACTAGTGTATAAAGAGTCATTTACCTGACGGGCTGAGGCAGTTGTCATTTCCCGTTTCCTTTGAAAAGGTGTATTTGATGCTCTATATACAAGAGCTCTGTATGTAGTTGTGTTCCTGGAAATGTTCAAGAAATTTAGAAGACACATTTAAAACTCCTCAAGATCAAAAGTTTCCTGTAAAAATTCAGGGGGTGGAGAGGAGCAGGAATTCTGAAAGCCTCAAAGGAAAGGATATAACATGCTAATTCTCAGCAAAGGACTTGATACACAGAATGCAAGTTTATCCCACCAAAGAGGAAGGTGAATGGCAGGTGCTGTTTTCTGGGCCACACTCTGGCAAGGGTCCTGCACTGCAAGAGGAATATCACAAAGGAGAGGGGAGAATAAATATTACAAGGAGAGATAGAAATGTTGAGTAAAAAATGCTCAAGTCTGACAGTGGGAGGAAGCAGATGCACTTCGTGAAGTTCTGCAGGAAGTTTAATCAAGTTGCCTCAGACCTGGCAACTATCGAACAGCAGGCCTAATCTAGCATTTAATCAAGCGTTCTAACAGACACAGGAACAAGAAGTTGCAGGAAATGCTGAAAAGTGAAAATAAACAATAATGAGTCTTTTGTATGCGGCAAACTGCAGATAGAGGAACTATGCTTCTGGTGGGGTTTCATTATGCAAAGGAAATCCGTTCCATATGAAACAGGACACTTTCTTGATATCAGCTGGCAGTAAATTTGGATAATAAAAAAGATGAGCCTCTCGATTTGAGAAATAAGATTGACAACGTGGAGAAAAGGTGTAAAGAACTGAGGCAGAAAATAGCTAAATCATTTACCAACAGAAAGTTAGGGAGAAAAATGAAACTTCTAGAGAAATCTAAATCTATCCTTAGGAATCTGAGACCCTTAAAATATCTATGGAAGAATTTTTGTCTGTGAAAAGTAATTCTAAGCCTCTTCTGTGGAATATAAATTCTTAGTTTGACTTCACCCTAGAATTCAGCTGTGGTTCAAAATCAGAGAATAGTATTCTCTTTAATCTGAGAGGGATACATTCCAAGACCCCTAGTGGAAGCCAGAAATCAAGATAGGATCAAACCCTATTTATATTATATTTTTTCCCTGTATGTACAAATCTATGATAAAGTTTAATTCTAACGTAGGCACAATAAGAGATTAACAACAATAATAAAATAGGACAACTACAGCAATACACTATAGTAAAACTTATGTGAATGTGGTCTCTGTTTCTCTCAAAATATCTTATTGTACTAAACTCATCCTTCTCGTGATGATGTGAAACGATAAAATACCTACGTGATGAGATGAAGCGAAGTGAATGACACAGGCACTGTGACATAGCGTTAGGCTACTACTGACATTCTGACAATACATGTGAAGGGAAGAGCATCTGCTTCAGGTGATTCTGGATCAAGCCATGATGATACCAATGTTTAGCTGTCAGGAGCAGACAATGTCAATGGTTGGGGAAATTTAATACTTTTTGGACCGTGGTTGACCATGGTAGCTGAAATCATGGAAAACAAAAGCTTGGATAAGGGGAGACTACTCTATGGACCAGAAGGAAGGATGTAACCTTAACCAGGTGACTTCATGCTCTGAGACTCAGTTTTGCTCTCACTATACAATGGGAATGATATTGATCTTATGCCCTAAGAGTAAAATTTTCAGTGTTTACTAATTTAGTGTTCGTGACAATTTTATAGAACTTAACTGCTGCAAATAAATGATAATCAACTGTATGTGCATAATTGGATCTTTTAAAATATATTGCCCCCAATTAAATTTATTTTAGAATATAAACAAAGAAACAAGTAAAAACTGCATCCAAAAAAATTTGATTATCTTCTATTAATCTAATAAAGACATTCAGATCTAAAAAAAAAAAAAAAAACCATTTATAATTACTGTAGTACTTCCTCGGCATATAGTAGATACTCAACAACTAGAGTCAGTCATTATTAATAGTATCACCAGGATCTTAACTCACTTTCCCCCAAGACCTGAGACATAAGGAATTTTGCCTGAATTCTAAAGGGATGCCCTATAATTAAAATAGAGATAAAAACTGAAAAAAGTTTCTGAAGAAAATCGCCACGGTCCAGTGAGAGCAAGCAGTGTCAGTGGCATTAATGCTTACATGCCAGCAGGGTTCAGTGCTGGGAAGTAGGAACAGTATCAAATCAGGGAAAAGCTGGTCAGGACACCATGGCACCAAGGCCATTACAGGAAGTATCCAAAGATGGCATTAAATATCACTGATTTACTTGTTGACAAAGTTGTTTATTTTTTCAAATCTCTTAGTTCTTGATTAATTCCAGGAGAAAGTATCAGTAGGTGCTAATATCTCTGCCTTTTTAACACCTCTCTAACATTTACTAATCTCCCTGTTAATAAAGAGAGAGAGAGCCTCAGGTTTAGAGTTCTCACAGGTAAAGCATCTCTACCAAAATTTATTCACATGGTTTGTTTTCACAGTATTCATTTTAATGGCTGTTTTTTATTTACAAAAATATATTGCTTATCCAATTAATAGATAGTGATAAAGAAGTTGTCTTCAAAATACCCTTATATGTATAAAAAATGTGAGTGTGTGTAAAGAGGAATATTAGGTAAATCAGTGTTCATTCTGTTATTAGTTGTATGTTCTTAGGAAGATTGCTTGGATTTTCTATGCCCTACTTTCTTATTTATAATATGGGGTAATAATGATACTTACCACATAGGGCTTTAAAAGGATTAATCAAATGATGTATGTGAAATCTTTAACAGAATGCATAGCACGGGGTAAAACAGGCATAATAAATACTTGCTATGATTTTAGAGGAAGTCAATTATCGAGTTTAAAGGATGGTTCATCATTTTACGTAACCAACCTTCATACTTCACAGTCTGGTTATCTAAATTGTCTTCTACTAAAAAGAGGATGATTAATACTATTATTAAATAAACAGTATAAAACAGGTACATACATATAGCCATACAGAGTTGCCACTTATTTCATTCCCAATAATTGATAGATTTTTAAAAATTAAGAAAGAATGCCTGATTTATCAGAAAAGAGGATCATATAGCTATCTGTGATTGAATGACAACTATATTAACATAAGTATCCCAGAAACCACACAATATGCTTCTGAGTTCTCAGAGGTTAAAGAAAGCAAAAAGAGAGCTGAAATTAAAAATTGAAGACAAGGAAGGCAGGAAATGGAAGGGCTCTACCAAAGGATTCCTTTTAGATTATTATACAATTTAGAGTCTTTGGTTAAAAGCAACAGAAACTAATTCTGACTAACATAACCAAGTTAAGAACATCCTTCTCTTTCTGTTAAAATTTTATATTTAGAAAGAAAGAATCCTCTTAGTCTAGCTCATGGCAGATACCTTCTTGATGGCCAAGAGACATCAAGAAACTTACAAGAACCTCAGTAGAATACCCTAAAGGGAAAAAATAATTCTAATAAAGGAAATCAAGGTCCTAGTGTGATGGAAAAATGGATACTAAACAGCTAAAGAAAACACACAGCCACTGCAAGAAGGATGAGGTCCCAGTCAAAGGCTTTTATCTGCAATAGCTTTCAAGACTATCTTCCCAATAGACATCGCTTTTGGTGTATTGTTTACTCCAAAAGACAAATCAAAAGACCACGGTGACATGCAGAAAAAATGACCTTCTCACCTTTGCTGGATAGTTTTGGTTTTCTCCTGGAGATCCACCTCTACCTTTCTCCAACCCTATCTTTGGCATAGGAGGATGACCTAGATGGATTACATCAACAGGCTCTTTGCTCTGTAACCCAAATGGATTTGCCCAGTAGCAAGAGATTGGAGGTTGGAGAAGTTAGAGTATTTATTCCATCACCTCCCCACTGCCACGTTACATGTGGTCAACCCTTCCATCACATACTTCCATCAAAATGTATAGCTACTCATAGGCAGCCCATAAGTACTTTCTCCAGGTTCGGGCAATTGTTCCTCATACCCCTTGAGACTCCAGCCTGATAACATCTCGCCACTGTTACTACCTCCAAGGTCCCCATACAATTCCTTGTCAGTTCCCTTAAACTGCCCCACATATCTTTATAAATAGTTTCTGTTTTAAAGCATCAATTGCAAGTTTAAGAGTTGCATCTGGTTTTCTAGGGGCCAAGACTGACACATCTTCCCTTGAGTATCATTTCAAAGACCCTCTTTCCAAACAAAATTTTCTCCCTTGCTTGTTGATACCGAAAATACTTACAGTAGAAGAGTGAAAAGCATTTTATTCAACAAAGTTTAATATTTTATTTATTCATTGACTGATTCACATTCCACCTCTGTCAAAAATTATAATGCAAAGGAACTAACAGAAAAAGAAAGACAAAATCATAAGTTAATAGCTTAATAATAAATAATCAAGAATAATTACAGTATAAATATGGCAACTGTGTGGGTGGAGTTAGGGTTCATCTTCTGGGCGAAGCAAAAAAAATCTTAGTAAAGTAATGAGTTATTCATATTAGAAAGCAAAAAAATTTAAAGTACAAATTATCAGTGATATTACACTGTGACAGCTTCATTGCACTGAAGGTATAACCAACAGCAAAGTTCAATGGACTGAAGTCAGCTCTTTCCTTATTTAAATGAGTTTTAATGAAATTGGCAGGAAGGAAAGAAGAACATGTGAACATTATGTGAGGAGAATGCCTACCAAAGCGGCAATGGGCCAAAATAATGAGGGATGGGAAGAAATAAAACAGCCTTCAGAGATTATCGGTGATTTTCTGAGAGTCTATTCTTCCATTTAACTAGAATGAAATAACTAGAAAGCTGAATAGAAACATCCAGCAATTAGTTCCTACTAATACATCGCCCTGTCTCAGATAATCTATTTAGATTTTTGTTTGGGGCTTAGGTTTTTGTTTTTTGCTTGTTTGTTTATTTTTTTAAAAGACATGGCAAAATTAATTAAATGAGGGAATTTTACAATAGTACAATTTCTAATATAAAGCCTCGCTATAGACAATCCTATATGATTTTTTTAAAATTCTGCTAGAATTTTAATAACCATACTAACTACTATTGATTAGGTAGACCAATACCCCTAATCCCTCAAATGGCATGGGGTGGAGGCAGAGAGCAAGAGATCCTAAGAGTTCTCAATGACAGAAGCGGGTCTATCTCTAATGCTTAGGAAGAGGCCCACGTGCCTTATGCCCAAATTTCTAGTTGTAAATCAATCTAAAAAGCTGATAAATAAAATGTGTTTAGTGTTACAAAATTCTTACCAACTCAAAGAACTGACTCAAATGTAGATTTCTCGGATTCTGTGAAGTTTCACAGGAGAACACAAAGATGCTAGTAGATGCAAATCCAACCCCTCCCCCAACTCTCCCCATTTTTCTTACCACCCTGACTCCATCCCTAACTATGAAGGGCCTCATGCACATATGAATTGTTATGAACTGAATATTTGTACCCTCAGAAAATCACGTTGAAGCCCAAATGCTTCAGTATGGCTATATTTGAAGTAAGGAACTAATCCAAGTTAATTGAAGTCACAAGTGTGGGGCCCTGATCCAGTACAATTAATGTCCTTATAAGAAGAGACATCAGAGAGACCCCCTCTTCCAAATCTCCCTCTCACCGCAATACACACATTGAGGAGAAGCCATGTGCGGACATAGGAAGAAGTTGAGGAAGAGAGCCCTCACCAGAAACCAAATTGGTCAGAATCTTGATCTTAGACTTCTGGCTTCCAAAACTGAGAGAAAATAAATTGCTGTTGTTTAAGCCACCCCATCTGTGGTATATTGTTATGGCTGCCTGAGCAGACTAAGACATGTATAAACACCCCACACTGCATATCCAAGCTCTGTCCACACTCCCAGCAAATAGCAACCCCTTGGCCACCCGCTGTACCTAGAGGTGTACACAGTGATGACACAGGATGCCATCAAGAGAACAGCTCTGGGCAGAAACCATGCAGGCCCTGCAAGTCCACTCAGAACCATTTGGCCAGGTGTGGTCTGACAGAGCAGGCACAAGCTCTGGGTGGGTATGAACTTTTAACTCCAAGGATTCTTCACCCTGTAGAGAAGAGGATGAATAACAAAGGCCCAGAGGGTCCTCTCAAAAATAGGAGACTAATGTTCAGGTCTTCTATCCAGAGACTCAAATTTGATAGGTCTGTGGTGCCTCGAGGAAATTGCATTTTGTTTTATTTTTTTTTATTTTTTGGTCAGGATCTTTGGTGATTCTGGTGAGCATGGCCCATTGGAAAACACTGTTATAAAGAGGAAGCACTGTGAAATGGTTAAATGCATGGCTAAATGTGGTTAAATGCATTCTAATAAAAAATGTCTGGCTTTTGAATGCTTCCTCTATGGTGTGCTAGCCATGGAACTCTACACAGGTTACTTACCTATGCCTAATTCCCTCAGTGTCAAATGGGATAAGTATGGTACCTGTTTCATGTGTCTGTTATGAGAATGAAATGAGTGAAAACATATAAAACACTTACACATGTGTCTGACTTACAGTAAAAAACAAAATGTGAGAAAAATTAGTAAACATTAACTCCTATTTGAGATAATCATGGGATCAGTGTGGAGGGAAAAACATATTTATCAAAATAATTAATAAACTTTGTCTACACTGTACAGGTAAAGATAGTTAAACCAATGTCTAATGTAAGATTTTTGACAGATGAGAAATTTTAAATCTTCTACGCATTCTTCCTACTCACTCTCTTTCTCCTTCATTAATTCTCATAATTGAAACTTGGTTTGAAATATGAAATGCAATTGGGCTGCCAAGGGGATAAAACTGTTGTCTCTACATAGGGTGAAAGTCATTCTATCTCTGCTAAGTAAACCCCCATTAGTAAAAGTGCAAAGTCCATGTACACCTTGAAGAATTTCCCATTTCTAGGATTACCAAATGAATAATCTTGTGAAAGGACACCTCACTGCTTATTTCCAGCACACTAAATTCCTAATGACATTTCCCCCATGGAAAAGACATGCTTATTCTTACAGACTAAGCAAATGTTTATTCAGAGTACAGGTCTAAAAAAGCATATAGGCTAATGAAATAATATTTCAGATCTCACATTTCCATGTGGCAGAACAGGAATAGAAAGAAATCCTACTAAAGCTGGTACTGACATTCCCAGATGTGCAGCCATTAACACGTGCTAAAATAGGCTTTTTAAAAAGTCTATGTATTTTTCTCCAAAGGAATATAAAATACTGTTCTCCAAGGCGCCCACAATACTTTGTCCTCCTTAACTTAGGAGTTGTCAAAGCCACAAGAGATGTTCTGGAATATTGCCACTGTCATGAATGCCATGAGTGGGGATAAAGGAAGGCAGTGCAAATCAGTGTGAAATTTATGTTCCTTTTAGGTTCTTTTGAGTGCTTACAGAACCATACAATATTGATTTAGGGTAAGATGAGCCCAAAGTAGTCTATGCATCATTAAGAGGTTTAGTTGCAGGCCTGTTTATCCTTTATTGTTTTCAGCTGCCCAACATAACTTCTGGTGACAAAGGTGGAACTCTGTCAAAAGGCTTGGTGAGAGCAAACAATATAAATCCACCTCCAGCAGTCCTGGTAAACTTAACTGGCAAAATTAACACAGCCTCTGCCTGGACCAGGGGTATATGCGGTGCCCAAATAACTCATCTGGAGAGTACTGAAGCATTTGCTGTCGTCCAACATTTCAAATGTGTTAAAATAAAGTCCAGACATCATCAAAATAACTTACATCACCTAGAGTCAGAAGCTATTGATTAGTCATCAGAAAATGAAGTCACCAGTATCATCCCACAAAGCCTTAGGACCCTGCTTGCTATATACAACCCAGTACTCATAAACGCTGAGTCCAAGAGAGGCCTCGAACCCAACTGTGGCTTATCAAAAATCATGTGAGTATATTTGGTTTTTTCTTCATTGTTGTTGTTATTGTTGTTGTTGTTGTGCTTGGTGATTTGCTTTGTTCTAAAACTGCCCTACACCAGGGCCCAGCCCAAGAGGCACAAGATTCAGCACACCCAGAGGCCAACTCCAGACCAAACCAGAGTACTACCGGGTTTGACCTACGAGTGACACACCCAGAGGCAATTCTCTACAGGCACAAGAGCCTATAGGTACCAAGCCTCATTTGAGTGGTCAACCCTCATGCAGCAGATCATCCACTGTGGGCAGAGCCAAGTCTCACAACTAGTCAGTTTAGGAGTCAATCCCACCTACTGACAAGCCAAAAGTAATTAAAGGTCAACTTTAACAGAACAATATACACAACACATCTTTGGAGCACACACACAGGAGAATAGGGAAGTGGTGCAAGTCAAATATAAAGGACACACACTACATAAGAACACCCAGCAAAGAATAAGAACCCTAGGGGATCTACCTAATACATCAAAGCAAACACAGAGAGTCAGCCAGAATGGGGAAACAAAGAAACATGTCCCAAATAAAAGAACAGAAGAAACCTCCAGAATTGGAACCAAATGAAATAGAGGCAAGCAACCTATCAGAGACAGAGTTCAGAACACTGATGATAAGAATGTTTAAGGAGCTTAGTGATGACATAAAGAAGGATAGAGAAATCATAATGAACAACCAGTTAGAACTAAAGAATACAATAACTGAAATAAAGGACATACTTGAAGGAATTACCAGTAGGCTAAATGAGGTAGAGGATCAAATCAGTGACTTAGAAGACAAATTAGCAGAGATCACCCAAGTGGAACAACAAAAAGAAAAAAGAATAAAAAACAATGAAAATGGTTTAAGAGACCTCTGGAATAACATCAAGTGCAACAACATGCACATCATAGGAATACCAGAAGGTGAAGAGAGGAAGCAAGGGATCAAGAATATATTTGCAGTAATAATGACTGAAAACTTCCCTAACCTGGTGAAGGAAACCGACATACAAGCCCAGGAAGTGCAGAGAGTTCCAATCAAGATGAACCCAAACAGGCCCACACCAAGACACATTATAGTTAAAATGGCAAAGGTTAAAGACAAAGACAGAATCCTAAAAGCAGCAAGAGAAAGACAGCGGGTTACATACAAGGGAACTCCTATAAGACTATCAAATGACTTTTCTACAGAAACTCTGCAGGCCAGAAGGGAGTGGCAGGAGGTATTCAGAGTGATGAAAAACAAAGGACTAAATCCTAGGTTGCTTTATCCAGCAAGGCTATCATATAAAATTGAAGAAGAGATAAAGAACTTCCCAGAAAAGAATAAGCTAAAGGTATTCATTACCACCAAGCCAGCATTGCAGGAAATATTAAAAGGGCTTTTGTAAGCAGAAGAAAGATGAAAATAATCTAACTACAAATAACCAAATGCCAATAACTATGTACCTATCAATAATCACTTAAAATGTACATGGATTAAATGCTTCAATAAAAAGACATATGGTGGATCAGTGGACAAGAAAACCAGACCCTTGCATATGCTGTATACAAGAGACTCACCTCAGATCAAAAGAAACACACAGGCTGAAAGTAAAGGGTTGGAGTAAGATATTTCATACAAATGGAAATGTGAAAAAAGCTGGAGTAACAATACTTTTATCTGACAAAATAGACTTTAAAATGAAGAAAATAATAAAAGACAAAGATGGACACTACATAATAATAAAGGGATCGATCCTACAAGAGGACATAACCCTAGTAAACATCTATGCAGCCAACATAGGAGCACCTAAATATGTAAAACAGATATTGACTGACATAAAGACAGAGATCAACAGTAACACTATCGTAGTAGGGGACTTCAACACACCTCTGACAAGGGACAGGTCTTCCAAACAGAAAATAAAAATGGAAACAGTGGCCTTAAATGACACATTGAACCAGTTGGATTTAATCGATATTTTCAGAGCATTTCACCCCACTGCAAAATACACATTCTTCTCAAGCACACATTAAATATTTTCTAAGATAGACCACATGTTAGACCACAAAACAAGTCTCAATAAATTTAAGAAAATTGAAATCATACTTTGAAATCATACCAGTTGTCTTCTCTGACCACAGGGCTATGAAATTAGAAATCAACTATAGGAAAAAAACTGGAAGACACACAAATACATGGAGGCTGAATAACATGTTACTAAATAATGAATGGGTCAACAGTAAGATCAAGGAAGAAATCAAAAGATATCTTGAGACAAACAAAAATGAAAACACAACAACCCAAAATTTATGGGATGCAGCAAAAGCAGTCTCAAGAGGGAAATTCATAGCAATGCAGGACAACCTAAAGAAACAAGAAAAAATCACAAATCAACCGTTTATCCTTATATTTAAGGGATCTGGAAAAAGAACAGCAAAATAAGCCCAAAGGGAGTACAAGGAAGGAGATAATAAAGATCAGAGTGGAAATAAATGAAATAGAGACCAAAAAAATACAAAAGAACAATGAATCCAAGAGCTGGTTTTTTGAGAAGATAAACAAAATCGACAAACCTTTAGCCAGACTCATCAAAAAAAAAAGAGAAAGAGGACCCAAATTAATAAAATCAGAAATAAAAGAGTAGAAGTGACAACTGACACCATAGAAATACAAAAAAAACAAAATTTAAGAAATTACTATGAGCAACTATATGCCAAAAAATAAGACAATCTGGAAGAAATGGTCAATTTTCTAGAAGCATACAACGTTCCAAGGCTAACTCAAAAAGACACGGAAAACCTGAATAGACTGATTACTACCAGGGAAATTGAATCAGTAATCAACAATCACCCAACAAACAAAAGCCCTGGACCTTTACAGTGGAATTTTACAAAACATTCAAAAAAGAATTATCACCTATTCTCCTCAACTACTCCAAAAAATCCAGAAGGAGGGAAGGCTCCCAAACAATTTTTATGAAGCCACTGGGATCATAAAAAGCCACTGGGATCACCCTGATCCCAAAATCAGACAAAAACTTTACAAAGAAAAAAACTACAGGCAGATATCCCTAATGAACATAGACGCAAAAATCCTCAACAAAATATTATCGAACAGAATTCAGCAATACATTAAAAAGTTCATACACCATGATCAAATGGGATTCATTCCTGGTATGCAAGGTTGGTTCGACATCCGCAAATCAATTAATGTAATACACCACATTAACAAAATAAAAAGTAAAAATCATATGATCATATCAATAGATACAGAAAAAGCATTTGACAAAATCCAGCAGCCATTTATGCTAAAAACTCTTAAGAAAGTGGGAATAGAGGGACCATACCTCAACCTAATAAAGGCTATATATGATTAACCCACAGCTAACATCATACTCAATGGGGAAAAGATAAAACCATTTCCCTTAAGATCAGGAACAAGGCAAGGTTGCCCACTTTCTCCACTTCTATTCAACATAGTGCTGGAAGTTATAGCCACAGCAATCAGACAAGAAAAAGAAATAAAAGGCATCCCAATTGGTAAGGAGGGAGTAAAATTGTCATTATATGCAGATCACATGATACTATATAGAGAAAACCCTAACGATTCCACCAAAAAAACTATCAGAACTGATAAATGAATTTAGTACGGTAGCAGGACAAAAAATTAATATTCAGAAATCAGTTGCATTTGTATATACCAATAATAAAATATCAGAAGGAGAAATTAAGAAAACAGTCCCATTTATAATTGCTTCAAAGACTATAGAATGCCTAGGAATAAATTTTACCAAAGAAGTAAAAGACCTGTACTCAGAAAATTATAAGACACTGAAGAGAGAAATTAAAGAAAAAACAAATAGATGGAAACACATATCATGCTCATAGATAGAAGGAATTAATATCATTAAAATGTCCATACTGCCTAAGGCAATATACAGATTCAACTGAATTCCTATCAAACTACGAAGGACATTTTTCACAGAAATAGAACATATAATCCTAAAATTTATATGGAACAATAAATGATCCCAGATAGCCTCAGCAATCTTGAGAAATAAGAACAAAGTGGGAGGTATCACGATACCTGACATCAAATTATACTACAAGGCTACAGTAATCAAAACAGCATGGCACTGGCATAAAACTAGACACATAGATCAATGGAACAGAATAGAGAGCCCAGAAATAAATCCATACCTATATGGTCATTAAATTTACGACAATGGAAGCAAGAATTTACAGTGGGGTAAAGACAGTCTATTTAATAAATGGTGCTGGGAAACCTGGACAGACACATGCAAAAAAATGAAGCTGGACCACCTATTACACCATATGCAAGAATAAATTCATAATGGATTAAAGACTTAAATGTAAGATCTGAAACCATAAAACTCCTAGAAGAAAATATAGGAAGAAAGTTTACAGATGTTCCCTGGAGTAATATTTTTACTGATATATTCAGGCAAGGAAAGTAAGAGAAAAAATAAACATATGGGATTACATCAAACTAAAAAGTTTTTTCACAGCAAAGGAAATCATCAATAAAACAAAAAGGGATCCTATTGAATGGGAGAAGATATTTGTCAATGATATATCTGATAAGGGGTTAATATCCAAAATTTATTAAAAAACTCAATCAACTCGACTCCATAAAAACAAACAACCCAATTAAAAAATAGGCAGAGGACATGAAGAGACATTTTTCTAAAGAGGACATACAGATGGCAAACAGACATATTAAAAAATGCTCAACCTCATTAATGATTAGAGAAATGTAAATAAAAACCACAATGAGATACCACTTCACCCCAGTCAAAATGGCTATCATCAACAAATCAACAAACAACAAGTGCTGGCGAGGATGTGGAGAGAAGGGAACCCTTGTGCACTGTTGGTTGGACTGCAGATTGCTGCAGTCACTATGGAAATCAGTGTAGCGGTATCTCAAAAAACTGAAAATGGAACTGCCTTATGACCCAGCAATTCCACTCCTAGGTATCTATCCAGAGAAATCCAAAACTCTAATTCAAAAAAATGTATGCACCCCTATGTTTATTGCAGAACGATACACAATAGGCAAGACATAGAAACGACCAAAATGCCCATCGGTAGACAACTGGATTAAGAAACTGAGGTACATTTATACAATGGAATAGTACACAACCATAAAGAAGAAAGAAATCTTACCATTTGCAACAACATGGATGGACCTAGAGAACATTATGCTAAGTGAAATAAGTCAGACAGAGAAAGACAAATACCATATGATCTCACTTATGTGTGGAATCTAAAGAAAAGAATAAACGAATGAACTAATCAGAAACAGTCTCAGAGTTATAGAGGAAAAACTGAGGGTTGCTAGACAGGAGGTGGGGTGGGGATGAGGGAGAAGATGAGGGGATTAGAAAGCAGAATCGGTAACCACAAGTTTGCCACGGGGATACGACAGTCAATTTGGGGAATATTATCAATAATGTTGTAAAGTTTTTGTAAGGTATCCAATGGACACTTGTCTTATTAAGGAGACCATTTCAGGGATGGTGTAGTTGCCTGACCACTGCAGTGTACACCTGAAGCTGAAGGTGAATAGTAATGAGTGTCAACTATAATTATATGTGTGTGTGTGTGTGTGTGTGTGTGTGTGTGTGTGTGTGTGTGTGTAGAGAGAGAGAAAGAGAGAGAGTTACAAGAAATGGAGTATAGCATTAAGAATAGAAACAGTGGAAATATAATGGCTGTATGCGATGTCAGAGGGGTAGTAGATTGGGGGAGGGGGGGTTATTACTTTGTGAGGGGTATAAACGATAAATGTCTAACTATTACATTATTTTGTACACCTGAAACTAAAAAGTAAAATAAAGTAAAGAGTAAAATTAAAAAGTTCAGAGAATTGAAATTGACCCATCAATGGAAGATTAGGCATTTTTGCCAACGTACTTTGCTCTAAGCCCTTGGCTTTCAACAAGAATCAGTGCTATCAGAACTTGCCTTGTGAACTTGCATTTAGACAGGTGAGTACACTACTAGATGTACCCCTCTTGGTTATGTTTTACTGTAAGTCTAGTCTTTATCAGGAATCATATGCCTCTATAATCGGACCAGACTGTAAGTCTGAGGTTCCTTATTTATTCGTTCATCTATTAACATATTGAACCCCATTTGTATGCTCCATATGTTCCCCAAGAACATTCAGTCAATCCAAGTGTGAGATCGTTAAATAAACAATTTTAAAGCATAATAGCAAGAGCAATACCAGAGGACAGTGGGGAAAAAAATATACTGTTCTCTAATTTCTCTTCAGTTGGAATGCTTCATAGAGGCGGTGACATTTCTGCTGAAACTTAAAGAATGAATGAGTTAATCCAATGCCACATTGGGTACTCACTACATGTTGGGATATCGGAATACTGCAATGAATAAGAAAGATAAGGTTGCTTCCCTCATGCGGCTTCTTATCTAATGATGGAACAATAAACAAAACAGCAATTACACTATATTTTATCAAGTACAATAGTATAAGGAAATCATCATACCTAATAAAAAGAAAAATGGAGAAGATGAAGGTATCTTGTCTTATTCATCTTTCTGCCGTAGAACTGATATAGTTCCTGGTACATGGTTGAAACAACAGAACCTTATTAAATGAATAAATAGAGGTCACAAAACCTACATTGCAAGGTCCAAGATTCATTGACATAGATAAGGTATGAGCAGCTAACCCAGCTTTAGAAATGCCCTTCTCATATTGACCTAAAAATAATACAACTATTAAGAGAATTTTCCCTAGAACTCGGGCATCCAGAATGTAGCCAACAAGTCAATAAAATATATTGTCTCTCTGAGTGCAGGTGGGGATTAAAAAGGAGAGGGTATGAGAAATGGTAACAACCCAGCCAGAAAAACAGAAGCTACTCTAGGTAAAGAGAGTCATTAAGACAGGGGATTGAATATATTGGTAACAGAAGGGCTGAAAAGCTAAGCAGGGGATTGTGATGCCATCTGGACCTTAGCAACAGCAGGAAGCACCAAACACACCTAAGGATGGAGGGAACAAGAAGCTGCAGCTTCCTGCTGGAAGAACCTCATTGGAAATTTCTCCACCCACAGCTGGAGCCACAGAGAAGAAGCAGCATGCTAGAAACTATCAATACCGAAACAAAGTGATAGAGAGGGGTGCAAATACTCTGGTTCAGTGGTATGCTGATAATTAGGTTCTCCCTCTGCAAAACAAAAAATACCCAATTTGTAGCGTTTGATAATTTCCAAGATGGCTGATTTCAAAGTACTAATCATTAACAACCCACTTGAAAAATTAATGAGGATTTCAGAAAGTGTTCTTGCCAGTCAGTGTGAGCTGGCTCCAGTTTACCACTGGTGCTTCCCCCTTCCGTTCTACCAAATCCTTCTGCCCTGAAGCCAGGGGAAAGGGAGCCTGAAAAATAATAAAACATCAGTGGAACCTGGGCACAGCACTCACAGAGATTACAATGTAGTTCTCTAAGGAGTGCCAATCACACTTTATTCCCACGAATATTGCCCTGGAATTGTGCACCTTTCCGCTCTGCATATGCTCAACACAAAAATATTTCTATGTTTTCTGGCTGTTGGAACCATTGAAAATATATGAACTTTGAAGGAACACTTTGTTCTAGAATCACCCGATATTGGCCTTTCGGTTATACCAATAAGGATTCCTCTGGGTTCAGAAAGTGTAGAAAGCAGTGATTTTTTTTTTTTTTCCTGACCACTGCAACTGCTAAAGTGGAATTCTACTTTCATGTCCTAAGGAAAATACTTAGATTTTATAGCTAAAGAGGCTGCTTAATGGTGTTACATATGGACTGTCAGGATGCCCATGATTTATGCACAATAGGAAAGGCTTTTCAAATTTAACTCATCTGAAGTTATTCTTTCCACCCAAAGCAAGGAGGGTATAAAACTATCCTGTCACTGTCACAACCTGGCAAAAAATACATTAAATAAATTGAGACATGATTCACCCTACCTTCAGCCTTTTTAAGGTAAAAGCTTGTCTTTCATTGCTATTTTTTGCCTATACCGAATAGTCCTTGTAGATTTTTCTTTAGACTTTCAATAGTCTGTGTCATGGGTGTTTGATCTAAGAAGTCTCAAAATACGTGTCAGGGGAACCACTCCTCCTCTTTATTTGCTTAATACAAAGAAATTTTGTCTGAAATTGAAGTAGTAATGGATTCGGTTTGGACAGGGCTTATCTTCAAACATCTGGGATCTTAAAACAAGTACTACCATTGATTTTGTTTTTAAATATCCATCATTTTCCCCAGATGTCCCCTGGGAAAGAATTTGAAAGGAGTTGAGGTTTTTCACTTACACGAGATGGAGTTCAATTCAGCTCTGTTTTTATGTCTTGCAGCTATGTTGGGGATTACTTTTATGCTATTCTAAAATGCTGACTCTTAAAACAATGGGTTAGTTTTTTTATATTATCAGAGGCATGTTATGTGCAGTAAATATTTAATACAATTTTCGTCTTAGAGAAATCTCAGTGTATTTAAAAAAATTAAAAACAGTTGGGTATACAAAACTTTTCTGAATTACCAGTTTGGTAGAAGTTGATTGCTATGGGATCTGAATGTTCCATACATGACTAACAAATACAATGCTCACAACTCCATAATAGATATTGGGGGAAGCAGAGCAAAAAGAACATTCTGGAAATATAGGAGTTAGAAGCAGATAATCATATTATCTAGTAATTTAAAATAATCAAAAGATATGCAAATATTAACATTTGCTTTAGTCTTAAAAGCCACTCGCCTGAGACTAAGTTTTGGAAGAAGATTTAATGATTTAAATATTTTTGATATAAAGTATTCTCACAATCCTCATACCTGTTTTCTGTTTAAACATGTTTTTTCTACTTAATGAACCATTATAGTTCCCGAGTTGTGTATCAAGTGCCAGAATAGGCCTTTGTTGGGGAGATGTGTGTTTCCGTGTGTGTGTGTGTGTGTGTGTGTGTGTGTGTGTGTATCCATTTGTTGGGTAATGTGCATGGCACTGCTCATTTCCTTTTCTCCCCCTCTAGGAATTCTTTAATTTTGGATGTTCTGATGCATATTTTGCCAGCAATTTTCTATGAAACCCTAAACAAGTAACTGAAAGTGCTTAGATTTTAGTTAAATTCTTTACAAAAGGGAAAAACAATATTGATGTAAATCACAACGTTACTTAGATAAATTATTAAGTAAATCATTTTCCAGCAGTCTGAACAAAAACAAACCAAACTAGTGTCCATTCAGTTTTTTCTGAGACTCTCATATCATTTAACAATCCAGAGCAACTAAATCCTTACTTAATCAACTGATAGAACTAAAGTAACTTTAAAAACAATTAATTCCTATAGTTTATGTAGCTTATATCTTGAAAGCATTAGACCAATCATTAAGTAGATAAGTTATTATTAAGAGTATGTTAGGGAGATTATGTACATTTGTTACGAAACACATCACACATATAACTATCAAAACAGATTCTATATCCATCCATGGCATTTCATTTTCATTTAAATTCTGTATATTCCCAGTACTACCCTTGTTGTGTTTTTTCTATTTTTCTTTCCCCATAAGAAAATCACATTTGTATGTAGTTGCAATTACTATTTGAGTTATTCTGAAATTTAATTCTACAATGTGCGGATAATATAACAACCATCATTTACTGATTTAAAGCAGTTTATCTGATATATGACATCTCACAAAATTTCCACCGCAAATGAATTCCTACAAGTGTAACAAGGTCAAAATTCAAGTAAAATGTTATTTTTCTTTCAGGTTAACAGCTTTACTATTATTCTCATTCTACATCACTCTTTTAGGTGGGGATTTTTAATGTGCTTAATCATATATTCACATTTTTCTCAGGTTTTCCTATTTTATTTTTTGTATGCGTGTTTGTGTTGTCTTTTAATGAACTAGTCACAATGTCAAACAGTAAGTAACCTTCTGATATGTATGTGAACAAATAAGACTGGGAATTATTTTCCAAGGACTGGTGGAGCAGCTTCCCAGCAGGGTTTGGTCTATTATTTGCTGCTAATCAATAAGTAGTACAGCAAAATCAAGAAAAAACTTAAAATATATATGTTGAACTAAGTTGCCATTAAAAAGTCCAAAGCTTTCTTTGTAAAAAGCTGACTTCTAACTTGTATAGAAATCTATAGAATCCTGGAGGCTATGTGAAAATCCCCACAGAACTTTCTGAGAAAGAGACTTAAGCATAGTAATTATTGCACTGTTTGTGGTTACTGTGCAGTTAACCTCTTTCTGATGTGTCCTTAGGAACAAAAAGAAAACTGACATAACCAAGGTTTTAATGGTTTGCTTCCTTTTTCCCCTAACATCTTTGCATTAATAACTTTACAGTATGGGAGCAATAGGGGATTTTTTTAATAGTAGAGAAAAGGGTAAATATTAATCATGTTTAACAACCCATTCAGTATGGATAATGTTTAATCAGAATGATGCCGAAATATATCAGCAACCAAGAGAATGAATCTTGTCTGTAAACAACTCATACAAACCAGCTGGATATCAGCCTTGGCATAGGTTCATTGTGTCACAGAAATTTCCAAAAACACAAAAAGTTTCAGTTCTCTATTCCTTATGTCATTATCTGTAAGTGTATTTCTGATCTCTACTGTTTAAAAGAGTTATACATATAGACTTCAGCAGCAGAAGCAGTTGAATCTCAAAGCTTACAGAGGCTGACTCTCAAAGACCAAGCCAGATAAGCTCTCTTCAAACACCTCAAACAGAGGTTGTTGATAGCCAGAGAAGAACCAGAGCTCTGGTCTTCAAAATAATTTGTTTGTGTATCATCCTATAAAAAATGTTTCAAGACTACTTATGCTTTTGCTCATTGTTGAAATTGTCAGCTATAAATTTCACTCTACTTTTAAATAGTTGAAAATATGTCATTTCTAGTATATTATATATTGAATTTTAAAATAAACCTCTAACATCAGTCTTTTAAATGTACCCAATGAAATCTAAATTTGATACAGATTTGATATCTGCCATCATCTGTTAAAAAATTACTGATAGCTTTTATTTATCAGTCAGAAATTTTAGGAAAGAATATGCTTTTTTTCTTTGAACTTCCATTTTCATTTTGATTTCACTATAGAATATAATCTGAGGTGATGCAATATAATGCTTGAAAGTATTTTATGAATCAACCTATCATACGCCACTGTAACAAAAATGTGCATATAAATTGAAATTCTACTTTTTTTTTTCATGTCCTGAGATAACAAAGCTCTAAGTTAAAAAGAAAAAACAGAAAAAGTGTTATCAATAGTAGCCCAGTAAAATCAGGATATAACCATGTAAAGGAATACTATGAAACTTAAAAATCAACAATGACACACTCTACGTCTCTATATACTAATACAGAGCGTATCCTAAGGTATGTTAAGTGAAAAACAAGGAATGGAATAATGTATTAAAATGGGGAGTAAAATAAGAATTTATAGGACTGGTTGATTTCTTAAGCCAAAAAAAAAAAAAAAAAAAGAACAATCCTCTCAAATATTAAGGAAATATGAACAATCACCTATGGTAGGGGTAGAGCTGGATCCTAGGCAGATGAGGCAAGGATGGGAGAAGAATGTTCACCAAATAACAAGTAATCCTGGGTTTTGAACCATTGACTATTTGACATAAGCATATTCATGTGTCTGTCTGTGTGTGTGTAATTATTACTAATATACTATGGCAAAATACTCTGAAATATTTTAAATTTTGATAAGTAATAACCATAAAAATATATTTAAATAAAAATGTATCACCTAATGAGATGAATGGGGCTGAATTTTTCCAATTAGATTACAAATATGTGAATAAATACTATTTATCACTACAATGTAGCAGGAATAATTCCATTTCTACCCTATTTTTCATGGTATAGTTCATTTGTTTGGAAACCTGCTACACAATACAAGTAAATGGGAAAGGGAATTTTATATGGCCATTTCACTCAGGTATTTTTTTTTTAATTTCTTTCAAAATTTTATGTCAAAAATCTTATAGTGAACTATGATAAAAATTAATTTTAATTTTCTTTCAGATAATAACTGAATTCACACCTCCTTTTACTTTGTTTAAAGCAAATAACTGCACAACATTTAATTTACAAAATGATGTGTTACCTGGCTATTAGAGTCATTAACTGTTTCAAATTTGTAGAAGCACATAAAAATTCTGTAAAAAGTCATCAAAAAACTATTATTAATACCTGTTAATCTTTTACTTAGAGGTATCTTATTTAACATAAGTGTTGAGAAAATAAAATTATTGTTAATGTAAATAACTTTGCCATTACAACAATGTTAATTAAATAGTTTCATCCTGTCACGTTTTCAATAAATGTTCTTTAAAACCTTGGAGCTGCAGGTTTAGTTTATTTAATTTACTTAAATGTCTGCCATATAATCTAATTGGGAAAGCTAATCTTTATTGTCAAATTCATTAGCCCAATATGATTTACTTTCTGCCGGAAAATGTCTAACTTGTCATTCTATTCAGATAACTATGTACAGTCTCATGACAATGACCCACTTCTCATACCTAATTCTAAAATAGCTCGATAAGGCAGAGAACCTTACCAGGAATTTATCATCTAGAGTAAATGAGTCACATAACATCGAGTATTTCTTACCAAAGCTTTCTTTGTGTTGCTTTTTACTGTATCTCACTCAGGAGCAATTCATTCTTTGACAGTAGTCAAGGAATGAAACAGGCAGAGCTTTAAATCAATAAAAAAATCATCACTCCTACTGTCTCCCTCTGTGCTTTCTTAATTCAAAGCATCCTGATATAGACGAAAGGACATTGTTTCCCATATCACTCTTCACCCTTGAAATATGCTGTAGAAGAGAGAGAAATCTAGGATACCCTACCACAGGGTTTGTTGCTTTGTACAAAGGAGGTTTCACTGACATCATACAAACTATCCATTTGCTTGGGGGCCCTAGATCTTTTTACACCCAAGAGCAAAGCACTCAAGTAAGATTCAGGATGCTTTACCTTTGTAAACCGGGGGGAGGGCAACTGTGAAAAGAGAGGCAGGAAAGCCATGATACATCAACTGCCAGAGAGTTCTCAGATAAGTTTAGCAAAGAAGACATGATAGATGAGACACTAAAAATTGGTTCCTTTTAAAGCTTTGCTTTAGAATCTGCCCCTTGGAAAGTCTTTTGTATGCTGCATGGTACGTGTCTGGGGGTCCTCTCACCGTTTTACAGCCCTCTGCACCAGAAAACAGCAGATACCAGAGGACTCTACTCAATATTATGGTAGCATGTAAGCCTCCCTATGTCTTGGGAGAAAGGACATAGAGGTGAAAAACTGAGTATTTACTCAAAATTAACTAAGTTATTTTGGGAGAGCCCAAACTCTAAAGTGGCTGACGCTGTATTTCTTCAAAATGGCTAGATTAAGTTGTGATTTTTGATAATAATAAAAGTGGAGTGTCAGCACGTGAACAAGTCAAATCAAGTTTTAGTTCTGCATATTCAAGTTATCATGGGTAAATGCTCCCTATTATGGCGCAGATCAGACATGGATTTGGAGATAAATTTTACTCAAGACAATTAGTTCTAGAAGACAGGGGTCTCAAATTCTATTCTATGACAGTCTACAGTACTGAGCGGGAGAGGGGAAGGATTTCAACTATTTTAAATGGCAGAGCTCTTTTTTTTATTTCCCTAAGAAATGACACATATACACACGTACACACGTGCACACACACGCGCGCGCGCACACACACACACACACACACAACTATAAAAAGAAAGGTGTCCTGGTTGAAGCCTGAGTTGTGAGTCTGACTCCTCAGCCATTTGGCCTCCTCTTTGCCCTTCAGATCTGCTCCTGAGTCTCTGTCACGAAGACTTTAGATCCCATAGGACACCTCTGTAAAACACTGGGCTATGCTGATCTTTTTATGGACCTTGAAGTCAAATCGGCAGCAAAGTCAAAATTAGAACAAAGCTGAAAACCTCAAAAAAGTTTTAAAAAATGTACTCTGAAGTAACTAAGGCAGCACTAAAAGAGCTAGGAAGTCAGGGCACCTGGGTTTGAATCCTGGCACAGGCATTTATAAGTTTTATCAATGACTTGAGTCATAAATTTAACAAATTACTAAACTGACCAGTATCTCAATCATGCCATCCATGATCTCCTAGTTTACAAGATAGTCGGAAAAGTTACGTAGGATCCATGCAAAGCGCCTGATACAAACCATCTACCTGATACATCATAGGGGCTCATCAAATGATGGATAAATTAATGGGCCTTAATAAAACTCCTGGGCTTTTAATTAAGTTGTGTTTGGCAAGGTTCCCTTCTGTGTATCTCTTTAATTCCTCCCCTCTTCAGCAAACACACCAAACTTCTTAAAGCTTATTTGACTGTCTTATCCTTGGGACAGAGAAAGAAAAAAAACGTATAAATTCAGACTTTTTAATATCCAGATAAAGAAAATAATCCTAGGGCAGATGACTTAGGTCCAGAGAGAGGAAAGTGTTGAATCACTTTTATACCCTTCTAACACAACGCCTGATAGCTCAGAGCCCAGAAAGGTCAAAGCTCCAAATAAGAAAAGGGAAGGTGGATAGAGGGGGTCACACTGCAGCAAAAGTGTATTCTGATAGTCCGGAAATAAAATAAAAACTATTGTAATGTATAACAGAGGGTCATCATAATGTTTCAAATTACCCACCAATGATTAAACGATCTTCAACATTTTTATTTAATAAATAATGACCATAAAAATACTACAATCAAAAGTATTTCATTCTTTTTTAAATCTTTAGCACTGAAAGTATTTGGTTTCCTTTCTTCGGAAAATCCACTCATGTTCATTATACATTCACTCAAAAGTGACAGGAGGTATCATAGCATAGTGCTGAAAAGTAGATGTCCTGTAGGTACACTGCCTGATTTCAAATGCAGTAAGAGCAGTTGAGTTCAAATCCTACCTGTACTTATCCTTAAGTACATGTATGTTAACTTTGAAACTTTACCAATCTGTGCAATGGAATTAGCAATAATAAATAATTCACAGGTTTGTGTTGAGAAATGAGTGAAATAATCCAGGTAAAATGTTCAGTACAGTTTCTGGAACATAGTAAGGACTCAGCAAATACAGGATATTAATATTAATACTACTGCTAATACTACTGCTAATGCTACTGTACGATAGTGGTAGTAGTAGAAATAGTACTAGTAATAGTATTGCTAGTATTAGTATTATATGTAGATATTTCAATTTCAAACATTTCAGATGTTTTACTACTGGTTCCCCAATGACATTATAATTTTCTTCATAATAGGGTCCATTTATCACTTTTTAAAAATCTGCCACAATTCCTAGCACAGTTCTGGACTTGTAGCAAATATTTCTTGATTGAATGATATAATATATGCATTATAGTTGGATGAATATGAATTCATTTGCATTTCAACTCAACTACTTGAACATTTGAAACAGCTTCACATTTGATATTTCTGTTTACTCAACTTTATGTTGCGAACAGCTAATTAGGGATGATATGTCACTGTTTGAGTTTTGGCAGACTATAACCTGTGGATTTTAATACAACCAACTGCCTAATTTATTTACATTGGTCCACATGCCAAGAAAATATATTTACATCGAAGAATATTATTTCGTTAAGGAAAATCAGAAAAATGAACTTGCCTAATGATGAATCAAAAATTTAACTTAGAGAAATGGTTTTATTGATGCTTTCATTTATACTGAGCTTTATTTATGTCAAAAATACTAAAGAAACAGTATTTTGTCCCGAGGGATATTCACAGGTATAGCACTAGCCAAGTAAACATGTCATTAGGTGTGGTAGTGTGTTCAACATTTTTCAAAGTAATAGGGAACAAACACATTTCAGTTAAAAATAAATTTGAATTCTGATGTCCATGCAAATACCATTTTTAACATAAAAATTTTCAACTGAGAGTACTCTCTGTGAAAAAAATCATGAGACAATTAACACATGTTTACTGAATTCAATTTTGTTCTACTTTTAATTTCTATTCAACACAATTAAAATTAAATAGGTCTCTAATTTCAACAATATGGAATAATACATCTCATCTTACTGAGTTATATATATTTACATAAAACCATAATGTGTAGTCTTGTTTCCTTTTTAAACTGACCAGTTGTGTCTAGCATAGCTAAATACATGTAAATTATCTCTCAAAATCTCGTGGTGCATGCAATTGCACCAAGAAATATTATGGTGTAAAATTATATAAATTGAATAGATGGCATAGATATTAGATATAGAAGTCCCCCCTTCTCCATGGTTTCACGTTCTGTGGTTTTAGTTACTGTCAGTCAACCACAGTCTGAAAATATTAAATGGAAAATTCCAGAAATAAACAATTCATAAGTTTTAAATTGCACACCATTCTGAGTAGCGTGGTGAAATCTCGAGCTATCCCACTCCCACCTGGGACATGAATTATCCCTTTGTCCACCGCATCCATACTGTAGACGCTCCCCACCCATTAGTCACTTAGTAGCCGTCTGGGTTATCATATTGACGGATGTGGCATTGCAGTGCTTGTGTTCAAATAACCCTTATTTTACGTAAATATGGCCCCAGAGTGCAAGAGTAGTGATGCTGGCAATTTGGATATGTCAAAAAGAAGTTGTAAAGTGCTTCCTTTAAGTGAAAAGCTGAAACTTCTCAACTTAAAAGAAATAAAAAATGCTAAGATTGCTAATACCTATGGTAAGAGCAAATTTTCTATCCATGAAATTGTGAAGGAAAAAGAAATTTGCTGGTTTTGCTATCACAACTCAACCTGCAAAAATTAAGGCCGCAATGCATGATGAGGCCTTAGTTACGGCAGAAAAGGCATTGCATTTGTAGGTGGAAGACATGAACAGAAAACATGCTTCGTTTGATGGCAACCTGTTGTTCCAGAAATCACGGTGCCTATACAAAGATATCAGAGAGGGATCCCCTGAAAAGAGTAACACCGAGCCATTTACTGCAAGTAAAGAGTGGCTACACAGATTCAGGAATAGGTTTGGCATCTTGTCATTTCACATTATCACAAGAAAAAGGGTGAGTACAGTAAAATAAGATATTTTGACAGAGAGACCACATTTACACGTCTTTTATTACAGTATATTGTTATAATTGTTTATTTTATTAGTAGTTATTGTTGTTAATTTCTTACTGTGCCTAATTTATAAATTAAATGTTATCATAGCTATGTATAGGGAAAAAAAGAGTACATATAAGGTTCCTCAGTTTCAGGCACTCACTAGGGGTCTTGAAACATTTCTCCTACAAGTAAGGGGAGACTATAGACACATAGAATAGTTAATAGATTGATAGAGGCATAGAGACAGACTTCAATTATTAATGTAATTATTATTTATAATAATCCACTTCATATGCTCTTTTCCACTCCATATCTCTTAATTCTTTTATCCCTCTGAACACACTGTGAGGCAATAAATAATTAGGCATATAAACACAATTTTTGATTATGTTAATTTCATGATGGAAAAAAATAACCCCAGGAAACTAGAATTGCTTTTTTTTTTTTTAAAGAAAAGGACAAAGAGACATCAGAAAGACAGGTGTGAAAAGAACTAGAACCTGTTTTTGACAAGCTAATATGGATGACTCAATACAGTAACGGACATTATTTATTACCATTCTAATATCTATTCTACACTTCCTTACTTGATCTGTTTATGTCAATAATATTCCTCACCCCACCCCTCAAAAAAAAAAGAAAAAACTAAACTAAATCTCAGTTTTCCTTTCAGCTAGGAAAGGCCAAGTCCTGATGAATGAGATGTTAGTGAGAGGGGTAGTGGGGAGGCTGGGGGTGGGACTTAAGCAAGGCAGAGCTTCTAGAAGAAGACAAAAATTTGAGCCACGTTAGAGCCACTGTTTCTTGCATGATCAGGAACTCTGCAGACCCAGAAACTCACTGCACTGCCATCATCCGTAGGCTTCCATGGTCAGAAAGCTGCTGCCAGTTCCAGAACCAAGTCACCTATAATATAGCCACTAGCAAGATGGATGACCCTTACCATGTCAGTAGAGGAAGGTACAGACAGAAAAAGAAGCTGAATTGGGTACTGAGTGCTAATCCAGCATGTATATTGAGCTGGGAGTAGGATTAGAGTGAGATGAATGAGGCATATAGATGTGAAATTTTATGAGGCACTCACTCTCAGGGTTGTGCAAGTGGCCCTGAATGAGCCCACGATTAAAGTTTGTACCCTAGGCATCTCGCTTGCTTCAAGCTAGTTCCAGCCCTGAAATCCATCACTCTAATAGAATGAGAGGAACTGGATTTAGAACAGGCGCAAATAGATCTAGGAAGGAAAATTAGAAATGACTAAAACATTGTGTGTGACGGCGGAGAGAGGGGACATTCTTCTAAGTGTTCAGTAGTTTGTGTGATTGTTCCATGTGTTTGTAAGAAGAAAGTTTTGACCACTTTAATTCGTGTTATGGAAGCAAGTCAGGCTGTGTGTAGCATAAGGTACCAATGACTGCATCTCATTGCCTCAGCCTAGCACTTCGGCTATAGCTATGGTGGATAATTCCATGTGATCTCAGACTCACCTAGAGCTGAAAGCTTCCCACTTCAAGTACATGTGGCCCTACGTCTTGACCTATGACCTTTCAAAAGCCCCAGGAGCCAACACATGCAGCCTTATGTGCAGGAAGTGAATCACCCCAGGGACAATCCTCTACCAAAGGTGAAAAGGAGCCAATGGTTAAATATCCCAGCCCAGGGTTTCTCAACATACCTGTGATAGAGAACCAACTTCCTTCCTTCCTTCCTGTAAGTGTTCATCCATAGGAAACCAATACTTTCCCTTTTGCAAAATCACACACTTAAATGTTGCACCAATGTCAAATTGCTACAACAGATTCTTAAAGCTTATTCTGACTTTCTGAAATTGTTGTGGACGGGTAACAAACATCCTGGACACTTTGAAAAGCACAGCTTTCACCGTTGTCTTTCAGGACAAAACTTCTGGAAGCCATTCTGTAGCTTCTCAAGAGATCATAGCCAAATCAAATCCTGTTTCCCGCAGCAGTGACCTTAATAAGCCACTCTTATATTGACTTTTCCTCCTTCCCTGCCTCACTCTCCCCCCACCCTCTCACTTCTGCTTCCTGTATCTCCCTACCCCCACCCCAGATAAATGACTTGCACAAATAATTCTTATCTCACATTTTACTTCCTGTGAACCCAAACTAAGACACTAAAATGTCTACAGTCCTGGGATCAAGAGACTAAACATAAAGAAAAGTTGTGAAATATAGATAGATACAGAGGGAGAAACAAAAATGACAAATAGACCATTCCCAAGGCAATAAGAAAGGGATCCTCACATCTGTCACTCCTACAATGAAGGAAACAAATTATAGAAACTTCGTGATATTTATCGACTCTCTTGAGAAGTAGGGAAGGAAATATGTCTTTTCATGTGTTAACTCTTGTTATTCTCTACTTTTAGGTAGAGCATTATAAATAAAATTCTGGGTAGATATATTTACTATAGGAATACAAAGAAGTTTATTAAAATCTATTAAAATCTGTAGATTTTGCCATTACCTAAAGCAAGTTATTAAACTTCTCTACGCCTTAGTTCCCTCATCTAGAAAAATGAGTTTGATCTTAGAATATATTTGATATGCATCATGTTACGATTAAAATAGAGTCTGAATAAGCATTTGGCAAATTAGGTATTATTAAATAATTATTTTATCTCTCATTACTTTCCTTTTCACTCATGACACTCCAACCAGATGATCATTTTCCTCGTTCTCAGTGTACTATATTCTTTCCTGGTCCTGTATGCCTGGAATATTGTCCACCTTCTAACAACCCACATCCTCATTAGTTGTAGGTTAACTCATGTTCATCTTAAAATAAGCATATTTGTGACTTTCTCAAGATAGTATTTTTGACACCTTAATCTGTATGCACCATTAACGACTCTCATTCTTCCCCATATTTTTTCTGTAACACTTATTGCAATTGCAATTTAAAAACTATTCTATCATGTTTTGCTGATTGTCACCCTGTTCTCCATCACTTATATGGAGGGAGGAACCTTGTCCAGTAGATCCTTGTGCCTAATATAATGTCTGGAATATAATAGGTACATACAAATAGGCACTGTATAGACACATTCTTTCTGTCCCCATTTTATATGAGGCTATGTATTGCCTAGAACAAAATAAGAGGTTGCAAGTGAGCCCACCTTTCAAAGTGAGTTACTAGATGACCAAAACAGGACTGGCAAAGAGAGTGGCCAAAGACCAATCTGTGACCCTTGCCCAACAGCCATATGAAAAGCCTGAACACAATACTGGAAGGGAATAGACATAGGAGATTGTTCTTCTCTCTCACCTTTAACCTATGAGAAGAGCTTCAAGAAAACCACTTGAATGATTAATACAAGATATGATCAAACAATATGGTGAATGTTTAAATTTAAAAATAAATATTACAGTAAAAGACACATTGCCATTAATCCCCCTCAAAACACTCCCGTTCACTTCAAACACACTTATCCCTTCATTCTTGCCACTTTCCAAAGCAGTTCTGGAAGTCCTCTTTTGTGAGTGTCCTTAGTTGCTCAGTTGTGGCTGCCTCGATGTCCTGAATCAATTCAAATATTTACCTTTCATGGTCATTTTGAATTTCGGTGAGAGCCAGAAGTTGTACGATGCCAGATCCAGTGAATACTGTGGATGAGGACACATTGTAATGTTTTGTGTTTGTTTGTTTGTTTTTTGACAGAAATTGCCATACCTTAAGCAATGTGTGTCATGGAGGCTTTCCATTGTGATCAAAAACTATGGTGAATGCTGATGCTGAGTGCCATCCAACAGAAAGTCAGGGATCTTCAATACTAGAAGCAGCACATCAAACTTTGGTAACAATGTGACAATTTTCAATTTATTCAATGCAGTCAGTCAAGTGTGAGCTACGGTTGAGAGAAGGTGTGCCATAAATCATCCTCCATTATGACAATGCTACATGTCACACTTCGTTTCTGGTATATGGCAATTTCTGTCAAATAAAAACATTACAGTGTGTCCTCATCCACCTTATACACTGGATCTGGCACCGTGTGACTTCTGGCTCTTCCCCAAAGTCAAAATGAGAATGATTGGTAAAAGTTTTGAATCAATTCAGGACATTGAAGCAGCCACAACAGTGCAACTCAAGATTCTCACGAAAGAGGACTTCCAGAACTGCTTCAGAAAGTAGCCAGAAGAATGGGATAAATGTGTTCACAGCGAGGGAGAGTATTTTGAGGGGGATTAATGGCAGTGTCTTTTACTGTAATAAAATTTTTTTCATTTAAACATTCACCATATTTTTTGATCACATGTCATATGTGTTCCCTGCAGTTGGGGGCACACAAGACTGTTGTCTGAAACACACCAGAGAAATTGAATTATAAGAGGCTGGGCTGTGTTGGCAGTGAGGATGAATGACTATTTCTTGACAGGCTGGAATCATTTTACATTCTTTGTAAGCAGACTTCCTAAAATGATTATGTTTCCCTAACAAAAGGGATAGAACTTTCAAGTATAGCGCAAGATAACCAACCGGAGGAGATGATTAATCCATATCTCAAGAAATTGTGGTGAACATTCCCAGTGGGAGATGTCTACAGAAGCAATGAAAGTATTTCATGAGACAATAATTCCAGCAGGAATTTTTTTTTTCTCTCTCTCACATTTGCCTATCCTTGCCCAATCTCAAATCCTTGGACAGATAGAGACAGCTTAGTGGTGAGGGGCTGGAAGAGGAAAGAGGGAAAGCTAAAATGGAAACCTCCCTTTCCCACAGCAGGTTCCAACCTGAGGCAGATCCTAGCCGAGGAAACAATAATTTTCTATTAAGTTTAGAATTCTAATTTTACATTGTAGTGAAAACAATAGCTACCAACGAAAACTTCTTTGTGACTGAAAATGCCAAGAGGATTTTTATTATATGAAAATGATTAGAAGAGTCACAGATCCATCTCAAAACTTTACTCAAGATATGAGAAAGAATAAGCCCAACAGAGTGCATTTAAATAAACAGTCATAATGTGGTAGGAGGAGAAAAATTATTTTCTATGGAGTGTCTATGAAGTTACACTCCATAGAGATGTATTATTTCAACATAATGGTTACTTTCGAATGAGTGAAAAAAATGAACATAAATAGTCCTATCACCAATGTTTACTTTAACAATTTATTGATGAACAGAGTTACGGCATAGGATTTTAAAAGGCAATCAGCTTTTCCTTTGTGCTTTAAAATTATGTACAAAAATGAAATAAATTGATTATTTTTCTTGTGTTATAAAATATAATAGAATGCTGGATATATTTACTGCATTAATGATTCTGAAAATTTGCAAGGCATTTAAATGTATGCTTGTAAGCAGAATTAATAACTTGACTAACTTTTTTTTAGTTTATTATCCATGGCATATTACATAGAAAACTATTTGAGGCTTCATTAAAGTTTTAAACAGTTATGAAATAGCAATATTCACCACATGGTTTAAATATTTCATGTAACATCTTTAATCACCTCTTTATAATTTACAGTATAGATTGTAAAATCATTACATATGTGCATTAATAATTAATATGTAATATCTTTTTATAAATATATGTCATAAATGCATTTAAATCCTTTGCTTGAAGGTAAATATTAGAGTCTCTTTTATGACTGCTACACAAATAATAATTTTATTTTAAACTTGTGTTTTACACTTAGTTTTCCAGGCCAGATCTATTGTCACCTTCCAAGGACTATCGTGGTAACTACCCTTTGGATTATACAGAAAATTTCTCTGTGGTATTTATTAGGACTATTCACAGAAATGAAGTTTCCTCCTGGATATGTGGCAAGATTTTATATTCCTGTTCCCTTTGAGGATAAGCATGGTACTCTGACTTGCTTTGGCTAAAGATATACAAGTGGAATTGATGTGTCACTTCCAGATGGAAATTTTAAGAGCCCCAGTACAATTTCCTGGATCTTGGAAGTGTGTGTCAAGATGCAACTTCTTTTAACCTGGGACCTTGCCTTAGCTTGCATGCCCACCCATGTTAGTCATGTAGCATGAGTGAGAATTAAACGCTCTTATGCTCAGACACAGCAATTTGAGAATTATTTATTCTTGCAGCACAATCTAGACCAGGAGGTAGCAAAATTTTTCTATAAAAAGCCAGATAATAAATATTCTAGGTTCTGCAGGCCACAGGGTTGAGAAGGAGAAGAACTTGCCACCCAAAAATATGTCTTTCTGGGGATGTTGATTATTTTAAGCTGGTTATTTTTAAGAAATAAAAGACTCAAGAAAAACCTTTGACTTTCTCCGAAACTACCTAAAAGAATTTAGATAGAGGACCTGCTCCAGGAAGGGAGATATCATTACAGATAACTATAGTTTAATATGACCTAGGGTGTGACAAACATGGAAGAATGCAGCAAAGTCTCTTTGATCAAAGTTCTGTGTTCATTGTTAAAGATAGCCCAACACATATTTGTTTACCAAACATTTGCTTTTCCATCTCCATGTGAATTACCTTCCTGCCCTTGGAAGTCCCAACCACTACAGTACCCAACCCCTCCTTAACTCAACATGACATCTAAACCTCAACTGCCCAATTTCTCCTCATGACCCATATTTTTATGGAACCCCCTTATAGATATATATACATAATTCAATTTGGTTATTTTCTCCTGTTAATCTACTTCATGTCAATTTGATTATTAAACCAACCAGAAGAATTAAAATGGAAAAGAAAGGAAATTCCCCACCCCCCAGCAAGTCTCTGTTGCAACTAGGGTTTCCAGGTGGGAATTCCTGCCCATTCTCAGGAGTTTTTTTCACTTTTCTGTTCTTGAATCCCAAGAAAAGATGGTCAGGAAATCAGGAAAATTGACTCCTTGAACCCAGGTGGTTGGTAGTATCAGCTGTCACTTTGTGGAAACGATTCATTATGGAGAACAGAAAACAGTTTATATCTCTGGATTTGGGAATGGGAAAGCAAAAAAAATTCTTAAGAACGGGCGGGAATTCCCATCCAGAAACCCTAGTTGCAATTAATTAACAGAACTATAACGAAAAAGCAGCCATAGGGGGAAAAAGGTAAAGGAATAGCTGTGACTATATTCCAACAAAACTTTATTTAGAAGAACAGCTGGTATGGTGAGACAATTTGGTGTGTGGAACCCTAGTTTTCCAATCCCTGATCTACCCTGACTGATATAGTTTCATAATGGAGTCATGGGAAATACATGAAGGTGAACTTAAAATCATGTATTTTGATTTATTACCCTGATTTTTTTATACCTTGGAATTTAAACTAATACTTCCAAAGAAGTTTTCAGATTCTTTGTGGTTTTCATTTTCCATGTATGTTCTGAATAGCATTAGGACTGTGTTTAAGGTAAATGAAAAAAATAAATGTTTCTATACCCTTGAATTGAAATAACCAAATATTTCTCTTTTTTCTTGGACTAAACAAATTTCTTGACAAGGTGTGGAAAAAATTGTTTTATACTTTAATTATTCGGTTATAGGAAAACAAACCACTGCAATACGTCAGTTTTTATGATTGGATAGAGATACTGATATGGTAGAAAATTTTCATTCTACCCTTCTAAATTCTTTAGCTGGTCTAATAATCGAATTAACATAAGACAGATTACCAGGAGAAAAATAAACTGAATTATGTATGTTAATTATGTATGTACAAGGGCCCCATAAAAATATAAGACCCAACAGCAAGTTGGGCAGTTGAGGTTTATATGCCATACTGAGCTAAGGAATGGGATAGGGGCCTGGAGCTTCAAAGGGAAGAAGGGTAATTCACAGGACAATAAGAGTAGAAATTTGGTAATACCAATTTAGATGATTAGATGTTTGCCCTGCCATACAGATGGGTCATTCAGATAAAAAGTTATCTCTAGTAATAGCCCTCTGCTGGATCTTGATTGCCTTCAACGCAAAATAGTCCACATGCCAAAGTTGCACATTTTGGGGAGGCTCATTATTCTGAACGCCTTCAACACAAACACAAATTTGCCTGAATAAACAATTAGTGAAAAAAAAAAAGAGTTCCTCAATCCAACAGGAAGTCTTTTCCCTAAAACTCAATAGTGTTAGATAGGTGGGAATCTGGCTAGAAGTGCCAAGGGTATATGTTAAAGAATATATATTCATATTTGTACACATTATTCACACACATACAGATAGCTATAGTTAAAATGGTTAGAAAGGAAAATATCTGAGAAAGCATCATTTCTCTCCAAGGGAATTATATCCTCTGAATCCAATCAATAAATAAAATTTAGATCCCTCTTCTTCCTTGTGACTTATATTTAATTTTAGTTTAATAAACTGTATTCGAATTCCTCATTCTTTTTTCTCAGAGTAACTTCTTTGTGAACATTTAAAATAAACAGTAGTAAAAATGTTAAAATGTATGTGAAGTACTGAGCATTAGTGTAATAAGTAACCACATATTTCAATGAACACACTATTTTTTGGCTGTTAGCTACTAGACCTGTAAAGAAGTCATTATGTTTCTTTCCATACAATTCAATGAATGGATTTTTGACAAGGCAAATTATAATAATTCCTTTGGAGCCATTGCTTTTTCTCATGTGAAAGCCTTTCAGCCTTGGGATTATTAGTATAGTAGATTCTTATGCTACTAAAAGTGTTGATGAATTGGCTGGCCTACAAGAATACTCATTTAATTAAATTTTTTTCTATTCATAAATGATTAAAAAAAAAATAGGTTACATTATAGACTAAATGCTTCCCAAAGTCCTCAATTTTCATTCTAGTAGATGTAAACAGAGGTTAACAAAATTAACTTAAAGCATTTAACTTTCTTATGTGGGGTGTGTGTGTGTGTGTGTGTGTGTGTGACTATAAACTTCTAACCATGCAAAATATGCATTTGCTCTGATTTTCTAGATTCATCCTGGAAGAAATATTTAGAGTCTGGTATTAAACCCATCAACATTGTGGGTTTTAATGGAAATGTTGCCCAGCCTTTCATGTATTACTCTAAATAATTAAAGATTTAAAAATTCCTGCTTTGGTTTTTACCATGTAGATACATTTATTCCACTCATTAGTGGACCGTCGTATAACACAGCCCAAATTAACAAAATGCAAAGAATGTCATCCCAGCAGGAACCCTGGAACATGAAATGGATTTCTATCACGGAATTTTTGTAAGAGCTCATTTGAGTACTCTCAATATGCTGTGGTAGTTACATTTATGTGCCCAATTCTCTGGCTTAATCTTATGATTTTTCTCCATAACAGGGTTAAAAGACCTTACAAATAAGCAATGTATGTGGATGGCTGTTGTTCTGTTTTCTTTTGATACTTTTTCCCTACAGGCTTGATTTGTAATTAATATACAGTTACTTACATGGAGGTCTTGAAATCTCCCCATCCTCTTTTATATTTCAGAAGAATCTATTTGTTTCTGAGGAGTTGAAAAATTCTTACTACTCGAACTTAGACAAATATGTCCTCTTTAGAAGAGCTATTAATATCTTTAAAACATAGTCTTTCAGATGGAAAAGATAATGTTATTTAAAAAAACCTATGAGATATAGTATTAATTTTTAAATTACATGCTCTGAAAGGGAGCAGAATTTGCCACCCCAAAATAAGTCTCTTTGGCCTAAGAATTATTTTGAGTTGATTATTTTAAAACAGAAGAGAGGACGAGAGAGAGAGAGAGAGAGAGAGAGAGAGAGAGAGAGAGAGAGAGAGGAGGGAGGAAGGGAGGAAGGAAACAGCAGACACAGAAGCTCTGAAAACCAAGTCAAATTTACCCTTTTGTAAAAGACATTTATATTCATAAAGGAAATCTTTATCTGTAAGGGTGCCTCCCTCTCTGTAGTAGGAAGAGAAAGACGACTACATCTCTAGAAACTTTTTATCAATGAAGACGTCAACAACTTAGATCTGAGTAATAATCATTCCCTTGTTAATTGTTACTATGCTTTTCCTGGTAACCTCTATTAACAGTAACCCCCTCCCACACCCCACAACATCTTTCTTTTCTCACTAGTTGGAAATGTTATTTAAGGTGATGATTGGAGCCACTTGGGGAAGTTTATTCACTTTTACTATCTCCATGTATACAGGAAGTATACATGTTACCAAACTTCTGTTTGTTCTTGTCCTGTCTAATCTGTCTTTTA
Source organism: Rhinolophus sinicus (assembly GCF_036562045.2). Taxonomy (NCBI): domain Eukaryota; kingdom Metazoa; phylum Chordata; class Mammalia; order Chiroptera; family Rhinolophidae; genus Rhinolophus; species Rhinolophus sinicus. The sequence continues at coordinate 18,498,688 of NC_133761.1, read as the reverse complement.
TTCTGGGGGTGGGGGTGTGTGAGGGGTCTCTGCCAAGAAAATAGAAGCATAGAGGGTAAATTATCTTTCATTTCCTACAGTTCAAATCCATATAATAACTACTGATTATCTACTGTAAAAATAAGGAAATTAGTCTTCTTTTACTTCTTATTTTTTACTTCTAAAATTTCCTGGTGTGTATGCATGTCTACAATCATGCACCGCATAATAATGTTTCAATCAACAATAGATTGACCATATATGGTGGTGGTCCTGTAAGATTATAAGAGAGCTCAACATTTCCTATTACCTAGTGACATCATAGCCATACATACATATGTAATTAAATGTGTTAATTTTCTCTTCTTAGCTGTCTCATGAAGATTTAATTATTAGACCAGCCAGAAGATCCTTGAAGGGTAGAAGAAAGTGTTTTTCTCCCATATAGAATACATGACTAAATAAGAAATACACTGAGAAAATTGGGTAATATATGTATTTTTTTTGATATTTTTAATTTTCCTTCTCATCTTAAAAGAGTATTTAAAATCTATTAGGTTCATAAACAGTTTTGATAAGATGTGTGCTCACTGCTTAGAGTACAACATTCCTTCTCTCCATTTCTAGCTCCCAATTCCTTTGTTGTATGAACACTCCTTTTGATAGTTTTCCACATAATATACAGACAGAAAAGAAAAGGTACTAGCTCTCTCTGGGCAATTTCAAAACAAATAACTACTGTAAACAGGCAAGAGTTGTTTGAACAACAACCCTTCTATAGATAAAATGAGTCTGTTTTAATCATATTATGACATAAAGCCATATTTTTATGGTTCCTTGTTATATTAAGTAAGTATACTTTGAATATACTGTATTCCAGTAAATTCTGGCAGTCTTTGCGTAGTGTCAAAATAAGAAACATCCAACCGCGTAGGGAATTTGTGTAAGAGTTTATTTGAGCCAAAACTGAGGACAATGACAGGAAGCAGAATCTCAAATGGTCTGGAGAATGACAGTGTGCAGCATTTTTTATGTATGTGGCATGAAAGAGGGAGGTAAGGAAGATGACGGGGAAGTAGGAGAAAGCAAGGCAGGGATTGAATTACAGGATAGTTAAGAGGATGAGCTCTCTTGAGAGTAGTTATGCCTTTAAGGGGTCTGAAAAAAAAAAAAAAGATCTCTTCTGGCACTTCAAAGGTGTGTTAACCTAGATGCACAAGAACAATGAACAGGCCTGGCTTCAAAACCTTTCACTAAAGAAGCTACAGACCTGGGGGCTTGACTCCCCACCATGACCTGCCTAGTTAGGAATTTATGATTAGATCACCCTGTGAAGTTACTTTTCCTTAGATTTATTGCAGTTCCCCATTTTTGTTCACAATAGATAGGTAAAAAATAATGAAAGCAGGTTGAAAACCTAATAAAATATGACTCATAACAAGACATACAAATATATTACTTAGGGAAATGTGCTTAGAACAGTTCACGTTGCACTTTATTCTTCAATTATTTTCACACTTAAAATATTAATTATTTAAATCTTGCCATCACCACCAACATACATCCTCATATTTTTCGATCCTCAGCTAAAATTAGCCCTAACCACTGCCCTAGCACCAAGTGCGAGGACAACATCAACGAGACAACCCTTCAAAACGTTCAGCTCCTCACTGCCCAAGATTTCCTTGCCACCACTTGTAACTCAGCCTGTTCCTACCAGGATTTCTTCTCCTACTAAACTACTCTGACAACTACTGTTATCAAATCCATTTATGAGTGGAGCAAAAGTTGTTTGGGTAAAATAACCCAAATCATGGTGGGTAGAAGTGAGAGTGAAAAATTGAGAACATGATGAGCACAAGTAAAAATAACTATTTTGAGAAGAATGGCTGAAAAGGGGAGAAGAGGTGTGATGAGGGAGTAGGTTTGAGATACTGTGTTTGATTTGTTGTTGTTTTAAAAAGGAAGATACTTGAGCCTGTTTAAAAATGAGAAAAATGCCCTTGAGAAAGGGAGGCTGACCATATAGAAAAGAGAAGGGAAGAGCACAATGGATGGATTTTGGGCAGGAGGGAACTGGACAGGAAGGCAGGAGGGAATTGGACCCAAAGTTCTAAAGGAGAAATTGTCATTAAAGAGAAGTAAGAGCTCTTCGGTTCTCTTGGCGAGGAGGAGGAAATGATCAATGCAAATGTGGGCAAATCTCTACTTTGGCAGTGGTGAATGGAAGAATTTTCTATAGGCGGTTGTGTAATCCGCTGAAAGTCACAAGGAGGAGGCAGTGCTTAGCATGTTTAAGGAGAATGTAAAAGATACAAAACGGCTATAAAAGACAGCGTAATGGATATTTCACCAGAAAAATGGAGGAAATAACCAAGCAGTATTAAAAACTCATTTGAATGCAGTGATTCCAAATTAATAATGGTTCTATGGAAAGTAACCTCACAGGGTGATCTGATCACAAATCCCTAACTGGGTAGGTCCTGGTGGGTAGTCACAACCCAGGCATATAATGTTTATCGTTGCCTTAAGCAAGCCCTGTCCATTGCACCTAGGTTAACACACCTTTGAAATAAGTATAACCACACTCTAGAGAGCACGGAATCTTGTTAACTATCCTGTAACCCAAACCCCACCTTGCTTTCTCCCACCTCATGTCGTCTTCCTTACATTCCCTCCTTAATTTCCAATGCATAAAAGAAACAACAAAACTGTCATTTTTCTAGAGCATTTGAGATCTGGCTTCCTAGCAATTGTCATCAGTTTTGGCTCAAATAAACTCTTATAAAAATTCTCTACATGTTTGGACGTTTCTTACGTTGACAGAGAAAACCACAGGCCCAAAACAGTGACACTCAGGCTGAAAGCCCATGAAACTCACCCTAGATTTAATACCTAATCTAATTGTAGTTTCAACCTTTCCCAGAAACATAATCTTAATCAACCAGTCTGGAATTTTCTGATCAAGCTTCAGTAAGGTAATCTGTCACACTGGCCCTCTCCTCCCGCATAGAAAGAGGCAATCTGCGTGATAAAAACCCTTCCAGCTCTCTTACCCCAAAGAAAGAATGTTCTGGCCCAAAGATAATCCTTTCTTTTCTTTTGCTAATAGCTCTCTTGCCCCACCCTTCTTCCTATAAAAACCTTCCATTCTGTACAATCCCTCGGAGCACCCTTCTAGTTGTTAGATGGGATGTTGCCCAGAGTCATGAATCACTTAATAAAGCCAATTAGATTTCCAAATTTACTCAGTTGAATTTTGTTTTTTAAAAGATTCAATATTCCCTCTGGTGTGACCATCTTTAGTAATACTCAGTTGTGCTCAGTGGTTAACTCACATGGTTAACTGGGGTGTTATGCAGAATGAGTTTTGCTAGGAGGTGTGAGAAAAGAACAGTATTTTTTTTTTTTTTAAATAAGGGCAAAAAGATACTGAAATGACAAAGTATACAATCTCAGCTGAATGATAAGGAAAAATAAAGAAATGGTTGGAAAATGTGGAGACGTTGTAGAAGAGCAGAATTTGTCATCCCCAAACATGTCCCTTTGGATTATTTAGTCTGGTTGATTTTAAGAAACAGCAGACATGAGAAACTCTGAAAACCAAATAGAAGTTACCCTTTTTAAAGAATAGTTACATTTGTAAGGGAAATCGCCATTTGTAAGAGTGTTTCCCTCCTGTACCAGGAAGACGGGGGTGACCTTCTCTCTAGAAACTCTTATCAATGGAGACTGTATGAACTTAAATTAGCATAACAACCTTACCCTTATTACTGTGTTTTTCCAGTAACCTCCAATAACTGCCTCCCACTGACAACATCTTTTGTTTATAGCTGGTGTTTAAGGTGATGGCTTGGGCCATTCTGAGAAGCTACTCAGTTCTCCTGGGTGTCTCCCAGGTACACAGCAGGTATACATGCTTTTAAACTTTAATTCGTTTTTCTCCTGATAATCTGTCCCGCGTCTATTTGATTATTAGACCAGCCACAAGAATTTAGAAGGGTAGAAGGAAATTGCCCCCACCAACAACAAGATTAATACACTATCAAGTTTGAAGAGGTGGGTATACTAGCTAAAGTTGTAGATTATTTCATTCCTGACTACCTTAATGAAGCAGAAGGCTACATTTTCCATAAAGAACCAAATTGGGGATATAATATAACTTGAACCAACTTTGTAAATTGCAGGTCATCCCTTTTACTACATGAAATGTTTGTTTGAGAGTCAAATTCACAATTTCACACCGAAGTTCGCATTTGTTTTTGTAAGCAGTAGGCATGAAACAATTGTTTTTAAAATGTACTGAAAAGCATATTCTCAAATGCACATTTCCTAAACAAAAACCTACAACTATTTGCTGAAGTAATTACTAGTGCAAGTTGGGTGGCCTTAAGCTTTTCATCTGAAAGTTCCAACCAGTTCGGATTCTGTACATCAAATAACATTTGGTGTGGGTATATATACACATATACGGATAACGAATTAACATTATATATGAAACCACAATAGTATGCATTCCTTTATAATGAAAGGCACAATTGAGTCTTATAAAAAAGAACAAAAATAAACAACCACAATAAAGACATTTATCCCCAAGTTTAACTTCCTCGTGTAATTTGACTAAGGTTCAAGATTATTTTTGTTTTGTTCCTAAATGTCCTTGGGCTTTCAAATAAAGTTAATAATTGTTTTTGAAAAGTGATTATGTTCCTTCAAAGGTAAGACATGATGCAAGAAATATCAAATGAAGGTGGTACTCTTATGTTTATGAACAGATAATGAAAATATTTCAAAGTTTAATGGCTTAATAAAATTACTTTTAAAAAATACCTACGATCTATTCTATATTAAAGATATTAGTTTGGTTGGGAAAGAGCTGAGAAGGGATGATAAGAAAAAAAGTAATTTCTAGGTATGTCATGGGACAAATTTACTTCTTATTCTTATCCGTCAGATTCTCACTACTTAAGTAAACATCTGGAAAGTAGGCTAGAGAATTCAACTATAAAGTTTTTTGTTTTTTTTTAATTCTACCAATAGAATGTCTTGTTCGTTAATTCCTGAATTGTTTTCTATAACCCTGGAGTTTTCTGAGGTTGCAATATATAAAGCAAATAAATGAAAACTTGGATTTACATAAAAACATTTGCTGGCCCAGTTAGTTTTTCTATAACCCGTTAACATCTGACAGTGTTCAGCAAATAAATTATGCCTCTGTTCAGTGAACTAGTCTCCACTTAATGATTTGTTTATTTAATGGAAGCCTATTGTTCTTCCTAGGAAATGTAATATATCAAAATAATATTTGTTGAGTCTAGCAAGGCACTGACCCTCAGTGGACGTTAGCCAGTTAGCAGTAATGCGTGCAACAGGAGAAAATGGATACAGCACATATTCAGACCATTGGAGTCAGAAGGAACCTTAAAGAGTCTCTTGTTCAATTCATTCATTTTACGTAGGAGGAAATGGAAACCTAGAAAAAGTGGCCTGCCAAAATTTGCACAAGTACTTATAAACTGGACCAGGACCAGAGCTCAAGTTTCAGATTCCATATCCAATAATCTTTCCTCCAGCTGATGAACGTAACAAGAAGAGTACCACTTTTGTAACACATTAGCTCTGTACAACCTCATAGTTTTATAGCCTCTTCAACCTATTGGAGAACTAAACTTGATAATTAGCTTTAGCACTACAAAAATATTTGGTATTTTCCTACTCAGAACACATCGTAGATTTCATGAATAAAGAATGTAGGTTTATAAACTTATAATGAAAGTTTATATATAACCATCATTTAGCCCTCAGACTATTCAAGGAATAAATGTCTACTGAAATTATAAATTAACACAGAAGGAAACAAAAGTGTAATTACTTAAATGGTTTTCAACTGTTTCTTATTTATAAACTTATGATAATTTTTCACTTTTGGGGGGCTTGAACAATAGAGAATATTGTATACATTTAATCAATTCCACTATATCCATAAAGTAATCAAATGAAATGAGATTGTGCTATGTATCTTAACTAATAGGATAAATGTGCAAGATTTTAACTTTACAATATTGTCATATGTGTGTAGAGGGTAAACTTCACAGGCAACAGTTGTGAAATATTTATAACTATAACTTATATGTCCTGCTTCAACAACTTTGGGTATAAAATGAGATCTCATTTTTATATAATATTGCAATTAAAGGACCTAAGATACCATCTTAGACACATTTTGGTTCTTCCTATTCTTATCTTTCCTGTGATGCATTCAACAGTCACCTGGGAGCGCTCACTAAGCCGTGGTCACTGTCAGTACATAGAGAGAAAACCAAAAAACTTGATCTATCCACCAAAGTCCCATATGTTGGTTCTGCTGCTGACGTGGCCTGCCATGTGGCATCACTGTTCAAAACAGGAGCTGCTATAACCCAGATTTTCTTGCCTACTGCTGGCAATATCTAGACATGCTACCCCAAAATATAGCACTGACGCATTCTAGTAGCCTCTGCCCTGTACTCGAAGATTTCATGTCACTTGAGGATAATTCATAACCAAAACCAAAGTCTAGTAATGTCACTTTCTACTGAAAAAACAATTGGTGACCGAGGAACACAGCATGACACATTATAATGGCAGTTTCTCACTCTGCAGTTTTTAGGATGCGGGCAGCAGAGCATCTTACCCCGGGGCTGAATATAATGTGGGCTTTTCCACCAACTTATAGGCCTAAACTGCTAACATTAGGGTCTTTCAGTTTACCAAGACCTGTCGACAAGGCCAGTGTGGGTGGAACAGGCAGGATCTTAATTTCAAGTTCATAATATGCGTGGAAGTAGCATTTCCTCAACAAATTAGGCTTTGGGTTTAAACATGGGCCATCAGTTCAGGTACCCCACTCTTGTCCTCCCTACAGGCTGACCCATATACTTACTCATTACGTTTTCTTTCCCACACTTCTCCCTTCTCCTTCCCATATCGTTTTCTTTCTTTTCTTTCCTACTGGATCATTCACAAAAATATGCAAATATAATATTCCAATTAATTTTTTTCTTCTCTTGATCCTGCTTTCCACTTCATTTACATATCAGTTTCTTGCTTCTCCTTTATAGCAAAAAATAAATAAATAAATAAAGTGGATTTTCAATGTCTCCAAGCAAAGTCTCCTCTACAGTGGCTTACTGTCTACATCACTTTAGATTTATAAGTGGTTGCCATTTTTAATAGCAGCCTTGCTATGCTTTTAAAGAGAGAACAAAGTCTGAGTCTATCTATTAGGTCTTGTGCTACGAAAACAAATTAAACAAAAATTGTATGAGATAATTCATCTCATACAAATCTGTTCCATCATCCTGAACAATTGAATATGGTAAGGGTGTTAAATTCCGATGCTTTCTTGGAGATAAATTGGGCAGCAGAGATACAGTATAGCTGCTTTTACCACCACCCAATCAACCCCAACCTCTGTGCTTTGCTTTCGTAATTGAATGTTAACTAATATTTATTAAGAACCTACTATGTATTTGACCTCACATTGTCCCCTACGAGTACAAAAAATAGGAAGATATAGCCTCAACCCTCAAAGTTCTTACAGCCTAGACAAAAATAGACATGCAAATAGCATGCATAACTAGTAAGGTACAAAAAAATTACAGGAGCAAGGAGCAGCTATTTGCAGGGTGAATAGGCATTGACCAGGAAAGGTAGTAGAGAGGGGCCATTCCAAGAGGAGAGAACAGCATTTGCAAATGCAAAGAAAAGAGTAGGGCTCACCACAAAACTGTCTAAGTTACTTCCTATTTCTGTAGTATAAAGCTTGTAGCAGGAATAAGCAGGAAATAATGAACACAAAAGTATGGGCCACATCTTGACAGCCTTCTAAACTATGCTAGTTTTGATTTTATCCTCTAGGTCCGTCATTCACAAATGGACAAAGGCTCTGGGGAGAAAATAGGAGAATCACATGGGAACTCTTTTCCAAATACACATGGTTACCATATGTGTTTTGAAAAATGTCTCAGATGATTGATAGAGCATCTCCTCCTTTCAACCTAATTTGAAAAATCACTACTGTGGATTATGGACAGTCATTGTTGAATTCTGAACAAGAAAATGAATGATTAAAGAGGTTTCCCTGATATCCAGAGTATCAGACTTCCATGGACATTGGGTATCACTTCTTGCCCAGTTTCTACCTCGTACCTATATTTAGCACTTTGGCCAATCCCCAGAGTAGATCGAACTCCATAACACATTAAACAGAAATGCAAATATTTTGCAGAAAATATCAGGGGGAAGGGCAGAAAATAATTTGCTGCATACAATAGAAACTTAATAAAAACTTCACATCAGATGTCTATATTCCTCTTCACTGCTATTTTCTCATTCTTCCTCTTTCTTTTTCCCTAATTTCTAAAAATCCCCTCAGTCGTCCTGAACAATTTACCTTTCACCCTCAACTTGTGTATTCCATTCAGAAAAACAAAAACCTCACAGTCATTATGTAGTTTTCTTCAATCACTTCCCTTGTTAGTCTCACCCCTCGATTACAAATAGTTTATCAAATTATTCAATCCTTTTAAAGGATTATAGAAGAGGTTCTATATTATAGAAGTGTGTCTCTATTATATATATATATATATATATATATATATATATATATATATTTGAAACATCAGTGTCATTATTCATTCATTAATTTTATAATAATTTCTTGAGTGCCTGCTATATGCCAGCCTATCTTAATTCATAAGCTACTATTTGGTTATATGTCTTGGCATCACTATATCTCCAAGTCATAAGAATGTTCTCATAATAGTAAAAGACAATCATAAAAATATAGAATTAATTTTTTTCCAGTTATGGAAGTATTATTGTTGAGTGTCTGAAAAAGCTTTTTCAGAGAAGTCTTGACCCTCGCATAGTCTTCTTTTAATGAAAAAGGCTTCCATTCTCTAATAACACTCCTAACCTCCTACCTAGCGATAGAGAAATAGAATGAGTATCTTCTTGCCCTTTTGTTATCCAGATAACAGATTTTCCCCTTATTTATATACAGGCTTGCCATCAGTTAAAAAAATAAAAGAATTTAATTCCTTTCTACACATAGGAAATTTATCCAAAGAAATCATATAAGTATGATTTTATGATTCTTACAATTTCACATCTCAAAATATAGTAAAATTTATAAGCACAGCAAAACAAAGGCATCTATCTAGTTGTAAGTATCTTCCTAACCAAGGGTAGATGGTTGAAATTCTCCTCATATCTTGTTTTCAAAATGCCGCACTGCCGTTTTAAAAACTAATTTGGTGAGCCACAGTGTAGGATGTAGAGACAAACTGCATTTACTCTGAACTGTTTCCTGGAGAAATTGTTTCGCCCTTCAACAATCAGAAATTACAGGAGGACATTGAATTACTCCCACCTCAAATCTAATGCTCCAGTTTGGAATGTTTTTCTAAGAAGTAGATTAATCTGAAGAATTCCATGTTAATATCTTATTTATCTAAGTCAAATATTTAAATAATACATCAAAACTATCCTTAAAACAAAGCATGCTTTTTTAAAAAAAACTGCTTTCAGACACAGAATACTTTAATGTAGTTGTTTACATTTTGCGTGTAGACAATTCTTTTTGAAGATAGCAGCTTTGAGCAATAGGCAACTATTTCAGGAAAATAGATTATTTAAAACTAGATTTTTATGTCAGATTTTTTTTAAAATTTTGTTTTTGTTAAAATATTACACAGACGAAGATTATTAAAGAATAATTTAATGACATCCATCAAACAAAGAAATTAGAGAAAAGAAGCTAGGCATTTTCATCAAAACACCTTAGAATTCATTGTGGGTTGAAAAAAAGTTATTTAAAATTCATTATAAATTTAAAAAAAACCTGATAAGGCATGTGAGTTGTTTTATTTAATACCATAAACTCTTATCTTTGTCTATGAAGTAAGCATATAGTATATGTAGGGTTGCCTGCTTAGCGAATAAAATAAAGGATGCCCAGTTAAATTTTAATTTCAGATAAACAATGGACAAATTTTTAGGGCAAGTATACTCCATGAAACATTAGGGACATACTTATATTAAAGAAAAAAAAAAGATATTTGCCGCAGCCTGTATTTTTTCTGGAAAGTTTAAGTACATGAATAAAGCATTTTGTCTTTAAAGGAAAATAATTGGATAAAATGCAAACCTTATGCTGCTTTGATGTTTGCTGAGTCACTTATAAATTGAGGGCCCATCCTGCTCACATCCTGGCATAAGGTGTTTATGATTAATTTTAAAAGTTTGGACCTAGAGATCTGAGTGTTCTCAAGGTTCATGGCATTTGAGCAACCAGGATACCATAGACTTCTGTATCTGTTTTAAACTCAAAACATTGACTAACCAGGAAAATCTGGTAAGTTTAATCTGATGGTCTTTGCTCTGTTATGATTATTCATTACCACATTCCCTCTGAGTGCTACTGGAATCAATTCAGTTTAAACAGCAGTGTTAAATTAATTTATCTCTCGAACTTTCCAAACCCCCAGCCACTTTACACATTGTCCCTTACACATCTGATCATTCTTTGTTCTGCACCGTAGCACAGCCCATTCTGCTTCTCACTCCTGTAATATCTTCCACTTGTCTGTATACCTATTCAAACTCTACCCTTTTCTAAGTCTCAGTTACCCCAGCAAGCCTTCCCCAATCACTTCCATCAACAATGGTTTTCACTCTCCTGAGCTCTTCTAGCACTTTATTACATAATCAGACAAAGATTAAACACTTGTGAAGGCACAAATACCTCTGGGTGCATATACATGCACATACAAACTGACACCTCATGCTAAAGATGATTGAATATCCCCTCTTATTTTTCTCCCACTGGGGTGGTTTGCACAGAGAACATCTATGTGGTATCTGTGAGCTTTGAAAAAGTCAGGAAAGAAAGGAAAGTGAATGTTACAAGGTACAGTAAATTTTATCTGGGACCCCTTTGAGGTTCTTTGAGAAATGTATGTAAAACATTTATTTTTGGCCATAAACTAGGGTTTTGCTTTATTTTAATTGCAACACGACTTCAAGATTGTACCAAATAAGGGCCCACATCTATAAGATTACGCTCAGTTAACATCCTAATGATAACTAAAAGATAGGCTTAAATGTATTTTATGTGCAATGTATTATCCTAAGCACTCTACATGTGCAATCTCATTTAATATCAAAGAATAATGGATGACGTGCTTGTAACCAAAGAACCAGCTCAAACTGGCTCTGACCCATTTCATTTCAAATACCAAAGACCAAAACTATAAGTCATTCAGCTGAAGGATGCACAGAGGGGACAAGTCTTGGCGTCCCCCAACAAACCAAAGGACTGGGACTTGACCAGAATTTGAACACCAGAACCCTTTCAGAAGCTAAAGGTCCGCTGTCCAGGAAAACCCAGTGCTGAAGCCCCTTACCACATTTTTTACCTTAAATGGACAAGTTCCAAAGCTCTCCAATCAAAACCTGCCCTACCAGCCCTTCTGCATTCCAACCTGTTCCCACTAACCCCTTAAAACGTGCCCTGAACTTTGGATTGGGGAGACAGAGTTGAGCCTTGCCTCTAATCTCCTTACCAGTGGACTTCATACTAAAGCCTTTCTTTTCTCAAAAGCCGATGTCATAGTATTGACTTTTATGTGTATCGGGCAGCACACCCTCACTCGGAAACACACTTTCTATTTTCATTTTATAATTGAGGAGAATTAGATTCAAAGACGTGTCATAAATTTCCCAGTCACATAGTACTTCAGATGAGTGCAGGTGAAATACACAGAGTTTACTATAATTCAGGCACTGAGCTATATTTGAAGTGTCAAAATAGAAGAAGAATAAAGAAAAGAAAATGAGGGGGAAGATGAGGGAAACAAGAGGGGGAAGAAGAGGAGGAAGAAGAAGGAGAGAGGGTTCTTGGCCTCCTGTATCTAATATTCTAATAGAATTCTATTATATTCCATTATTTGCATACATGCAAATAAATACATATAGTCATATATATAATATTGCATAAAGATCACAAGCAAGGAAGACAAAATGATTAGTTTTGTGGGACATGAGAAGGAAGAGCAGGAGCAATGAAATATTCACAAGAGTGTTACAAAACAAGAATCTAAGTAAGTATCCTTTAATATACTTAATATACAAGGTGGAAAGCACACGTGCCTATGTGAAGGGTTGTAATTATGAAACCAAATGATGTGTTGATAACACTATAAGTAGCTCAGTGAAGTAAAGCTGGAAAAATCATAAAGGACCTCCCACGCATATAAAGGGTCTTGAGTTGTAACATGGAAAAAGATGGGGAATGTAATACCTCATTATTCAAAAATAAGTCCAAATGCCTCTGTATAAAGTCCAAACTCCTAAGTCTGATAGTCAAAGCTTTGAAAAAAACTGGCCCAGACTGACTTTTAAAATTTTATCTTCAAGTACTCCTACAAATATTGCTCTCCAAACAGGTCTATCATTCATACACAAAATATACCATACATACTTCTTCCTTTATGCTTTTGGCTGTCACTTTTTAATATATACTTAGAATACACACACACACACACACACACACACACACACCACACACACACACACACACACACACACACACACACACACACACAGAGTTTCTCCATTAAAGCTCTGCTTAAATTCCTCATTTTCTTCTCTATTTTTCAATTACTAATGAGTAGCCCATCAAAACATAGTTTCAACAACTAATACCAGAATTGCTTTTAGGAAAGTAATTATTTATTTAAAGAAAATACTTCAGTGAGCCACTTGGCAGTGGAAGATTAAACTCTTAGAGGATTAGTTGGAAGACAGAGAAAGAGACAAGATCTTATTTGCTCCTCTTATTCTACTATCTTTGAGAAGCCTTTAGTAACCCCTCCCCCGGACTTATCATGTATTCCTTCCATGTGCTCCAGAGAACTCTAGGTTACCCTTGGCTAACAACCATCAACTGTACAGTAATGGCCAGTTGACTGTGCAACCACACTTCCCGCTAGACAGTGGGACAGGTGCTCTTTGACAGCAGGAATTATACAATTACTACTGTTCCTGTAGTGCCTGGCACATCATAGGTGCTCAAAAGATGCTCTGTGAATGAATGAACAAAAGAACCCGACCACAATAGACAACAGTTCATGATTATACCTACTACAATAGTGAGGATCAATAATTTCTCAATAGCAACGCAGTACGTTGAAAATATAATAATAGAGGTTGAAAAATTAGCTAACACACTTCCTTAGACAATTTGTATGTCAGAAGAATATTGTATTACCAACTGAAGCCATGTCACAAAGGAGAGTTAATGACCTCACTTGACATAAATAGGCCGTGAAGACAAATTAACTTTGAATCACTGTAGTTGCTAGTGATTAGACTGAGACTGTCTATAAAATTGTACCTGGGGCGATAAGATGCTAAAGACGCCATGAAGTTGGCCTTTAGGTATCACAGGGTTAATCTGTGTTCTGAACTTTCAGTGACACTGGAGATCCACATAGATCAGTTAGAGTCAGGCAGAAAGTCAAAAGTACTCAGATAAATATTCCCTTATCTCTTTAAGATCTTCACCAAAACAGTCAGAGTTTCAATCCTGCCAGATGAATGCGATAATTATTTCTAACGGTCTGTAAATAATGAAAGCAATCAATGTTAACTTTTTTTTTTATTTTAGTTCAAGTCTATTAACCCTTACTGGATTTTAGATTTGTCACTCCACTCATTTACAAACTTATTCATTTAGTCCTTCACTTTTTAGCCACTGTGAATTGAGTAACTATTAGGCACCAGGCACAGAGTGTTAGGAACATGATGGCAAACAACATATACTTGGTTCCTACCCTTCCCAAGTTTATAATCTAGCAGGAAAGACAGACATTGAGCAAGGAATTGAAAATGTGATGAATAATTCTGAAGGAGCAGTACAGAGACTTGCGGAGTTTAGAGTAGTGTGATCTAACCCAACACTTAATTACAATTTTTAAGAGTAGAATAGGATGGAATACCACTGGGGAACTCAGTTGGCCCACTTAAGAGAAGTTGAGAGAAAGTTATGCTAACTGGATGTTGTTTTCCTGTCTTACAGTGCAAGGATAAAATAATAATAATAATAATAACAACAACAACAACAACAACCATGGTTTCTTTTTTTGGGGGGAGGTGGATTATTTTGGTAGGGGAGTGGTCATGGTTATAGGTTTTCAGAATCTGGGGAATGGAGATAAGGATATAGAAGTTCCCAGAAAAGGGACTCTGAAAACTAGGGAAGGAAAGAAGCCGGGTGGAGAGAAATAACCCTACTTCAGGCAGGGACACAAAAGGTGTCCTTTACCCCCCTTCCAGCTTTTCTGACCAGTGGTGGCACACAGGGATGGTGGGGATGGGAGTAGAAGATCTTAAGCTTCCTCATAATTTCTACCAGCCTTCTTCAGTACCCTTTAATATGGACAACTGAATTTCTCAGTCTTAGGCTAAGTGTAATTATATATTTAGAATGATTTACCTTTTTATAAGCTCTAACATAAAATCTAAATAGAAACCTAGTCTTTGTTACTCAAAGCATTTTTTAAGACAAATTCTCTGGTACTATTCCCTTCCTACACCGCACACTTCTACCTCCACTTTTTCTTCTGGACACCATCATCTGGAAATTCTGGAGCATTCAAGCCTACACCAGGGAGGGTAATGATCTATGTTGTCATGTGCCTTGTGTTTTGCACTGGTGGAGGCCTTCCTTTGATTGACCTATGCAGTCACTGGCTGCTTAATTCTTCACCCTGGATGACCCCCATTTATGACCTAGATTCTTCTTCCCAGCAACAGAAGAAAACAAAGGGTCATCAGTTTAAAGAAGAGGTTTGCTTTGATGCACTTAACATTAGAGGTGGTATTCATACACGTGCAATAGAGAAGCTTGGGGTCTTTTGTTCCTTGGTTTAATGGTTAACCTTTCCCTAATATCTCTTCCTTTAATGGGCTTTACACTTTTCCCTTTGATCATTTTGCTTCCCTTTTAGAGATGAGGAGGCAGCTTCTGTCCACCCACCCAAACCACCACCCCTTTTAGCAGCTTTCCTTCTGGCCCTCACAACAGCTCCTAGGGTATTGGCAATGTACCCTCTTCAGCAATGTACGCTTACTAGACTATCACCATTACACTTGTCACCTTCCTGATTAGCACCTCCAACATTCACCCCCATTTCTAAGTCCTTGGGAGGGCTTTGTTCCAGGGAGAGAGTTATGCTTTTGTGAAATTTCTCCCCAAAGCCTACTTTATTGACCGTCTTTCAACACATTTCCTTTAACAGCAAGCACTATTCATCCAATACAAATTCAGATGAGAAAATCGTATGAAAGCTCCACATTAGGCAATCGGAGGAACTAGCTAAATTATTTCAGACCATAAAGAATTATTTGGTACAGTGAAGCAAACTGTGTACAAACCCTACCTTTATTGACTGCTACTTATTTTTCCACAAAGTGTTTTCACACATGTTATTTTACAACCCTGTGACATAGGCAGGCTAGAGATGGGAGCTAAAACCAGAAGAGTTGAGTGACTTGCCAAGGCTAAGGCTGATATCCCACTACATTAATTATTAAAAAACTGACATATGGCCATGCCAACGAGTAAACAGCTGCTAACTTGACACTCCTGAGTGCCAGCCCCACCTACTGCCCTGACCCCTCCCCTGGGACCCTCCATTCCTGCCATGATACCTGACACTGCAGGGTGGGCATCTTATGTTATGGTCAACAGTGAGTTCTGATTGTCAGCACCCGGTATGTACCTGCTGTTAAATGTCCAATATTAACCTAGGACCACTTTGAGCTAAATTTTCAGCTTTTTTTGAGGGGGTAGAGTCACCTAAGGAGTACAAGTTCCAGCTGCAAATCTGTGTACATGAAAACTTTTGGTCAAGAATTTCAAAAAAAGATCTTTTTTTCCCCCATTCCTCCCACCAATAGCTCAGGTTGGCACAGACAAGGATGCATTGGCCTTACGCTGTGTAAGATTTTTTTTTTTTGTTCCTTATAAATATGTCATTCTTTGGTGGCCAAACTTTACTCAAGATCTGCCTTACTCTCTCCTACTCGACGTGAGCCTTCAGCTTTGTCTGCTGTCCTCCGCTAATGCGTGCCTCTCACAACTCACTCAGACTACCAGTGGTTAGAGATGCTCGCAGGCAAATGTCAAATCTAGCACTGGGATACACATCTGGACTTCCACATTTCTGGCCACTGATTGTTTCCTTTACTTTCCTGCTAGTTGAGCCACACTTTTAATAAGATTTAATATTTAATCCAGCATTTTTTAGGTGTTCGGTACTGAGAGGGCGTTCTCCAAAGAGTGGGTTCTCCGTCATGCCAGAAACAGAAGTCTTTGACCCAAAATTTGTCATTTTGTCCTTTATTGGCTGCCAGACGTGCCATATACAAATCACAAGGAAAAAAAAATGAACTTGCAAAATTGGCATAGAAGAGTGGAATTACGTTTCATGATAGTGCATGGAAATGGCCCCTAGGGGTGCACGGAGGCAGGGGAGGTTGTGAAGTCACTGAAATTGCTATCATCTGGAAAAGATGATGTGATCATCAGCCAGACACATGGGTTTAAGCAAAGGAAAGTTTACACATTTATTAACTAAGATTTTCTTTAGAAAAAAAACGAGGACTTCTTTTTTTTTTTTTTTAAGTTAGAGCAGCAGCTGCTATGGGAATTCTAGTAAAAGTACATTTCAGGAAGCAAGAACTGTGGTGGGCTTCAAGCCAAAACAGACTGGGAACCACGAGTATAGGGGGAAAATGTACTCATCTCATTTAGAAGAATGAGACAGTTAGATTTTCCCCTCTGTGCCAGGGAGGAATACATGTTCTCCCGGGAGCCAAAAGAGAGCCATTCCCTCCAGCTCTGTCCAGTCACCTCTGCAGGCAGTTTTATTCTCAAAGAAAAAGATCCAGCTCCAGCTGCAAGGTATTCTAATTTGCCTGCCTGCGAAGAGAGTTGTTGTTAAAGTAAAATTTCGTGTTCCAAATAAGTGGGAAAATCTCCTAAGGATTGGGGTAAAGCAGCAATATATGGACACCATCTCAATCTGTAGGTACATGGGAAGTACACTGGAAAAGACAAACACCAAGTAATTATAGGAAGGCAATTATGCCAAAAAAAAATCTGGTGTAAAATACTGTATTTGAATACTACTGCATGCTAAGAATCCTCTCAAGCACAAAGGGGAAAAAAAGGCCTATAAAGGTCAATCATAGGAAGAATTCTAGTACATCAGAGCGATAAATTCCTAGTAATTCATTCATCCGAAAATATTTATTGAGCAACCGCTATGTGTCAGGCATTGTTCTAACAAATTCATCAGTAAAAAAAAAACCACACATTTCTATAGATGGTAACATATTTCAGTACAGATCTTTGTGAATTTTCAATCCTTTTTCTACCCCTATAGTTTGCCACCTTCCCTTCTTGGATTTCTCAGAGCTTTGCCCTTCCCTATCCTGCATATACTCGAAATGTATGCCCTTGTGGATTTCGCGGCCAAGGATAGTTTCAGCAGGTTCTCAATCTGCAAGTAACTAGATGGAGGAGGAAGGTCTCTATCTAGCTTGCATGGCCTTTGTCCTGTGAGCTTATGCTTTTCCAAAAAAGATGATTCACGGTAACAATTCTGGCACATTATCTCATTAGGCCTCCTGATACTAAATGAAGAAGGCAGTTGAAAAATAACACTCCATTTCACAAGAGAGAAATCTGGGGCATGGAGAGGTTAAATAACTTCTCTAAATCAAACAGCCAGCATTGGGCCCGGGACAAGGACAGAGATCTTTAAAATTCACATCACATTTTCCATGCCTTACATCCCAATGACTTTAGATTACGTTAAAAGAATTCTGGCAATAATCAAGGATATACAAAGAAGAAAATGCAAATATTAAATAGAATTGCTATGTCAGATTATTGCTAAAATTTGGATATTGTCAACACTAACTCAAGAATATAAAAATAACAATCATCCATATAGAAATGTGTTTTATGAAATTCTTATTTTCTTTAATTAGATAAAGCTGTAAGATTATATTTAAAAGTGTTTACGTTCCAGATGCCTCTTTTTCCCCTAATGCTGATAATACAGCAACAAACAAAACTCCCAGAAAGTATTTCACAATATTATGTTGCTATCTGAGCTCTTAAAATCCAAACTTGGAAAATAAAATGCATAAAGGAAAAAGCAGAGGGAAACACATTTGTAAATAACCTGGAAACATGAAGAAAAAAGATCAAGCTAAAACTGAATATCCAGCTGTGTAAACACATTAAGATGCTTTTAAAAATCTCAAATTGATGGTATTCATAAGGCCTTCCCAGTGCCAAATCATATACTTCACATTAATTCTTCTGTGATCCCACATCCTTTCCACACGGCATCAGTCTAAACTGTCTATTTCAGATGGAACCACTCGAATTCCATGAATGTTTTTGTTTAATCAAGTGAACACTGTAAACTGTTGTTTTTGGTCATACACTCTACTCTTAAATAAAAATAAGATTTTTGAAGATGAAAGATTGAGGTGCAGGTGCTAAATATTTGCAAATACTTTCATTGCTCCCAGAGATCTGAATTACAAGGGAAGTTTCAGTTCAGGAAAGAGTGCTAAATTCCACGATTTGAAGAAAGAATGATTTTCTATCAAAAACTAAAATAAAATGACTAGAATAGTGACTTCCCCGAAGACTTCTTTCATGCACTGAAAGTCAGTAACCGAGCTAGCCACATGTTCAAATTCTTCTGCCAGTTAAATGAAAGTAATGGTAAGGAGAACCCACACAGTGTGTGTCATTGCAGTAGGGGGTAATCTACACCTTTATTTGCAACCATCATAATGATGTTGAGAACACCTGTTTTGATGAAATTGATTGCAAGGCAAATTCACATCTGAGTTCTAACAGACGCAGCTACCTTCATGAATCCAAAACCTCTCTAGCCTCAAAACCTTACTCTGGTCAACATGTGCCAAATGGATGCTACCCATCAAATCCAAGAAAAAAAGTCTGATTCATAAATTGTAAAAACTTTATTTTGGATATTAATTAGTTGTCTTAGAACTGTGCTACTGAAGGTCAATACAGTCGAAATTACCATATTTATCTATTAAAATGATGTGATTATCAAGCCTTTGTTTTACCTGTTTATGATGGAAGACTTCGCATCTCATGATCCATTAAACACATGCTGGCATATTAAACAAATGTACTCAATAAAAATAATCTTTTCCTTGATCACACAAAGGTAAGGTTGTAAGATCTAACAAATAAAAATTCACAGGGCCTAGTTAAATTTGGATTTCAAATAAACAATGAATAATTTTTTAGTATAAGTATGTCTCAGGCAATATTTGGAACATACTTATACTAAAAATGTTATTTGTTTGTTGGAAATTCAAATCTAAGTACGTGTGCTGTATTTTATCTGACAACCCTGCTCGAAGGCATTACAGTAACCAGTACATATAGAGCTACAGAGAATGTGAGATATTGGGCTGAATCTAGCAGTTTCTACTTTCTTAAACTGATCAAAACTCAACGTGCTTCCTTGTCATTTTTAGATTTGTGATCAAAGTGGAATGCAGGAAGATTAGGTGAATGAACTTTTGGACACGTACAGTGAACAGCTTTTTAAATTCAATTTTAAAATCAAAGATGAAATTACATTTCTTCTAAACCGCTAAGCCTTTTGAAATGCACCTTAAAAACTACTATTTTACAAAAAGGATAGTGTTAATGAAATTTAGTCATATTTTCAAAGGCATAAAAATATTAAAATTTTTGAAAAAATAAGGAAAAGAGGGCACGAATCTTTTTAACGTGGTGATATTAATCAAATAAAATGTAAAAGTTTATGCCAGCTCTAAGGGGCAGATAGATGATTATTGAAAATAAGGTTAGCTGCATTTGTTTATCTACATTAAAGATTTTGCCATGTCTATACACAGTTGACCCTTGAACAATGTGAAGGTTAAGGGCTCCAACCCCCCACACAGTTGAAAATCCACTTTTAATTTCTGACTCCCCCCAAACTTAACTACAGTTGGCTCTTTGAGTCAGAGGATTCAACCAACCGTGGATGTTAAAAATAGCATTTTTCATTCAAAGTTGGAATCCACAGTTGGGAAACTGAAGTTGGGAATGTGAAAATATGTTTTTGATCTGTGATTGGTTGAATTCATAGATGCAAAACCCTCAGATACAAAGGGCCAACTGTATTTATTGAAAAAATTCACATGTAAGTGGACTTGGATCAGTTCAACCTCGTATTGTTCAAGGGTCAACTGTATTTAAACATACAAGTATCAAATTTTCCCGGGTAATTGAAATACCCATTATTTTTTTTAAACGATGTATCTCCTGTGGTGATACTGGATCTATGTTTCTAAATGATTTTTTTCTTAAGAAATAGCTTTATAAATTAGGAAAACAAAATACTGTATATTAGACATATCTAAGAATAGTTATCAAAATAATTAAATTAAATAGGCCAAAAAATGTCAAAATAATACAACATCTACCAAAAAAAAGTGTGCCATCTCTACAATCAATTCAAGTGTGTGTTACCAAGTGGGTCACTGGTGCGTAATCCCACGGTATCATCACTGGAACCTTGTGAATTGTGTCTCAGCACTGTCTCCTTCAGGAATAGAGGGGGAAGCATTCACCCAATAGCTCTCATGCCCAATGCCTGGGGCAATCACGTAGGCATCAAGTCCATTACACACACAGGCTGCTCCATCGTGCATACAAGTTGGTTTAAAAATCAAGTCCTAGGCCTTTAGGCCCATGTATACGTATATTTCAAATTGAGGTGATTTTTGTCCAATGATATGAACTAGACTAAGCAGATGATTATTTAAAGCTTTTTCCAATTATAGTTCTGTAATAAATATACAGCGAACTTAATCAGTGGAATAAAGAAAATTTCAATTGGGTATTTTCTCCATTTATAAAACAAGGAGCAAATTGATTTAACACTTTGTAAGCGGGCATTTTCCCACCAAATCGCGTTGTAGCGGGGCTTTTTTGACATTTTCTCGCCAAAATTAGACTTTCCGTAAAATATTCATACCTTTCGATCTATTTGATATTTTTCTATGAAACTTTCAGTGTTTCAGTTTAAAAAGAGGTCTCTATTTATTTACTTTGCAAAATTTTTGCCGGTTCCAACTAGAGGCGATATGAGGAGTTTACTCGTTTCCCGCAAACAAACTCCAAAAGACATCACCAAGATCGCAACGTAGGGGACTCTAGCCTCCTTCCCCCTATAAAGATCAACAATTATTATGAAAAATCAACAATTAGCTATCCAAGAACCAAAACAGCTCTGGAAGAGCTCAGGAGCCCACTTAAGAAACTTCAACATCAGGGTGGAACACAAAACCTGAGAATAACCACACAAAAAGGGAAGGAAAAACAACTTCATCGTACCTGCGTCAGGCGCCCAAGCCAGCACTGCTCAGTGCCAAGATGCCAAGAGGGAATGTCCCAGCTAGAAAGAGTTTCCCTCCCTGGGAAAGTCAGAGCCCCTGAATGAGGCCTTCTGAAGCCTTTCAGGCTTTACAGGAAGGACCTGCGTCAGCTTCACACCACCCAGCGACCAGCAAAGCTGCGCAGCATTCAGACAGCTGGGAACAAGGAAGGAGGACATGGGCTATCAGCATCAGCCACACAGGAGGGGTGACCGCGGTTGCCTTACCTTCTCAGCAGAGAACCCCAGCCGCTTTCATCACTGAAGAAACCAACGAGCAGCACAGGTGCCAAGGGCTGCCTGCAGAATTTCTTCATTGATTTTTGACCCACAGGTTTTCTTATCCACAGACGCCAGCTAACTGAGTTTCCCCCAGCTTCCTCCTCTGCCCCAACTCCCATTCTGGGATTCACATTGCAGCCATCCCTCAGCCTCTTCGGCTGGGCGAGTGCAAGACACCAGCCTTGACTCCAAGGCTGACTCCTACCATCCTGCGCATGCTCAGGGCTAGCCCATCAGCTGTGCACCTGTGCGCCCTCAGTTATCCAACTCCTGACATGGGCCTTCACAACAGTGTGTGTGTGTGTGTGTGTGTGTGTGTGTGTGTGTGTGTGTGTGTGCGTGTGTGTGTGCATGTATGTGTGTGCGTGCGCCGCACACACGGGGTGCAGAAACTGCAGCCCAAGAATGCACTCCAATAGCCAAGGCTTCCACCGCTGCTTGTGGGCGGAGCTCCAGCCCTGTATCCTGTTTCTGGCCTACACTCCTGGGTTCACCTGTAGCTACCACCTCCAATTGTGCACCTGCACCCCGAGGGCCGAGTCCTGTCACCAAACTCCACATGGCTATGGTGAGACCCTGTGACCACAGGAGTGCACCTTGACAGCCAGAGCCCCCACAACTGCTAGTGTAACCAGCCAGTGTTGGCCTTGACCCTCACCACTGGCCCTGGCCCTCACCACTAGGCGTGTGTCTGCACCTGGCCCCTGTCATTACACAGGTACCTACAGATGGCCCTCACAGCTGAATGTGTGCATACCACTTGTTCCAGTCCGTGGTCAAGTGGGATTTATCCCTGAAATGCCAGGACATTCTCATATAACAACAATAATGATACAAATTTTTAGATAGTGCTATATACTTCCCACCATCCTCCCCAACATCTCCTGGGCATAGACCATGACACCTCACATTTCTTAGGCTATATAAGATAACCTCCCCCACTGACCCTCCTCCATCTCCTACTTCTAGCCCCAAGTTGTCACTGAATATTAATGACGGCAACTTATGAATTTTGTGTTTTAACATTATAGAATTTAGTTCAAGCGTATGAATAATTTTCCTTCCCCAATGACTCCCTTACTCCTTCCCCCAATGACTTCCTTAGTAACGGGTTTGTTTCACATAATAGTATGTTCTATTCCCAGAGGACAGATACCCTGTTATACAACATCCCCTAACACTTTAGGAAGCAGAACAGGATAGTGAACAAAACAATTAACCAGGAGTTTAGACAGCTGAGTTGTGGCCGTGTTTCTGCCTCTAACTACATATTTGACTTTGGATAAGTCAACCGAACACTCAAATTTACAGGACTTGTTCAAGCCTGATATAACTTCTCTCCAATAAACAATAGAGTTCCATAATTAGCAATGACTATAAATCATATAGGAAACATTGAACATATATAATTCAGCTTCTTTTCTATAAAACGATTTAAATACAAAAATAAGAGTATCGGGGAAATGATTATAAAACAGCAAATTTTCTCTGAGTTGAAAATATTTGTCAAACAGTATATAATCTCTAATGAGTTCTAGTTTGCTAATTTACAAAAGCAGTTTCATTCATAAACTGATAGATACAAGCTCCTCAGTGAAGGAAAAAATCCCATTTTATTAAAATACAGTGAAATTAATGTTTATGTCTAATGTGTTATAGAGTTCAAATGCAATTGGTTTTAAAAATACACAGTGAATTGGTCCTGCTGCTTTTAAATTCATTTTTGTGCTATTTTATTTTTTTATGTAATCTTTGCAAATTTCACAAGATCATTGACTCAAAGCATTTCTAAATCCATTCATTTTAAGCTCATATTTAACTTCTTAAAATATCCTCTGTGATATAAACTCCAAAAATAACTCAGACCCCTTTTTCTCCTTTAGTAAATGGATGTGTTCATCCATATGTCACCATATAGATGACAGAAATGTAAAACTGAATAAGATATAGTTCCTGACTAGAAGGAGTTCACAATCAAGTGGGGGAAATTAGGTAAACAAACAATAAAAACCCAGAAAACTACATTAATTCATTTAATACGTATTTACTGACAACTCAGTAATTGCCAGTCACTGTTCTAAGTACAAAAGAAATAGCAGTGAACAACAACAAAAATCTCTGCCCTCACAGACCTTACATTATCACATAGAGAAAGAAACAATAAAAAAGTAAGATACACCCTATGTCAATTGTTGATAAATGCCATAGAGGAAACCAAAACAGAAAAGGGAAAAGGAGTTTGGGGACAATCAAGAACACTAAAAGGGTCACATATGAACAAAGCCCTGAAATGGGCAGGGACCCGGGCAGGGCAATGACCCTGAGGCAAAAGCATTTCGGGTTTGAAGAAGAAAAGGCTTATGTGGCCGGAGTGGGTTGAGCAAAAGGATAGATAAGCAAGAGACGAGGGCAGTAAAGTAATACCGTAGGAGTTCACAGCAACCATGTTTTTTTGGTGATATTAAGTGTATTAGCTATCTATTGCTGCATAAAAAAAAAAATCCCAATTCTTAGCAACTTAACCCAATAAATATGTATTATCTCACAAAGATTCTATGGTTCAGAAATCCAGGAGCTGTTTAGGTGGGCCCTCAGGTTCTCTCAAGAAGTTGCAGTCAGATGTCTGTGAGGGCTACATTCATCTGAAAGCTTGACTGGGATTGGAGGATCCATTTCCAGGTTGGCTCAGTCACAAGCCAGGTAGCACTGCTGGCTGTTGTCGGGAGGCCCCAGCTCCTCACTACATGAACCTCTCCATAGGGATGCTGGAGTGTCCTTACAACGTGGCAGCTGTCGAGAGAGAGAGAGAGAGAGAGAGAGAGAGAGAGAGAGAGAGAGAGAGAGAGAGAGAGAAACTAAAATAGTGCAAACCAGAAGCCACGGAGTCATTTATGACCTGCTCTCAGAAGTCACACACTGTCATTTGTACAATGTCCTGTTGGTGACATAGATCAGCACTATTCAAACTGGAAGGATATGGTATAAGGGCATACATACCAGGAGACAAGAATCATTGGGGGCCATATTGTAGGCCGCTACCTCAGTAAGGAATTTGCATTTCTTCTGAATGAGACAAAGTTTTCAGAAGATTTCAAGCATAGTGTTGACATAACTGAAGTTTTTAAAGGATTATTACAGTTTCTGGATTGAGAGTGGAGAGTAGTAGGGCAATGGTAGAACCCAAGAGGTCAGTTAGGAAGCTTTTGCAATAATACCTGCAAGATGGCAGATTACATCGTGATAGGAATTAGAGGGTTGGAAGTAAAAAGGGTCATATTAGGAATCTGGAGATGTTTTTAAGATAGATCTTATAGGATTTGCTAATGAATTTTATGTGGGCTATTAAAAAAAGAGTCAAGGATGAACCAAGATTTTTAACCTGATCAACCAGACATATGTTTGATGCAATATAAATATTTATTGGTTGTTAAGAGAATACAGAGATAGGCATCTACTCAGTCTTAGAGTCAGAAAAGTCCTCCAGGAAGAGATAACTCTGAACTTAATGGTTAAATAGTAGTTAGTCAAGCTAAGTGAAAAGAGAATTTAAGGTGACCAAACAAAACAAAACAAAAACCAGTGTGAATAATGAAAAAGAAGCAAAAAATATTAGGGTGTGTGTGCAAAGAAACAAAGTAATTCTATGCTGCTGGGGTGCCAGTTATAAGGCATTTGGTGGGAAGAAACTTTGATATAAAATATATATTTCCATTTGTTCAATTAACAAATCTTTTATTTATTACACTCTTACTTTGTGCCAGGCACTCTACTAGCTACAGAGATACAATAATAAACAAAAACATATATTGGCTCTGCTCTCATGGAGATTACAGTCTAATGTCAGAGAAAGGCTTTAAATAAATCATCAAAAAACGAATGTGAAATTATAACTGTGATCACTTCTTCAAAGGCTGGAAGCATGGTGCCACTGAAGTAAATAATAGGATGAAGGAATATCACGAAAGACATCACCGAAATGTTGTCCCTGAGGAAGTGATGCTTGAACTGAGATGTGAAGAAAGATTGGAGATAGGTGAATGAAAAAAATGTAGATGATGCAAGGAAAAGCATTTGAGGAGGAGAGAACAGTGTATGCAAAGTCTTGTAATAGATGGGTATGTGGAATGTTTGTAGAAGGAAGAAGGTCCAGAGGATAGAAAGGAGGGCTAGAAGGATGGAACAAGATGAGGTTAAAGAGGAAATTAAGGACATTGGAAGCCATGCAAAGGATTTAGTGTTTATTCTAAGAAGCATAAGAGGGCAAAGAAAACATTTTGACAAAGGAGTAGGTGTTGAGGGCTGGGGGAAGACATGATGAGATTGGCTTTGTAAAGAAACTGGTTGTGTATGGAAAATAGATTGCAAAAGGGCTAGAAAAGATGAGGGAAGACTAGTTAGGAGACCCAGGGAAGCTGATGTTACTTCTGAAAAGAGTGTTGACAGTAAAGATGAGGTGATTAGAGACAATGAAAAGCTAATTCAAAGTATTTTTTAAAACTAGGAAAGGTAATACAGAAATTGGCAGTGGTGACTCCAGAATTTTTAAAAATATTTATAATTTTGAAAAGGAAAGGTAAAAATATTAATAGAAAGAAATTGTCTTAAAAATGTTTTTGCCTAGCCAGAACACCATTTTTAATGATGCAAACTTAATGCAAGTTTGTGGCTTAGGAGAGGGATAACAGACATCACTGGGAGGTTAAAGAACCTCTAAAGCTGTGTTAGAGCCACCATTGGATTATTTCTGATACATTCAATTGAGTAGATACTGATATCATTTAGTGAGGCAGTACACTTTGAAAGAAGTCCAGCTGGTGGTGTTGGTAGGAGACCATGAGTTACTTTTGGAGATGAAAGTCCAATATATAGCCCCTTGAATCTTTTGTAAATAACTACTAATTAAATAATAAGAATCTACAACGTTTTAGAATCTTATAAAATCAACACACTCAATATTTGATAAAATATCACTACATGACACCCTATTCACATTGAGAAAAAAGCAAATTGACCTGTGCTTTAAGATTGGGATGCATCTATATGATTTGTCCATATGTAAACCTAATGCTGCTCATCTACTTTCAATAAAGCATTTGCTTCTTATATATCCAATAATAAATTTATATTAATTCACCCACAGTTTCCCTTAGCCATTATTGGGCATGCTGAGAGAGGTGGTTGTTGATATTTCAGATAAAATCTGGAGTCACTGTAAGAATATAATTCATTAATTTGTATGTTGCAAAAATTTTGAACTGCTCATTTCCTCTTGTCACTTGTTGCTACTGATTGGTAGCCCTGGGGCCCTTCACATTTGGGGGTTTTCATCTATAACAAGTGGCGGTATGTAAAAGCCACCTAGTTAGAGCAAAAACCTGGGACAGAGTAATATGTCAGGAAAAAGTTATTTGTCGTCACAAGAAATCATTTGATATGTTTCCTTCTACGTGCAAGGAAGGTAGTTTCTAGATGCTGGAGAATCTTTTATTTGCTGGCAGTTTCCAGTATTAATTGATGGGTGTGGGCTACAAGATTAGCAGAGCTGATGAAATTAAATTATTTTGTATAAAGTAAAAGGGAGGAATGAAAGAAATGCCAACCAGAAAGAGGAGACTGTGGATGTGAAAAAGAGGAGGGTCAGAAGAGGCCAAAGTTGAGGTTGTGGGAGAAAAACAGACTATACAGGAGAATTTTGAAATGAACTGCTATATGCTGTGTGATAGAGCCTCTTTGCTTTCTTTTGCACATTTTTTCAGTAAAATATACAACTCTAATTAGTGCCTTTTGGACTTCCTTCCTTCCTTCCTTCCTTCCTTCCTTCCTTCCTTCCTTCCTTTCTTTCTTTCTTTCTTTCTTTCTTTCTTTCTTTCTTTCTTTCTTTCTAGTTAGTTGTTCAGTGTTAGGGAATAAAGTATGGATTCTTGCTCCAAGCAAGTCTTTCATGGGCAAGAATAGCCAAGAGCCTTCTCTGGGTCCAGCCCACATCTGAGTTCCTCTCTTTATCTGAGGCAGAAAACCGTTTTCTGTTTTCCCATCTCTGCTTAGAAGTTAGATTTCTTTACCTTATTTCTTTTCCTGAATTCTTGATTCCAGAGACCCGTCTGCCTCAGTTTCTCCCTTGCCCTTCTCATACTTACAGATAGCCAGCGCCTCTCCTTTCCTCACCTCCTCCTCCTGAAACAGCTATTTGACTCTCAACTATACCTTGTCCTAATGAAGCTGTTTGCGATCCAATATGGCTGCCTGTTTTTTTGTGATCTGCAAGCCTACACCTGTTTATATACTAGTACAGGCAGATATAGTCAAAGGAACTTTGAAGATATATGCTACTGAGTAGAATATTTTTACAATAGTACCATATAATTATATTTTATATATCATTATTATTTTACTATTGTCATTATTATAGATAACTTGTGTCAGACCCTTATTATGTCAGACACTATGCTAAATAATCTGCAAGCAGTCTGGCTACTTAATTCTTAAACTAACTCCAGGAGATTAGTATCAATAGTACTATTTATGCAAAAGGAAACCAAAGCCGAGAGTTGTGAAATCATTTGCCCAAAGTTATAAAGCAGATGTAGCATTCCACCCCAGGCATGTTGATGCCAGACTACAATTAACCACTACAATATACTAATCCGCATTTAGCCATCTTTAAGTTTCAAAAGTTTTAATACATAATATTTTTATTCAAATACAGAAACACGAAAAAGTGCTTATATTTTGTTTGGCTGTAATAAGGTACAAGACACATCATACAAACAGAATTGGAGAGACTAGGGGATTGTAAAAAGAATTTCTCAATAAAGTGAAAAACAAGCTTACATATCGCTTTTGTGAGAAAAAACCCAAAAAGCTAAAACTTAACCACATGGATAAAATGTTTTTAAAAAGTTAAAAACAGGCATTCATAATGCAGGTTGTCAGCTTTCAAAAATTTCATCTTAGACTGGATATTGAAAACTATACTGTGACGTCTAGCAAGAACATTTAACAAAAGGTTTGCTGGCCAAGGAAAAAGTGGGGTAAATTTGAGTATAGTCAGCAGAATGAGAAAAACTAAGATCAGAACGAAAAAAAAAAAGAAAAAGAGAAAAAGGAGGAGTTTATCTAGAAGCTTTTTTTTTTTTTTTTAAGAAGCTTTTAAGTTCAGGAAAGCCTGGGGAAAGTAGTTGTGGAAATATTATGAATAGTGACAAATTGACATCATTGATTATGAAATTAATGGAAGAAGGAAAAGCCTGTCTCTGAGCTTTTATCCAAAGATTTCAAATGTTTTAAAAGAGTCCCATGGTCAATTCTTTCCAAAGAGACTGATAAATTGAACATAATAAAAGCACAGATCAAGACCCTGTCAGCCAACATTCTGGGATCATTATGTTCTCCCAGAAGGATGACCCCTCTACCACGCTAGAAGCCTAAAGGCTGACAGCCACAAAATATTACGCTGCCTGTAATGATCCCAAAGATGATGAGACTCAGCTTCCAACCTACCTTCCCGGTGATTTCCTGTGCAAAGAGAAAGTTAGCTTGGCCATAAATAACCCATTTGCCCATAGTCAGGGAGGACTACTTGACAACCAAATGAATAGAGACTCTTTTTAAAATAGAGGAAAAATTACCCTTCACCAAGAAAAGACTGATAAATGAGACGCTTACGCTCGGCTCAGTTAACCATTTAAAACGTAGGAACAGCCTGGATAGATCAGTTAGTGGTTAGACATAATCTCCAAACCAGCTGTAGTGTCAGGCTCTAAAAAATTCCATGAAGCACAGCAAAGTAAAAGGTAAAGAAGGACGTGCATGGCACAACAGAAAAGCCATCAGCCATAACTGTGCTCAGGATTGTACGCGGGGATGGTATTTCTCTTGGTTTTCCAATCTGGCATAAAACTACATGGCTAAGTAAATATAGTTCAAAGAGCAAGACAACTTTTTTTTTTTTTTTTAACTCAAGTTAAATCTCAGTTACACATGATAAAGGGAGCAGTCCTGTACTTGAAACTCAGGTTAACCCACTGTTGCTTCTCATTAAATCCAGTCTTGAGAGACAATCCTTAAACCACCCATCCAGGAGGAGGGGTGAGGTTGTAGGCGAAACGTTGGTCATGAGGGATTGTTTGCGGAATGAGACAACCCAGTTTAGAAGCCTGGAACTCTATGACTAATAAGCTTAAATAACGAATATTTTGCAATTAAGCGTCAATTTAGTAAAATTCTAATTCAACCTTCATGCTTGGAACAGTAGAGAACCTATATTACAGGACTTTTGCGTATCAGTAGAGATTCCCAATGACGGAGCTCAATCTGTCCCCTATCTATCGGACATCCAGATAGGTTCAGTTTGACTGGGACACTATGAATGCATGCCTCAAAGACTTGACCTTCTGAAACGGAAGAGAAAAATACTCCACTGAACAGTATGTCGGTAGCCACACACTCTATATGAAACTCCCCATAATGCTCTTGTAGAGATATAAAATATGAGTATGTATTAAATTAAGGACATAATGACTCCTGCTATAGCAAAGGATTTTGTAATGAGGCACTGGTGAATAATACAAGTGTTAACAAAAATAATGAGAAATATTATCATTAACAAATAATGCAAGGCAAGAAAATGAGGATTGTTTAAAATCTTCCCACTCTGCCCTATCCAATCACCTCTCTCTCTCTCCCCCTCTCTACACACACACACACACACACACACACACACACACACACACACACACCAAACTCATGATTTAAGATAACTGGAAAGGAAAAATCTGAGCCTTTGGGCAAAGCGAATAGAGAAAAGAATGTAAAAGTAAGAAAAAGATCTGACTCTTATACACAATTAATGAGAATATAAATTAAAATAGACTTTCTGGAGGGCAATTTGGCAGTATTTATGAAAATTTAAATGTGCTTACTCCTTGACCCACTAATTCTATTTCTAGGATTCTAATCTAGAGAAACATTTGCAGGTGTGCATAAAGGCATGGAAAATGCTCCTTATCTATCGTTTATTAAGCAGAAAAACTGGAATTAAGCTAAATGTCTATCAACAGAATAGTAATCAAATTACGACAAATTCTCATAATAGAATACTATGAAAATAGTTCAGTGAATAAGGAAGAGCTGTATGTTTTAATATTAGACTATCTCCAAGGCATATTGTTAAATAGAGAAGGAACATGCAGAGATAGTTATCATAGTATGATTAAAATCTGTGTTTACATTTACATGTGTATTACATATATGCAAATACAAACATGTGTGAAAGAGTGTTACCAGAGGTCACCTCTAGAGAGGAAAGGGGATTTCTAAGAAAGCGATAAAGAGGTTTTTATTTATGTATTTTTATTTTATTAATGCCTATATTATTTAAATATTGGAAATGAAGTTTATAAAGATTAAAAAGGGAAGTACTTTTAAATTAGAAAAATTAAAAGATATTATTGAAAAAGAGAACAGGTGTGCTGTGGATGGACTAGAGTATGCAGTGGTACTAATCAAAACCCCAATTCCAGTGGGTATATCATGTCTGTCACAAGGCAGAGGTGAGTCTGCTTTGCTTGCTGTTTACTCTGGGACCCAGCCTGACCGAGGCAAGTCATAAGGCCATGACCAAGTTCTTCTCCTCTTCTTCCTTCTTTCATTCTCACTTCTCACTCTCTGTTCTTTCAGTTAGGGCCAGAAACTTAAAAAACAAACAAACAAACAAACAAACAAAAAAGTAAATATCTTGCTCTACTAAAGCAAGGGACACCCCAGCTGCGACAATTCAACCTCAACAATCATCCTCTGATTTCTGCCTCCACTCTACCCTGAATGCACTTCCCTTATTTAGGAAAGCATCATGAAGTGTCTAAACCATGCAAATGTCTCCAAACTAACCAACACACCCTTATCACAGCATTTAGGAACAACTCTCATCCTGGGATTCATTTCAGAGAGCAACTTGCTAAGGAAATTGGGGTTCCAGAGAAGACTCCAAATTTGGTTTCAAAATTGAAGATCTAGATTCCATGTCCAGAGAAAAAGAGAACTTGATGAGCCCTAAGAACAGAAACAAAACCAGGAAGGACATCTCTGAGATGAGGGAGTTTAAGATACAGAAAATACACCAAATGGCACCAGGCTCCAAATCTCTCTCATCCTGGGAACATACCCTTCTAAATATACCTTCGGCTTCTTGAGAAAAGGAGCCTTCTGGAGATGGTAAACTGAACTTTAGGAGGCAGACAGATACAAGGCACCACACAGCCCTATCAATGGAGCCTGGCTCCACAGTTCAGCAGATGTCAAGGAAAATGAAAATAAACTTATTTGTATCATTTTTAAGTCATCGCAGTATTGACTGATTCTGGCAAAAAAGTCAATGGATGTGTGATATTGTGACTAAGAAATATACTTTTGCTCCTCATCTACAGAGCTAAAGTTCTTGGAATTTCCTGTGATGAGAGCAATAAAATGACACTTGTTATGTTAACGACAACAAAATGTATGTATGTGTTTATTTATCTAGGCTATTGTCTTTTCCTCTTCCTGCCTCCTGGTTTCTCTTTATGTACTTTAAAAAAACGTACACCTTCTTACCTTTTCTTTCTTTTCTTTTCTTTCTTTCTCTTTCTTTCTTTCTCTTTCTTTCTTTCTTTCTTTCTTTCTTTCTTTCTTTCTTTCTTTCTTTTTCTTTCTTCTTCCTTTCCTTCCTTCTTTCTCTCCTCATATATATATTTTTTATATTAATTGGCAAAGGAAATACCTTTATCCTAAACTTTGAAGACTTTGCAATCTTCAAATATTTTTTATACATTTGAGCAAGCTTTAGAAGAGACTACAAGAGGTCGCTCTGCTTTGTTTTGTTTTAAACATAATATTGTACTAACCAAAAATGATCACTCATTTTTCAGAATCCTGGTCAGGGTGGCCAGAAGGGAGACATAACAATGGGCCCAGTTTCGTCATTCCCATTTAGCTGATGGTGGGTGCCTGGGTTTACCTTAGGTTCAGATGAATAGCCAATTTCTTCCCAGTTAGAGTAATTTTTCTCTTCTCAGCTTTCCACATTGGACTCTGGAAAAGTGAGTTCTTTCCCACTTTTTGTCCATCAAGCAAAGAGTTCACCTGACTGGTGAGAACCTGATAACCACTGGGCCAAGTCCCAGGTTTGGGTAACTTTTCCTCAGACACAGGAAAAGTTGGCGTTCTGTCCCCGGGACCACACGTGTCTTGTATTTTCATTCTTCCTATGTAGACCAGTGTCTCTCAACCTTTGAAGGGTACCACAATCATTTGGAAGACATGATAAAACAGATTGTTGGGCCCCATCCCTAGAATTTCTGATTCAGTAGTTTGGGGATATGGTCCAAGAATTTGCATTTCTAGCAGGTCCCCAAGTAATGTTGGCAATGTGGTCCTAGGACTACACTTTGAGAACCACTGCTCTAGACTAAACATGCAAGGCCTTTTTCCACCAATTATCCTGTTCTCCTCCATCTCTGTTCCAGTATCTCCTCCTCTGGCTGGGAAGGTGATTCAGGTAAGACTCTTACAGTGCAGGTGATTTCAATTCAAGGGGAAGCTAATAGTATCATTCCCTTTTAGTCCTAAGCCATTTTCCTCCCACATGGAATGAACAGTGAAGTTTGTTTTTTAGATGATAATATTGATAATTAACCGACATTTGGCTCATTGTGACTTTGTAGTTGGTTAAAACTCATGGGGGAGGTGGAGCAATTGGTCTAGATTATCCTTTAGCTCTTCCCCAGTCTCACTTTTTCTCCCTGTTTTTAAGCAACAGATATTCTCCTGCCCAGCTTCTCAGAGATGAGTTGTGATCTTTCTGCATCTCTAGTTTGCTAAGAATTCAAGCTTTTTCTAACAGAAGGTCCCTGTACCAGTGGAAGATATTCCAATGTCTATCTTCCTGCAGAAAGAGCTTTACAGAGACTTTTTTATACATAGGGAAGTGGAAGGTGTCTTTACATTCATATATCATTTACAGTTCACTGCCACCAATCTATGACACAAGAATGCATATTTATCACAGAATTTAATAGGAGAAGATTTTTTTTTAAAATTTTCCAAAATAATCATACTTTTTCCTATTGTGTCAAAAAATAAGAGGATAATTTAACAAAGGAAAAAACAAAACCTATACATTTTCTTTTTTTAAATTGAGCTCTAATTGATATACAACACTGTATTAGTTTTAGGTGGACAACATAGAATTTGGCATATGTACATATTAGAAAATGATTACCAGAATAAGTTCAGTTAGCATCCATCACCACACATAATTACAAAATTCTCTTCTTGTGATGAGTACTTTAAAAATATACTCTCTTAGCAACTTTCAAGTATACAGTATGGTATTCTCAACTATAGTCACCACGTCATACATTACATACCCAGACCTTATTTAACGCATAACTGGAAGTTTATATCTTTTGACCACCTTCACCCCTCCCTATGTAGGCCTATTATATTTGCTGAAAAACTGTGGCATATCAAAAAGACTTCCCATGTGCCAATTAATTGTGTTAAATAGAATAGTTATTTTTCGGGTGGTAATTTTAACTGGAATTATGTTAAAGACTTTGCGTGCTTTGAAATGGACATAGTAAAATTTTATATATACAGATGTTCATTGCATTGTTATTTACAGAAGTGAAAACTGAGATGTCTTAATTTTTGCACATAATAAACAGCCATGAGTATTTGTTGGTAACATGAATTATGGTCCAATGTTGTGCTGGGAGGGGGCTGAAATTGAGAGAAGACTAAGTGATGCTGTGCTAGGAGAAGGGTTTCTTATGGTCTCAAGTTTTTATCAACCAAAATCACCTTTGAAACTGTCTTCAGACATTGTCTTGATTGTTTCACTAAATGACATCTAAAGAGACAGTTTCAAGACCATCAGTAGAGTGTATATATGGCTATATATGTATTTATAGTCCAATATTGGGCTATTTTAATTATTCTTCAGTTTTGTGGCCCATTTAGAAAAAGCCTAATGAATTCAGTCATACCTCTAGGCCATTTATCCTCTACCTTTCAGCTTAAGTGTATTGATACCATCTCCATCTTTCAATAATCCATTCATTCTCAACTTGGGATGGGGAGTGACAATATTGCCCCCAAGGAAGAGAAAATGGATTATAGGGGGATTAAAAAAAAAATCATAGCTCTTACAATGGTTATGGCTCTTCAAAGGTCACAGTAGAAAAACAGATGTATATATATTACTGCAGTGTTAAAATTTCATGAGGTGACAGTAATTAAGAAAAAAAGACTCCTTAGGACATCAATCATGAAAAAAAGGCTCTGAAGCACTGCTAATTCCCTCCATCCATGTTTGCTTTTCTCGGTTTCAGTCAGCTGTCTGAAAATATGAAATGGAAAATTCCAGAAATAAACAATGTAAATATTAAATTGTGCACCATTCTGAATCGCATGATGAAATCTCCTGTTATCCTAATCTTTCCTGCCCTAGGCATGAGTCATCCCTTTGTCCAGCATATCTTTGCTGTATATGCTCCCGGAGTAGCCAGGGGCTCAGAAAGTCTAATTCCGTCATTACAGGGACTTACTCTTTCCTGTTCCAACCCCTGGAAGGCTTGTGCAATCTCGAATATTCTGGGAGGTCCCCTGCACTGCTCAGTGTCCAAGCCCATGTTATCTCTGGAAGTTGGGCAGCTCCATAAAAAATAATTCATTAAATAAAAAATTTGAAAGACTTGTAAACTTCCCAAATACGTATCATTAATTCTGTCTCCTATGTAGAAATTCTCTGCAGCATTTACTGCAATCCTAAATGACTATTTGCATGTGTTGTATTTAACATCAAATCTCCCATGAAGGCAGACACCATTTCTGTTTTGTTCACCACTATATCCCCAGCACTTAGCACAGTGATTGTATATACTTCTGGCATGTACAAATAAATAAATAAATAAATGGCAATTCTTTTGCATGAAGGAATTATAATCAAAGTATCCTACTAAAATAGGTCACACTTGACGGAAGTAACATATATAACCCTCTGGATTACCTAACTATCATCTTTTCCCACTTAGCTTAGTTGGATTTAACAGACTTGGTGTCCCAAAATCATTTAGTTTGACATGAAATTGCAATCATCTAATTTCATACTTCATGCATTTGCTCTTCACTTAGTTAATAATAATAATAACCTACTTCAGGTCCTGTTCTAAGTAATTTGTGTAAAATAACTCTTTAGTATAGGAGATAAGTATAATTATTGTGGTTATAATTAGTGCCTTGTCATTGAGTGGTACAGCCTCCCTGTCGCGCACATGGTTAAAACTCTACTGTTGGCCTTGGAGCCACATCCAGCCAATGATTTATGAGAGAAAGTGACGTGGGTCACTTCTAGATGAGTGCACTTGCTGGAGTCAACCATCCCGAGCTCTTCCCCTCTGGTATGGTGACTGGCAATATTCCATCAGTGACTGCTGTGTCTACCTGCGTCCTTGTGTAGGTGTGATGTGAAACAGAGCCCCCAGCTGAGCTGAGATGAGCATGTAGTGTTAGCAAGAAATACACCTCTGTTGCTTTATACAATTCAGATGTGTGGGTTTTTACTGCAGCACAGTCCAGATCAGCATAACAGATCAAATTAGCATCCCCATTCAGAGATGAGGAAACTGGTGTCATGCAGGGCGGCCTGCGGGGTCTCAGTTCCCACTCCCCACATAAGAACACAGGACATGGTGAGGCCAAAAAGGAACACCCACAGAGCCATAGGTAGGGGAGTCGTACCACTATAGTCTCACTGGACGCTGGATTCACACGATGTGTGATCTGCTGTCTGCTTTTCTGCCAAACGACCAACTCTCCTCGACTCCCCTCGATTCGACTCCCCAACGTAGCTGCGGCGGTTAT
Source organism: Rhinolophus sinicus (assembly GCF_036562045.2). NCBI lineage: Eukaryota > Metazoa > Chordata > Mammalia > Chiroptera > Rhinolophidae > Rhinolophus > Rhinolophus sinicus. Next base: position 18,461,960 of record NC_133761.1, on the reverse strand, counting down.
ATTAGTGCCCAATGGCTCAATGTAAGCTGATGGCCAACTAGCCACAGCTGACGACCATCCAATCACAGTTGATGGCCATTTACTACCTGAGCCAGCACCTTTGCACGTGAGGCTGAGAGTCTGGAAACTGGGCTCCTGGCTCTGTCCCCACACTGGGGTACAGAGTGGGAAACTGAACTGTTTCCATTGCACCACGAGGGTGACGTACGTGGTCCTGTGGAATCCCTATCAGACAATCTGCCTGCAGAATCTGCACTCGACCCTTTGCTTCACCGCTCTGCATTAATATTAGCCATCCTCCGGCTGTGACACATTTTTCTCACGCACACAGAAACACACAGCTGCATATATTCAAAAGGAGAGGTGGCTAATAATATAAAGAACCCGTTTAATAGGGCCAAACCTCAGAGAACCATTTTCCTCTCCTGATTGAGTACTCTGTCATTTTAATGGGACAATCATAGTTTCACAAATCATTTAGTTAGGACAATTTCTGGGATAATTACCTTGTCAGTTAAATTTTAAAATATTGAAATTAAGGTTGAAGTTTGAAAATTATTCACAGCTTTTGCTTTCTCCTTGTTCTATAAAACCACCAATAATGTCCAGAAATACATGAATAAGTCTGATATTGTAAACCTGAGATCAAATGAAGTGTAATCAATTTTTCACAGTGGTTAAAAAGGCCCATGGAGAAAAGCATGTTTCAGCTGACTACAGAGGCAGAGGCTTATTATTATAATACAAAGCGGCTTCAGTATATTTGCCAAAGTAAATTATTTGAGAAATTAGTAAAAATTATGTCGTTTTAAAAAAAAATGACCCTTTTTTGATGCTTATAACATTAATACACATTAAATATAAAGTGCCTACAATTAATTACTGAGCTTTTTACCACAGAAACAAAGGGCGAGAAAGGATATGACGCTGCTGGTGTGATTTTTCCTACAGTAGAGCAACGTAGCATGAAAGCTCTTTCTGGAAACCTATAGTGCTGCACCACCCTATACAATAGCACTAACCATATGTGGTTATTCAATTTTAATAAGATAAAATGAAGTAATCAGTTGCTCAGCCATACCAGCCCCATTTCCAGGGTGGCTCTTGTGTAAGGAGGAAGACTATCAATCTGACGTGAGTGGAAAGGTAGGCATGTGCCAGGAAGCCCAGAGGAGGGGAGTTTTCAGCACTCTGTTCAAGAAGTCGTGCTAGAGATCATTTCTGATCTGAGTTTCGACACTTCATTCATAAGGAAGATAGGCAAATAAATGTGGGAAGGGTCCTGAAATCAGGGACAACATTACAAGTCATGATATAGACTTGAGAAATCCTTGATGTGTTTGTGAAATGGGAACCAGCATTCGGTTTCACCTGGGGAGTAAGAGGTGAAAAGCTCTCAAGATCAGTGAGGGCCAGACATGGAAGGCTTTACAATGTAAAAACACTTTCTGTTTTATTCTGTAAACTAAGCAGGAAGCAGGAAGGTCTTAAAGTAGGTGAATAACAAGATCAGCTTTGCATTTCATGGAGTTTACGTGGCAGCTGTGTGGAAGCTATATCCAGGTGGAAGACTCTCGACGTGACCCAGAAGACAGATGCATTAACTGGGGCAGAGATACAGGGACTAGGTGGCAGATAAGAAAACCGCTCAGAGGTAAAATGAGCAGGGCTTGTTCAAAGATTGGGTATGGGGGTCAAAAAAGGGAGATGGGATGGCTCCCGGGTTCTTATTATGTTGGTGTTATCTACTTACATAGTACATTATAGGAGACGATCCCCCACTACCACAATGCAGATGGTCAATACATTTTTTTCAACTAAACTGAATGCATTTTAGATGAAAGAATTAGAAATTATTAAGTTAAAAGATTGACAGATACCAAGTTTACCCCGATGAATAAAGTGGGAGGTTGTCTAGAATGCATACTTTGGCTCACAATTTGCTACCCACCTCCAGACTGGAGGAAATTCAGGGGCACCTTTTATTTCAAAAAGCATCACTATTGGCTTAAAAAAAGTCAGTAGAGGTACATTGGAGCATTTTTATTGATTCTGATGTAGGTAATCTGTAAGGCCTACAAATGAGTAAGTCAAGAACAAACTTGGGTTTGCAGTTTCTCTCGTGTGTGCATTTTAGTAATATAGATTGTCCCCTCTGCATCCCCAGTCCTTGCTTAAATACACCCAGTCCTGATCCTTCATGATTTAATAAAAATGTGTGTATTCAGTGACCGTTGTGTTTAAAAGAGTTTCACTAGAAATTAAATTGAAAAAAGAAAAGCAATTCCAAAGACTTAATCCCCCAATTTTTCCCCAATATTACTTACTTTTTTTGTTAAAACCTTTTCCTCTAGTAGACATTTTCAGAGCCACTAAAAGTCATCCCATTTAGTCTAAAAAATGTTTATTGAAGGCCCACTGTTACTAAACACAGTAGAAACTAAGAACAAAGGAAAAATGAGCTCTGTCTTTTCTGATTAAGCAAGCAAGTCATTCTAATCTATTTTTACCTCCTCTTCCCTTCCCTGCCCTCTTCTGGTAGATATACAAATATTTTCTGAAATAGACCAAAGGCAAGTAGTTGGAGAAGTAATTGTAGCATCAGTCCCGTATTTTAAAAATAATGGCTAGAATAGCAGGGATGGGTATACATAGTAGTGGGTGGGAGAATTATTTTGTTGTGATTTCCTAAGAGAAATATCAAAATATTCGCTGCCCAAAGGGGAATTTTTGGTACACTCTTCGATGCTTTGGAAAATAAGGAAACTATAGTGATTCATAAAATATTGAGCAAGAGCAGAAAAGTTTTGCCTGAATTTCAGTTTTCTCTGACATTCCTATGAGACATCTAACTTCAAAGCATAAAAAATACCTATTCGTGTTTCTCTATAAATTTACTTTCAATATCCTAGCTCTTAATCTTTCTATTTTTTCCTTGTGAGATTTCTTATAACTGATCATAAGCTAGAAGTATGGATCTTTCTTGAGTAATTTTGTATTTAAATTGTGGTGATTTCAATTATATGTCTAGAAAATAGAATTTATCATTTTCTGCAAAAAATACATTCATGTTGTTTAACATAACTGTAGTTCATAACACAACTCACAGGGAGAAGTGACTTTCATTTCCAGAAAGTATGTACTATGGAAAGATGCAAACATTTTAACTTTTTCAGATTCTTCTGTATTTTGTTAAGAAAAAAAATAACCAAATTTGGGAACGAACAAAGCTAACTGCTTGACCTTTCAAGGTCCTATTAAGCAAGATCTAAAAGGTTTATTAGCTTAAGGTTTATTACCATGTTATTCTCTAGGAGAATGTAACTTTATTATTATTATTATTACTATTTTATTATATATTTTATTTTTCGTCCAGAGGAAATGCAAATGATTTTATAGATTATGGTCATTGCCAAACAGTGCATGAACCATATTGTATTTAATTTAGCAATCTTATTTCAGCATTCTTTCTTTTACAGTCTTTCATATCCTGTTTGAACCAGCTTTGTCACATTGCTGTTTCCCTCTTTAATGAGTTAATTAAAACTTTTGTGTGTGCCCTCTCTCCCTGTGAGAATTAGGTTTCTGTTGTATGTATCATTTGAAGAGTTATGTTTTGACAATCTAGAAATTAAATAATGATCTAGGTATTTTATTTACCACCAAACCCATTATGATACAGCACCACACATAAGGATCCCATCTATAAAGATGTTACCCATGACCAACAGAATTTCTACAAATGTTTGTGGATAAAGCCAAGTTGACTTAGTCATTATGGGAAAGAGAAAATTAACAGGTGCCTAGAAGGTGCAGAGTTCAACTTTTGCAGGAAAGAATCTGTGTAGGAGCCCTGAAAACGCAGTCAGCCTTGGATTTCCGGCTTTTAGTCCGATAGTGTACATTGCCCTGTTTGTCTGCTTTTATAAACTTTGCATGTTTGATAAGTACTAGATGGCTGAATATATGTAAATTGACTTACCAAAATGCAAAGAATTGCCATGTATTAGGTTGGTGCAAAAGTAATTGCTGTTTTTGCAATTATTTTTAACTTTTTAAACCGCAATTACTTTTGTACCAACCTAATATGTATTTTTATTAATAAACATGCCTTTAGGGAAAAGAACAGTTTTAAAAAGGAAAATAAAACATCTCTTTGGTGGCTGATTGATCCTGAACATTCATTATGAGTATCTCAAGTTTTTGAAATTAAGGGAACTGTTTATAAAACTTTCCCAAGAATTCCATGAAAATTGTCCCCAGAATAAAAGTCAGGAAAGTTAAAATAACTTTTAAGGTTGTAGCTTAGTTTTTGTTGTTATCTTTCACGTCCTCCTTTCAGACCAAATAAACTTAAAACATAATCCAATACATTAATGCTTATAAAATGTTGATTTATATACTCTTAGTCCATCTAAAATGATCAATTATCTAATATCATCAGGGACAATGGTGTGTGCCAACAGGCAGTACTCTTTTCCCAGGTGTTTGTACCTTTACGAAATACTAAAAATATATTTCCATGTGCCAGAACATTCTATTACTGAATTAACTATCAACAGAACTGCATAGTGGTGTTAGTCTTAAAAAGACCAACCCTTATTAATTATAAAATATTTTAGAGTTTTTTGAGGCTAACGTGGTTGAGGAAGGTTAAAAGGAGGAAGTCTTAGTGGCTTCAATACTTGAGTGTTGTAAGCAAAGTCAGGGAATGAGGCATTCAGTAGTCAGCATTGTTAAAATGATGTATTCATCTTTGAATTTAATTGAAATGAAAAAGTATCTACTTAGAGTTGGTTGAAGTGAAAATTTATCTACTCAGAGTTTGTTAAGGTGTTAGGGCTATTGATGTGAATCAAAGGAAATACTCCTGGGTGTTGTGTTTGTACCAAACCTTAGTTTCATGAAATAATGTTTTAAGTGCTAAAGAAAACTGTGTGTGCATCATCAAAAATCTAGTGTCTTGGAGGCGGCCGGATGGCTCAGTTGGTTAGAGTGCGAGCTCTGAACGACAGAGTTGCTGGTTTGATTCCCACATGGGCCAGTGAGCTTCACCCTCCACAACTGGATTGAAGACAACAAGCTGCCACTGAGCTTCCGGAGGGGCGGCCAGATGGCTCAGTTGGTGAGACTATGAGCTCTCACCAACAAGGTTGCCGGTTCAATTCCCTCCATAGGATGGTGGGCTGCACCCCCTGCAACTAAAAATTGAAAACTGCGACTGGACTTGGAGCTGAGCTGCACCCTCCACAAATAGATTGAAGGACAACTACTTGGAGCTGATGGGTCCTGGAGAAATAAACTATTCCCCAATAAAATAAAAAAATAAAATAATGAAGAAAAAGAATCCAGTGTCTTCAAAAGCAAACGACAATCCATTTCCTTTTGGACTTAAGATGCTAGCAAGCTAATCGTGTTTGAGAGAATAGATGGCCAAAAACACAAAGGCATCAAGTGAGAAAGTCTTCCCCATGCTTTTCCTGTGGACAACTTCAACCAAAGACTTAGCTACAGTCTTTAAATGTGAGACTGTCCAGGAAATCAGGGCAAGCTGGCACCAATTCAGGAAAAAAAAAAAATTTTTTTCCCCACTGTAGTTGACAATATTGAAGTCCCAATTGTTATCAGTCAGTAACATAAGGGTATCAGACAACCTACTCTAATTGCATTTTAAAATGGTGGTAAACAATTGCCATTGCCTATGAGTTGACTTGTAGGAAGTGTGAATGCTGGATTACAGAGCAAAACGGCTGCTGCTGGCAAAGAAAATTCATTGATAAAACAGCATTGGTTGATTGCTGGATTACACATTAAAGAGCAATACATTGTAGGAAAAATAAACCAATTTCATTCTCTAAAGCTTCTGTGAGTCACTGAAGTTCATTCTACTTGGGTTTTTAAGTTTTGATTTTTTACTTCATTAGATATCTAAAGCAAGATATTGTTTCTTAAGTGCTTTCTTAGAGGTTATCCTGTTAACTAAAAAGTTACTTGGAAGATGCACTGTTAAAAAATACCATAGCCTTTCCACTGAATATATTATCTCATTTTTAAAAGTCATAGTGGAAATAATAGATAAGTTTCCCCCAAAATTTCATTAAGATAATGGGAAGACTTTTTGTCAATGGTACTAAAATGGATAATGAAATGAAATGCAACAAGATTCAGAAAATACTCCCAGTGAGAAAAGATTCATAAGTAAGCAACTATATAATGTAATCGACTACATTTGCAGAAAAAGCAAGTGTATGCACCAAATTTAATTCTTTGTATCTTTTACTGCTCTTGCACAACTCTGAGTCTGGAATCGGTACTCGACAAACATGAATTGATTCACTCAAAAACTCAATCACAATCACAAGAAAAATAGTAAAATCCTGCATTTTACTGGGATCTTCACAAATGGGTAAGATGGTATTAAAAGAAACTAAGAATGCTATACTTTCTCTGGTGTTCCTTCTTAGCATAACAAAGTACATGCTGTCTTCTAAAACTTTTTCTTAAAATTTAAGAAAATGAGATTTCTGGTCAAGGTGGCAGAGTAGGTAAATGCTGTATTCACCTCTTCTCAGGACCACATCAATTACAACCAAACCACAGCACAACCATTATTGAGAGTCACCTGAAGTCTAGCTGAACTGAAGCTCTACAACTACAGACACATAGAAGAAGCCACCTCGAGACTGGTAAGAGAGGTAGAGACACAGAACAAGCTGGTCACACACCGGTGTGTGACCATTAAAAAATGGAAGGGATATCTCAGCTGCGGAGATCCTCCCCTGAGGAGCGAAGGGTCCTCACCTCCCCAGCACAGGCTTTCAGTGTCAGGGAGAAAAGTTCCTGTAATTTCTGGCTGTGAAAACCAGCAGAGATTGTGGTTCAGCAAGGCAAAGAGCATTTGCAGTCCCAGGAATTCCTCTTAAAGGGACTGCACACAGACTTACTCATGAACGAACTCACTTGCTCTGAACTCCAGTGCTGGAGTGGCAGCTCCAAAGGCACTAGAGACATACAGGGAGGAACTGACTTGTCTAGCTTCAGGGTGAGGACTGGAGGGGCAGCTTTCTCCTGGATGGAGGAGCTGGCAGAAGCCAGTTTCTTTGTTGAGCCCATCCCCTTCCTGTATGCAGATGCAGGCAGCCGCCAAATCTGAGTCAAACTGGCTACCGCTGTTCATTCGCCATGCCCTGGTGATTTCCTGAGACCAAAACCTATCTAACTTTCAGGCACACGCAAGCCACTTCCAGTGGCTTTTCCATATAAACGGCCTGCCTTGGCTCATGCTGCAGACATTCCTAAAATCTCTTAGAGGTTCACAAAACCTGAAGCAGCAGCATCTGGCTTCAGTGTGTCCCATATCTCTAGTTGAGTAGCCCTAAGCCCAGCACTAGCGATAGCTGACCTTGGTTCATGCTTGGCCTCTCAAGTTAACTCCCAGTACAGTGTGGGCAGTGGCCATCATTGGATTGTTTTGCTTATGCGAGGAGGCCCTGGGCATGGCACACACTGTGGCTGAACTTGACCTGCAGCAGGTTTCCCCGTAGGAGGCCCTGGGCTTGCAGGCCCGGTGGCCAGCTTTGGACTGGGCCAGAGCATCACCCAGCCACCTCCAAGGACAGCATACCCAAAGGCAGACTGGGCAGGCACCAGAGCCCTGCTAAAACAAACCCTGCTCTGTAGGGTCACCCTTGCACAACTGTTCATCCACTGTAGTCACAGCCAGTCCTCACAACCAATCAGCCTGAGAGTTCATCCCTCCCATTGATATGCAAACAGCAGTAAAATCTCAACTACAACAGGAGGGCACACACAACCCATACAAGAGACACACCTGGAGAACCTGACACTGGTGACCAGGGAGACTGCATCATTAGGTCCCTCAGGACACCTACAACATAAGGGTACTTTACTAAGACTGGGAGGCATAGCAGTCCCACATAGAAACAAACACAGGGAGGCAGCCAAAATGGGGAGACAAAGAAACATGTCCCAAATAAAAGAACAGAACAAAGCTCCAGAAAAAAGAACTAAATGAAATGCAGACAAGCAACCTACCAGGTGCAGAGTTCCAAACACTGGTTATAAGGATGCTCAATGATCTCAGGGAGAACAACAGAAAGATAAGAAACATAAAAATGGAGATAGAAAACACAAAAAGAACAAGTCAGAAATAAAGAATATAATAACTGATATGAGGAATACATTAGAGGGCATCAACGGTAAATTAAAGCAGGGGATCAAATCAGTGATTTAGAAGACAGGGTAGCAGAAAACACCCAATCAGAATAGCAAAAAGAAAAATTGGAAAAAAAAATGAGGAGAGTTTAGGGGACCTCTGGGATAACATCATAGGGATACCAGGAGCAGGAGAGAGCAAGAGAGCGAGCAAGGAATTGAAAACCGACTTGAAGAAATAATGATGGAAAACTTCCCTAACCTGGAGAAGGAAATAAACATACAAGCTTAGGAAGCACAGAGTCCCAAACAAGATGAACCCAAAGAGGCCCACACCAAGACACATCATAATTAAGATGCCAAAAGTTAAACACAAAGAGAGAATCTTAAAAGCACAAGAGAAGAGCAATTAGTTACCTACAAGGGAGCTCCCATAAGATTATCAACTGATTTCTCGATAGAAGCTTTGCAGGCCGGAAGGGATTGGCAGAAAATATTCAAAGTGATGAAAAGCCAGGACCTACAACCAAGAATACTTTATCCAGCAGAGCTATCGTTTAGAATCGAAGGATAGATTAAGAGCTTCCCAGACAACAGAAAGCTAACAGGAGTTCACTACCACCAAACCAGTGTTACAAGGAATGTTAGAGGAACTTCGTTAAGATGAAAGGAAAAAAAGAAAACGAAAAAGGAAAATGGCAATAACTACATATCTATCAACAATTACTTTAAATGTAAATAGATTAAATGCTCCAATTAAAACACATAGGGTGGCTGAATGGAGAAGCAGACAAGACCCTTACATACGCTGCCTACAAGAGACTCACTTGAGATCAAAAGACACACACAGACTGAAAGTAAAGGGATGGGGAAAAGATATTTCTTGAAAATGGAAACACAAAAAAAGCTGTGGTAGCAATACTTATACCAGACAAAATAGACTTTAAAACAAGTGACAAAGAAGGACCCAGTAATCCCACTTCTGGCAGGAAGAAACCCAAAGGGCTATTTTAAGGGGATATGTGCTTTCATATGTTCATTGCAGCATTATTTACAATGGCCAAGATGTGGAGGCAGCTATGATGTCTGTCGATTAATTAACGGATAAATAGGAGATGGTACATATATACAATGGAATATTGCTAGGTAATGGAAGTGAATAGGTGGTTCTCACCATCTGCAGATGCATGGATGGACTGAAGGGTATTGTACTAAGTGAAGTATGTCAGGCAATGAAAGACAGATGCAATGTGATTTTGCTTATATGTGGAATTTAAAGATCAAAATAAAAAAACAAAAGAGAAACAAACTCATAGATACAGAGAGCAATTTGATGGTTGCCAGATGGCAAGGGGGTTGGGAATGGGTGAAAAAGGGGAAGGGATTAAGAAGTAAAAATTGGCTGTTACAAAATAGTTATGGGGATGTAGGGTATAAGGAATATTGTCAATAATATTGTAATAACTATGTATGGTGTCAAATAGGTACTGGATTTATTGGGGTGGAAGATCAGAGGGGGATTGGTGGACAGTGTGAAAAAGGTGAAGGCATTTAGTATAAATGGTAGTTACAAAATAGTCACAGGGATGTAAAGCGTAGGGAATATAGTTAATAATATGGGAAAGCTACGTATAGTGCCAGGTGGGTACTAGACTACTCAGGGAGACTAGTCTTAAATTATATAAATGTCTAGGTAACCATTATGCTGCACATCTGAAATTAATATAAAATAATATTGAATGTCAACTGTAATTGAAAAATTTTAAAAAGGGGCGAAAAGGTGAAGGGGAATAAGAGGTTTAAATTTCTAGGTATAAAACAAGTAAGTCATGGGGATGTAATGTACAGCATATGGAATATAGTCATTAATATTGTGACAGCATAGTACAGTGTCAGATGGTTGCTGGACTTATGGTGATCACTCCTTTAGGTATACAAATGTTAAATAACTATTGTGTACACCTGAAACTACCACAATATTGTATGTTAGCTATATTTTAATACAAATATTTAAAAATTAAAAAATAAAATAAATTTAAGAAAATAACTAATATTTTGAACTAGGTAAACCAAATGAATAGGTTGGGGCAGATTTTTACAGAAGTAATTTTTAAAGTAAAATCTGAAGTAATTTGGATTTTGAGATTCAAATACCATCTTCGGTCAAGAGAGTTTTCTGACTTTATCCAAATATCCAAATACCATTTGGGATATAAAAAAACAGACAAAAACCAAAACATATTGGCTTATTTAATGTATAAACTGACTTGTTTTTGACGGAAAACTTTGGCGTTCTGAACGGAGTAATAAGCAGAACAGTAGTGCCACAAGGAAAACACTTCATCAAGAAAATAGCACTTCCGGGGACTCTGCCATCAGATCCACACACGTACCAACATCTGTGTCTACACAGTCTGCTTTGCCAACTGTGACTATGAATGTGAACTATTTGTTTCTTTTTTAAAGTTATCCTCTCCAGTTGGACATAAGATCCTATCTCCTTTCATCTGCTCACCTGGTAAAGAACAACACCCCAGCTATTTTCTCCTCTCGCCTATAAGATGAATAAGGTCCACCCTACGGCATCATCCTGTGTAGCAAAGGAAAATGTTGTTTTTCCCACTGTAATCAGAACAAAAAAAGTTCTATTGATTCAACATCTCATGCCAGTTATCACCCCCTTTTCTGATCCTCTTTATAGCAAAGCTCCCCAAATTATTTCTATAAACACTCAGTTCTCCAAACCTCTCTTCTTAGTCTCTCTTAAATGTACTCCATCAGGCTTTCATACCCACCTTGCCGCTAAAACTTTGTTGTCAATGCACTGTTGACCAAGGACAGCTTCATGGGTATATTGGGTACATTTCCTGTGCACTTTTGCACAGGGCTCTGAGCTTCATTAAATGCTCTGATGTTGCAATCCTGAAATTCTTAATTTTGGGGCAAGGTGGCCCTGCATGTTCAATTTGCTTTGGGCCTCACCAATTATATAGCCCACTCTGCTGGTGACCTTCATATTGCTAAAGCTAATGACCAATCCTCTGTATTTATCTTACTTGACCTATCAGCAGTATCTTCTAAAGTCAATCACTCCCTCCTTGGTGATACATTTTTGTTTTCCTTGGTTTCCATACCTTACTCTCTTGGTTTTTCTTCTATTTCACAAGCTCTCTCTCCTTGGGTTTCTGTTGCTAGCGTCTCCTCATTTCCCTAATTTCAAATATTGGGCATATTTTCTTCTCTAATTCTTCACTCCATAGATTATCTCAGCCAGTCTCATGATTTTAAATACTGTCTATATGCTAATGATTACTCAACTTCCAACTCATAGATCTAACAGCCTACTTGATCTTTCTGTTTGGATCTTAAATGTGGCTTGTCCAAAATTTCACTCCTTTCCTTGTCAACTCCAAAACTGGTTTGTTAAATCTATTCTGAGCTGTTGTAAGAATAGATTTACTCTTCCCGTTCTCTCACACCCTACATCCAGGCCATCTAGTTTTGTTCTACTTCCAAAATAATCTCTGGGATTTTAATGCTTTTCTGCTACTCTCATCTCTTGCAGATTACGAAATTAGCTTACCACCTGGTCTTCTTGTTTCTGTGCTTGTATCCTTACTTCCACTGATTTATTCCAAGCATAGAAGAGAATGGTCCCATTAAAACAGAAACCAAAGAACACTCCTCTGCTCAAAATGCTGAAATACTTTCCGACTTCAGACAGCATAAAAGCCACCATCCTCAAAGGGACCTAGTGTCCTAAATGATATGATTTCCTCCCACCTCCATGTTTTAGTCTCTGAGTGAATTTCTAAACCCTCCCACTCTGGTTTACCCTGTCCCAGCCATATCGGCTTCCTTGCTTCTTCTCAAACTTACCGGGTGTACTCTCACCTCTGGGCCTTTGCACCAGCTGTTCACTCTACCCGTCCCCGCTTGAAGTCTTGGCTCAATGAGGGTTCTACTCGTTTAGCCTGTTGAGTATGGCATCCTTCTACCCCTCTTCATTTTAACACGGCTTTACTTTTTCTCTAGAGCATTTATCATCTTCTAACATGAAATGTTATTCACATATTTATTGGGTATGTATGTTTATTGTCTATCTTCCTTCCACATAAACAGGAGTTTGGGCCTACTTTCTTTCACTGAGATCGTCCGAATGCCTGGAATAGTGCCTGGTACATAGCAAAGGCTCAATTAATATTTGTTGAATAGATAAATGTACAAAGCCTGAATTCGTACTGCATGTCATCACCAACAAACAATAAAATAACAGCAATGATTTCACTAGAGAAAAAAAAAATCATTAGGCGACTGTAAAAATTAAAATGACAGAAAACAAACTGTGATAATATCACATTGAGCTTCGTAAATGTACTATTGTATATATGCTTTTAAGGAGACATTAGACCCTTGGGTAATAAATACTACATAAAAAGAAAATATCTAAGGAAATTGAAGTTCTGAAGAAAATACCATTGGTGGTATTACGCTAAAAAAAAACCGACTTATGTGTATTAGGTTGGTGCAAAAGTAATTGTGGTTTTTACAATTTTTTTAACCTTTTAAACCGCAATTACTTTTGCACCAACCTAATATGATGAGGGCAGACATTACTTTCATGTAAGAGGTGGTACACGTTCTGAGAAAAAGTCTGTGATGTATTTGTGCATTTTCATAAATATTCCTGGGAAATTGCTTACACTTGAGTGCTTATGCAGTTTTAACTTGGATATTCATCTTCTATTTATGGGTTTAGTTTAAATAGTTTCTTTTATATTTTCTCTATCAACCCTTGCTATCTCAGTCTCTACTGCTTACCTGAAGAAAACAGTTAACATTTGTTAATTGTGTGTCATTGTTGTTGAGCAGGAAGTTAAAAGAAGAGGTTGTTACTTCATGTAATGTATTCAATATAAATACTGTAACATTTATGAAAGATGACTCATATTAGACATTCTGAATATACTGAAGATTACAAAACTAGCAATAAAATTTCATTATAAAAATCACTATTTCTATTTTTAAAAATTAATCCATTAAAACCATCAACTATAACAGAAAAAGCCCCTCCATTCCCATCTAGAGTTACGCTTTATTTTTCTACCCATTAGTTTCATTCTAAAATATGACATGGAGAGGGATAAAAGGACATTTGGATGTGACTAGACATTAACTTTCACAATTTTTGATAGCTTTTGTTCATATCAGTGTGTTAAAAGAGAAAAATTCTCTGTATCTATTAACATTTGTTTTATTTTGTTCTTTAGGGTCCACATTTAAGTGAAAACATACTGTGATTTCTGACTTACTTCACTTAGCATGACACCCTCTAGGTTCATCCATGTTGTCACAAATGGTAAGATTTCATTCTTTTTCATGGCCGAGTAATAGTCCATTATATACACATATATCTCTCACATCATCCTTATCCTATCGCCAATTGATGGGCATCTAGGTTGCTTCCATATCTTGGCTATTGTAAATAGTGCTGCAGTGAACATAGGAGTGTATGTATCTTTTCGAATTAGTGTTTTGGATTTCTTCCAATAAATACCCAGGAGTGGCGTTGCTGGGTCATAAGGAATGGTCACAGGGATGTAAAGTACAGCATAGGGAATATAGTCAGTAATATCATAATATGTATAGTGCCAGGTGGGTACCAGAGTAATTGGGAGGATCATTTCATAAATTATATAGATGTCTAACCACTATGCTGCAAACCTGAACCTCATATAACTCTGAATGTCAACTGCAATGAAAAAGTAAAAATTGAGAACAAAATTGTACTTCGGGTTACAAAGATGGAAGACAAAAGTACAAAGTAATTGCAGTGTGCTCGAAAAATAAGGCTTATTTCTCTTCTGTGCAAATGTTTTTCGTCTTAAGCAGATTTGGCCCTGAAGGAATCAGGCAGGTGCTGCCGCCATAGCTTTTGGGTTTCCTGGCCGAGCTGGAGATGCACTGGAACCTGAGACAAAAACCAGAGGAACTACAGCTAACCTCAGCCCTTTGCCCAATTTCCTCCCTGCCAGTAACGAGTTCACTATTGTTCAAGCTCCAGGGGTCATACTCTGCCAGTCTACGGGTAGAATTTATTCTGAACAAGTGTTTTGTTTGGCTTGAAGTATTAAAAGAAAAAAAAATCAGTCACTGACATTAAAAATTAGATTTCATATAAAATTCCCTTTGTCCAGTTTTCCTCAAAAACTGAAAATCTGGAACACAAGTCAGCTTGGCAATATTCAGAGCCGAGGAAAGGCTACCTTTCTACAGCCTGCAGTTCCCAAAGTCTCCACCCATCTGGTTTCACCCACACAGGCTACTTCCCTGCTCCTTTGTGCAACTGAGTTTCTGAATCCTGCTCTACCCTTAGAGATGAGAGACCAAAAGGTGAGGGAAGGGTGTCAGTGCTGACTCACTCCTCTCCCCTCCAACAATAGTACATAGCTGATGGCCACACAGTTTTCCTTGAATGGGATTCTGACAGTCTTGGTGAGAACAAAGTGTATTCAACTTTATCTGAAAAGTGGTCCCTGATAGAAGAGTCAGATTCTATATAAGGAAAAGAAATCACATTAAATGTTATTACCATACTCTTATCTAGAGAACATTGCCTCCAGCTTTTAAACAAGCTTATTACAGTTATGAAAGCCCCTCAAAGCCTCTACTCTGCTGTTTTCAAAACAGGGGAGAAGAGAAAGAGCTAGAAAAAATAAATAAAGGATTTGTTAATTTAGGTTCACAAAAATGAGAAGTGAAGATTGTGCAAGGAGGGTAGATACTAATTAATTTGACATTTTCAAAACCAATCTTCTGAAGCAATGAGTTATTTATGTACTTTATGTCCTAAACTTTTTGTGTTTTTCCTGTTGGTTAAAAACACTTGGGTGAGTGTTCGCAGGTCGTTTCCTGCCTGGATTTCTTCTGCTTCTTCCCTCTTTCAAAATCATCCTTCAGGAAACCTCCTCTGATTAATTTCATTTTAAGCAAACAAACAAGGCATGTCATATATTAATATAATTCTTGCGATGACTTATCAGGATCTTCACGTCACATTCATATGGGTATACTGAACTGAATCAAGGTTAAACTTCAAAAGCAGATTTTACATATTGTAACATAATTATTACCCAATACTCAACACTCAATACTTGATACTCAATAAATGTTGAAATAAACACAATTTTTATTGTTAATCTTCCTAAAGAAACTATAACTTTTTTACACAAAATCTATCCATAAGAGATTAATTGGTTAAAGGAAAGAAAGCAAAGCAAAACAAAACAAGTTGAGAGAATCCAGGCTTTTTCAATCTTTGTCATATTTTTTAAAGTGGTGATTTGATTTCACCATCTCAATTCACCAGAGCCTGTCTATATGTTACAACGGTGTGTATTTCCTATTGCTACATAGATGAAAGTGAATCCATATAAACCATACCAACGCCATTATGTATAACTGGTGGTAAAACTTTATTATTCAAGTTTAGATGTAACAGACATCTTTGCTGCCTGAAGATTGTTTGCATAAGAAATACACCAAGAACATGTTTGTGAGTAGAAATGAACATGCACTATGAAAACAAAATTAAATAAAACAACAACAAAAAAATCCATGTGTTGTAAGAACAGAACTATTATAGCCAACATTCTAGTATTCAAATCAGGACTACAAATTGAATTCTTTCTTAGCAACATGAAATCATTCCATATGAAAGACATTTTCTGCTGGTGAATATTGCTGTAAGTTAATTTTACATTGGCATTTTGAGATGTTTCCCACTTCCATCCCTCCCCCACCCCCCAAATTATCCATGTTGTCAAATTGTCCACCCTAAGGAATTTGGCATTTTGTATTGTGATATTTGCCTTGTTGGTAGCCATTAAGAAACTATGGTTTTATCAGCCTTGTAATAGTTTTGCCTCTTCATAGCCAACACTATAGGCTGTCTAGTTATGATATTTACAGCTCATCTCTAACAAAAATGACCCCAACCTTTCCTGGCCCTTGGGAACTGAGAGTTTAAATAAGCCCCTTGGCCATATAATAATACTTGGCACTCCCATGGTGCCTTTCAACCAAGGGTCTCAAAGTGCTTTACAAACAAGTACTACATTACCATCATTATTATTAATATTATTATTATTAATATATTTTTTCCACTTTACAGGTGAGGAACCTGAGGCACAAAAAGAAAAAGTGATTTGCTGCAGGTCATATAATGAAAACCAACCAGGGGTAAAACGAGAATAGAGTTTTGGGACTTAGGGGTATTGAAGGACCATTTTCTCTGATGAAGGCTAAATGTTATTTCCACTTAACGGTTACTCTTGCTTTTCTCTGGTGTAGGACAAAGTGAAGCTTACAGCTCTACCTTTCCTTTCAAGAGAACAACACATGAGCACCCATTATCCAGTTTCCATGTGTGGATCAATGTTGAATTTCACATTTTCTTCATCCCTGACTTGACGCACTTCTACCCTAGCATCTTCCAAAGGTCCTAATTACTGTAATAACCGTGGATGAGTTCTAAACAATTGCACCGCTAGCAGGAACACTTGAGTCCACTCTCTATGAAACAGCAACTGGAAAACCAAAAGGAAGTGCTCTTTAAAGAAGCCATGCCTTCTGCCCTTGGCCAAGTCTTTCTTTGGGAAAATAACACAGCCCTTCAAGGTCTCGATGCATGTCTTTCTCTTCTCTTCTCATGTACAGTTGCCCGCTGATAGAATTCCACCTAAAAGTACCTACCTTTGGTTAGCACATTTAGTTTCATGTTCAGGTTGAATATGAATTCTTTGTTTTCTCCTGTGATCTACGATAGTCAGCTAACTTTTACCTACTTGCTCACCACAGATGCCCTGTGGTGTGTTTTTCGTTTTTTTTTGTTGTTTGTTTGTTTGTTTGTTTGCCATGGCCCCCAACCCAAAGCCAGGAAGCTGTGAGCTCACATAAACTTTAGGTAAAAGGCTGGCATACAGCACAACACAGGAGCTGACCACCAGCTTTACTTCGTGCTTCCACCACTGGATGACAGACATTCCGTCTCTATACAGAGTTGCGTTCATGTTCACTAACTAAACAGACAGGCAGTTCAGAGGTCTCAAGACACGTCACCTTGTGATGTTTTGCTAGCCACACAGCAGGAGGCTAATAATTATTTTAATATTAAGCAGTACTGATACTCCTCAATTTATCAAGGAAAATGTATATCCTCAGGCATTTTTAAAATATATATACATTTCATATTTTTGGAGCTGTATTTGCATTGGATCATAATAGGTTATGTGCACAAGTGCAATCATAAACATAATGTGCTACCACAGGCTTCAACAAAGAGCTGTTAAAGATAATCACTTTTTTCTTCTTCTCATTAATATTATCTTAGGAAAGAATTCCCATGCTTGTTTTCTAAAATCTACCATTACTAAAAGAGAACAGTTTAGAACAAAACATCACTATCTTAAAAGTTGATTTTTTTTTTTTTTAAAAAGAACATCTCAATATGTCATGTAGAAAGAATGGGCACGCTCTTTCCCTTGTGAACTACAGAGTTAACGTGTTAACGTTGAGAGCTCCATCCTTTTCTCATTTACTTAGAGTCGTGTAGTGTCTCCCAATCCACAACCTTGTGAGGTGGGCTGGCTCTTGATGATTTTTCTGTCCGCCACAACATTATGAATATATGGGTAAGAGATGAAAGGAGAGTGAGGAAAGGAGAATGAAAATGTATGAGCTGGTCCTGGCCTAAATTTTGACCCAAAGCTTGATTCAGAATATAGACAAGTCATTTTAAAAGACTTAGAACAATTTTTAAAAGGCATACAATTTTAGTTGGCATGTAGTTTTCATCACAGGGGAATCCTTTTCAAAGAGGGGAAATTTCTAAATCATCTTGGAAGTCCTCAAAAAAATTAAGTACCTACATAGGTCATTTAAAAATCACAACTTAAAAGGAATTGACTCAGACATCTAAAAACCAAATAAAAATAACGACCAACCATATTTGTAAGATATTATGGAAGATGGAACAAAGGTTTTTCATTAAGTCATAAAATAAGGGGTATTTGAGTGTTACGATAAATTTTCATCTTTTTAAAAAAGCCCAACCTCTTCTCCATCAAAATATGGATAACAATGAAAAGAAAAATGAAAATCAATAACAAAGGAATACAGAATAAGATCTAGCGTGTCCATGCTATCCAAGAATATTCTACCGAAAGTAGGCTGACCATAAATATTCCAAGAATAGTGATATGTATTTTCCAATGCTAAACATTACTACCCAGTCTGTCTGAGAAAAACAAACAAAAACGAATCAGATAAAAATAAAAAGGCATACATGCCAAAAGTGAACACCTTGTTTGTGTCTGACACACTGACGAAACTGCTGACGGAGTTGTTTTGCCCCCAAAGTCATACCTGTAACATCGCCCAACTTAACCAAACTTCTGGTATTTTGCTGATTTGAGCAGTCCACATATAATGTTGCTTGAGGATAGCCAGAGTGCACTTTGTTACTCGTCTTTTTACTAAGAAAATTAAATACTGTGTTATTATTTGGGAAGTCTCTTCTGTTTTTTTGAGCTATTAATTGCCACCTCTCAACTCTGCCTGTACATTTGAGATGTATTCATTAGATTCCTAAGAAAGATAAATTATATCACATAATTTCAATGTCAAAGCTCCTCATTCCACCTCTTTATTTTAGTTTATGTGAATATGAGAGCTACCAGACAGGTGAGATCAGAATAGAGCCCTTTAAAAATGAAACTGAAGCAGAAGGCTTAGTCCTGATTTCTTTCTTTCCTTCTTTCTTTGTCTCTCTTTCTCTCTCTCTTTTTTTTTTTTAACATGAAAACAAAAATGCAAGAATGGAAATGACAACACAACATCAGAAAGACATTTTTTAGCTTCATTCACTACAACAGTCACAATCTGGTTGAACTCTACCTGCCATCCAATTTTAAGAACCGAAGAAGACCTGGCACTGTAAAAAAGAAACAAAACCCAAACAAAACAAAACAATACAAAGCAACTGCGAATTAATGTAAAAATGGAGTGCAAATGCGACTACAGAATGCAATAAAAACATCAGTGCTGCAGGTTCCAGCAGCACTTATCAAAATAATTTCTGAAATGTTTCATCTGAAACATAGACAAAGCAATAAAAAGAGGATATATGTGTATCATTTTAAGCATAACAATGTGAGTTAAGAGCTTAAAAATTAAAAAAAAAAAAAAAGTACTTGGAATGAATAGTGCTACCCTTTTTTTCCTAAGTAGGCATAAAAATATTTTCATTTCCTTCTTGTTTTCCATACCATTATATCAAGAACTTTCATTGTTTCATGTTACCGTTTACAATTTTAATGCACACACACACACACACACACACATACACACACACACCAAAAGATATCTACCGCAATAGAAATAGTTGCTTCATTACCTTGTTTGCTACATTTGCAAATGTAAACAGCTAGGCAGAGCCAGAACTGACTCTAATGCATGATGGAATATCTTTGTTGCATACGTACACTGTAGAAAATAATTATTCAATATGTCAGGCACCATTATTTGAAATGTAATACATTAATATTTACTAGAAAAATAAGTTTTTTTTTTCCTATTTGTTCTCCCAACTTCTTTAATGAAATAAGTTAATCTGACAGTGCATCCAGTAGCTTGTAATATCTTCTACATCTCCGTGGCAAAAAATAAACTACTGGTTGGGACAATATAATGCAAATTATTAAAGTCAGTCCTTGTACATACATCCTTGTAGCAAGCATTGAGGCTCGACTAACAGCACCTTTAACCAATTATTTAATGTTCAGTTATTTAGCCCTATTTCCCTGAGCAGTTATGCTGAGGAGCTTTCCCTTCATGGATAGTTTTACAAAGCCTTAAGTATTAAAAGTACTATGAAGACATATTTCTAAGAATCCTATTTAATGCTACTTAACTAAATCTGTATAAATCTAATGAAGGGATTGATTGGTATACATACCGTCAGTCTGTGGTAACGTAACCTTAGACGCTGCCTGACCACAAAGCTTGGAAATTATATTTAACCAAAAGAAAATAAATAAATACAGCAGGTTACCTTGTGGAGAAATACCATGTGTTCTAAACAAATTAAGCCCATGGTCTGAACTTTTGTGTCCATCTATTCTTTTGAACTGAGGGGATCGCTCTAGTTAGAATGTGCCAAGTGAGATTAGTGATCAAAAGGAGGCTTAAAAAACAAATCCACACTGGTTCATCACATACAAGAAAGAAAATATCTGGCTAAAATAAAATTACTACATAAGCACTGAGGACATTGGTTTTAAAAATGCATATATATTTGGACAAAATGAACCTAAATTGCAAACAAAAGGACTACTTTCGAAAGGAATATGTGAACATCTAAAGGACAAAAATATCAGAGGGGGTGTGCATGTGTATGTACAGGCAGGGCTGGCCAAAAACATTGTGCCACCATCTGTCACTTTTTTTGCTGATCTCACACCAAGCCTAACCACGGGCTCTCATTTCTAGGTCTAAATCTGAAAACATGGTCAATGAGAGGAGTACTGATGTTAAGAGGGCGCCATTTTCCTTTCACTGCCCTGGAGATTAGATTTCTCCTCGCCTGCCTAGGATTTCATGATACTTGTAAATTTAGGCAACAATTTATGGGTTTCTGAACAAATGAGCCAATGGCCAGCCCAATACTGCTTTAGACTTATAATATGTAAAAGTTTTCAAATTCTAGACAGCTTTGATCTTTCTTTACAAACATAATTATTATAGTCTGATGATACTTCTTATGGATCGTTCCCACCGTACACATTCACCAAGATGGTTTTGACTTACTAGGTTCTAGAACATGACTATTTACCATCTTCCATTTTTTATTTTTCTCACTGACCATTTGTCTCACTTTTTAATCTTGGTAACCTACTCATCAAAAGAAAGAATAATAAAAGAAGGGAATTTCATGTTGGATAAGGCAGGCTCTATGAAGTATTTTTTTTTTAATAGGTCTTCATAAGACATTACAAGCTATTGAATTCCCATCAAGAAAACCTATTTCTATTTAATTGTGCTAAGTGCTAAGGTTTTACTCTTTAGGTTTTCCATTTTTTTCCGCTTGTGCATTGTTCCTATGCAGGCCCCTCTGGATATGAGTTGTGAAGTCATATTTGTCCGTGCAAAGATGCTGGCATATGCTGCACTGGAAAGGTCCACTGTCACCATGGCAACTCATATGCAAAGCATACATCACTTCATCCAGAAAGACAATGCCACAGTGCACACATTTTGTGGAAAGTTCATCTTGAGTACTTCTATCAACTTTCTCTGTTTTTACTACATTCAAGGGACCTTCATTTTTTACATTTGATGGTGCCTTTGTTTTCTCCTTGGCGGCACCGTTTGCAGTTGGCCCAGGTCTGGAATGCTTGATCGCCAAATCTAGAGGAATGTCATTGTCAGATCCAACAGCTGAAAAATGAGGAGGCAGATTGAAGGTGGGATAAGGCACATAGTTTTGGCAAGGATTTGGTATGCCAGGCACATGACTCAAGTAGTGCGGATTCCCAGGAACGGAGAGCTTATATTTACTCCAGAACCGCAGCCAATCAGCTTCACTCTGGAAGTCATTATGTACAAAGGGAAGTCCAAAAAGGGGGTACTGGTACTTTTCAATAGGGCTGCCTGGTGGTGAATAATTTGGGTGTTTCGCAGGTCTCATGTACTTTTCTATGGGACTGCCTCTCTCAGAACTTCCTTTCCCTTCAGATACAGATGAACTATTTCCTGGGTCTCCAGTACTTTCCTGAGGACTTTTTATCTGAATGTGCAAAGGTTGCATCCTTTTGTGAATATCCAGAGTTTGGCTGACCAGGACTGGTGGCTGAGCAGAATGGCTTTTAGTCAATGAACCCTGGGCTTCGTATTTACTCAGGCTCGGGAGCGGAATTTCTCTCTGGTGACCTTCAGGTAAATGGTCTTCTGACCTCCTTTCTAAGGGGCTTCCATTGACCTGCTCCTCACTACCACCCCTCTGCTGCTTGTTGAGCTGTTCAGCCTGAAGTGCCTCTGGGTTAAGGCGCTTTCTTGTTCTTCTCCTAATAATCTGCTCACCGTTGTTTTGTTTAATGATGTTTAAAGGCCTGGGAGTCTGCAGAGAACGCACACACAATACATAAAAGGAAAACATTAAAAAATACATTAAAATGCATTAGCAATTCCTTACAAATAGAAACCATGCTTAAGTTCAAAGTAAGAATAGGCTTTATGTTATAGATTTACTAAATCTCCTCTTTTTGCCCTAAGCAGGACCAGAGGAAGAAACCAAAGCACACGTTTTTAACCTAATTAAATCATGCCCATCTTTGCAGGGAGGAACTGAAAACTTTAATATACTTAAACACAGCTTTTCCAAACTCAATGGATTTTTTGAATTGCATCATTTAGGGATAAAATCGTGGAGAAAGTTACTTGCAGAAATGCGATTTTTCTGAAATTTCTCAACTTTTGAGTCAACATAGTAACATGAGAGCGAGACTTTGACAACTGTGGAAAAAGTATGCATTGCTATACATTGAATTGTGTCCCTCCCATATTCATACATTGAATCTCTAACTCTCAATGTGACTGTATCTGGAGCGAATATGGTGGGAAAATATATTTCTAAGCCACCCAGTCTATGGCACTTTGTTATGGCAGCCTGAGCTAACGAATGCATACATTCTTATAAGTAATCGCAAATGTGAATACAAAATATATCAGAGCACACAAAAAATCAAACTGAGAGAATCATGAGGAAAGTTATCAGGTAATCAAAGCCATGTTAGCGGGAGTTTTTTTCCCACCCCTAATCTCTCACTTTCCCTTTAATAATATTTTACATTCACTAGGGAAGATTTTACTTGTTAACAGGTGAAGCATTTGTTTTCTGTTGCAAATATAAATTCATGTGTAGTCTTGGTTCAAATATCCGATCTGTCATTCTAACTCTGTACTCTGTACTTAAATTGAATGCTGACTTTTCCTCAGCTTAAGTACTATATGATTGGTATTTATGTATATCTTCAACAGGTATTTATATTTTATAACTAAAATCCATAGATAATACTATAATAAAAAGTGTACTTGCAGTAAGAGCCCTAAATTTGATTTATAAAATCAAAAGAATAAGTTTAATAAATTAATGCATATTTACAGTTAAAAATGTGTAAGAATCTTTAAATGGACTAAAATCTGATTGTGCTAAAAGATTATTGAAACAGGAACAATTTCCCCATAAAATATGAAGATATACAATATGTAATTTATGAATTATTCCTAGAAATAGGAATGCAGGAGAGTGTCTTTTATATATTAAACAAAATATAAATATAAATCCTTTTTGGAATGTGTCTAGTGTCATGAAGGTTTTTTGAAGGAAAGAAAGATAACACACTTGATACTGACAATTCAATTACTGGTTTCAGAATAAAAATGACACATCCCTTGGATATGCCATGTTCATTTATTTTGTTCAGAATGTTCAGGTGTAAAAGAGCTCATATTCATATTATAAAAATATGCAGTATTTAATTTCTATCTCATAAAGAAACCTAAAATTTGCATTAATATCTTTTTTAAACTTTCATAACTTTTGTGGCAGTCTTTGACATGAAACATGAGCATAACGTTTATGTATTTAAATTCATGATTTAAAAAAACTCAAAACTGAAAACATCTCATCTCTGGAGAGATGAATATTAAAATAACTGTAAAAAAAGAGTTTAGTTTATATCACAGTTGTTAAATTATCAGAAGCTGGAAGAGTAGTTTAATTCCTGGCCTACGATTGGCTAGAGTTCAATTAAAATCATTAATGTCAGTACTCATTAAATGGAAGCTTATTGCTGTGCTTAAGTGGCGAACATTAAAAAAAAAGTAAGGTGGTGTGGTAGTTGTGGGGAAAATCTTTCTACTAGCTACATGCTAATAGCTAAGGTTTTTATAGTTTACCACCAATTAGTATTGTTGGCAGCACCCATTTTTTAAAGAGTGAGTCCAGTGGCCCATTTATGAGGACATCTTGTCTAAAATTTTATTCCCTGTAGCTATAATCTACTCATCGGCTGTGCTAAAAACTATGGTAAAGTGCCAAACAAAATGAAAAAGGCAGAGGGAAATAGACTTCTGTTTACTAAATGGGGTATTCCTATTTTTAAAGGCAGCTCTTGTCAGCAGATAAACTTTCTAAACCAAAAAAATACCGTTCAGGGAGTCAAATGCATATACAGACCAGGGAATTTGCAAGTTTATATTTTATTATAGGATTCTAACTAAAATTTAGGAAGAAATACTGGCGGTAGCCCAGTAAGCCATAGAAAGGAGCCAGCCAGAGATCTTAAAACACAAAGCACCTTTACACCTTACTCTGCTCTGATGTGTGCTCTTTGGGCCCTCAGTTACCTCACCTAAATATGCACTGGAAGCATCGCAGAGATTCAGCTGGCTTTTTTGTATCTTAGTTCAGAACTGCTCTTCTTAAAGTGCCCAACTCCAGCCCTCAAAGCAGCCAAGATGACACTTGCAAATTCCAAATGTAAACTTGAAAATAAGCATTCTTTCCCTGCTCTGTATTTTATACTGAACACGGGTGAGTCCTCTTTTAAAAAAAGAACACAAAACAATTTTTTGTGTATTTGTGAACTTTGAAGACGATGCCTCCTTTCTACCAAAATTAAGTTCATCAAATTCTGATAACCATGAGTTTGACATTCTGTTATATGTGAAGTTCCCAGAAACCAATCATTTTCCTCTTTTATATCAAAAGAAGCATCAGGCATTACTAATGATCTCAGACGTATCTCCCCGTTAACATCTAAGGCTATTTCACCATAAATCACAAGTGCACTCAAAGTGACTGTATGAAGCTGTGGGGGGGAGGCACTGCAAGTCAGGGAATGGTACTTATCACCACAGACCAGGCTGCTTCATAAAGCTGGTCCTCAAACAGTCTAACAAGTTCTTACCGAGTGAAGCTTCTGGTAGAGGCCACACGCGTTGCATACATATCCGCCATTTGCATTCTTTCGCCAGAGAGAGGTCTTCGTGGTCAAGCAATTGGCACAGAAAACACCGGAGCCTCTGCGCCTCTGAAATGGGAAAAAAAACACAAGGTCAGAGGTGAGTCACATGATCACTGGAGTTAGACCAAATCAACCCAGGAGTTTTGTCTTTAGACTAGCAACAATGACAGTATAAAACCACACTGCTCATAATGAGGTCAGGTTCAATTGTGTTTAATAGGCACCACTGATTTTCATTATAATTAACCCTACAGTGATGGATGAGGTGTGTGCAACACCAAAGGCTTTTCACAGAAAACAGCTTTAACTTTTTGAACTTTGGGTTTTGTGCCTTTAATGATGGCTCCTAAATGCTGAACCCTAAAAATATACCTTTTAAAAGTGTCAAAATGCAAGTCAAAAGACAGAACATGGCAATGTGTTTCATACACTTTGGAAAAGGAAGAGCACATGCCACCTGGGCTTTAAAATATAGTCAAGCTTGGAATAAACGCAGCATGTAAACCATGTAAAATTAAACCCGATTTGTGTCTTTTTGTGTGTCATTCATGAAACATAAATTTAAGAGAATGTAAGACACTCAATTGAGGTCTTTGGTTTGTAAAATCTGAAAGAGAACACAACACCCTCTATTTTCCAAAGCTAAGAGAACCAGTAGAAACTTCAGCCAACTAGAAGTGATTGCTAACGAGAACCCTTCTGAGATGCCCGCTTCAAGCATACAACATTGTCCCATCAACGGCTATTTAATTATTTTATTTGACTCAGACTTGGAAATCACAAGCATTTCCGAACACAAATTGATGTTAGTGGGCTGAATTCTGTAAATCGCCAGATTCAAAAATAATCTAAGAATACTTAAAAGTAGATAATTAGTATTGCTTGTTCCATTCTTGCTATCAAGTTAATGATTCCATTAAACTTCTCACTGAAACAAAAGTCAGGCTGTGTTTGTAGGCGCAAATACTAACAGGCAGGAAATGGAATTCTCTTGCTGAAAAAAAAAAAAGGCAGCCTGAATTGCAACTCAGCTCTCCTTTCTCTAGGAAGCAAAGCCTTTAATGATAAAATATGAATGTTAGATAAGAAGTGGAAAAAGTCTTGCTGGAACCCAATTTTATTCTAAATTTAAAATTACAAACACTGTAAGTCAAAATTTCAGGGATTCATAAAATTTAGTCAATTTATTTAACTTGAGTCCATACTGTAGACCAGTGGTATCCCTGCCAAGAAAATACAATGGTTGTAATTGTACTCTGATACATTTCAAATGGAAAGCTTTCTGCAGACATAATTTTGGCTTCAAGACTGGAACACTTTCTTGGCATTGAAAGGGCATTTGATTCATCGGGTGTTTCACAATGTATCACTAAAAAGACCTGGTGAGCAGCCAGTTCCCTATAGGGTAATTTTTCCATCCAGATGCAAGTGCTATCAGAGGCCCTCGTCAGCTAAACTAATTATGATCTTGCAATTGCTGATGCCTGCTCACTCTAACATTCGACATCCTCCATTAATCATCAATACAAGGAAAATGAATGAAACGTAAAGAAATGAGGGCTGGTAAGCTGCACAGCCATAAAAATCTGAAATGAGAGCAATAATTTAACAAGGTTGGGGAATGTTTTTAGTGAGCACAAAGTCAGGCTAACAATTGCCCTTTTCAACCAAGAACACGATTTCATTAGTGTAGCAGGTTGTGCTACTTTAGGTGATGTAATAAAAGCTAGATTTTTTTCACAGAGATAATCTTCTGGCTCCCCTTTTTCTTCTTCCTCCCAAGTCAGGACCAGGAATGTATCATGTGTTTCTAAATCCCAACAAAAGCAACAGCAAACATTGGGTGTCAGTCCACAAGTCCCAGTTGGAACCTACTGCAAAAGTAGAGACCGCTGCTTCCTGAAAACCAATGAGCTATTAGAGGTTGTGTTTATCAAACACTCAGGGGCCCCCTTTATCCGAAGTAGATTGGGGAATCTAGTTAGGTTATAATTGTGAAATTTCCCTGGGGCCACGCTGTCTTTTTTCCTAGATCTAAATAACACGTTTGGCAAATAAACGCCAACTTGATTCATATAAAGGCAATGTAAATGTCCATTTGGAAAGTAACCCACATATGTGGCAGAGGCTCAAATTTGAATGTGTAACCATTCACTCCAGCCTGCTTTTCTTTCCTTCTGCCCTGGGTGCTTGATACAGCTTGCCAAAGTGGGTGTAATCCTGGTTTCAGAGAGTGTTTCAATCCTTGCACAATTTTGTGCTTAATTCTCTTGCAAAGAAAACTGCCCTTCATTAGTTAGAGCAAAAAATCCTGAAATTACAGCACCGGTTTCCACAGGCGTAACTTGCTTTAAGCAGCACTTTTGCTCCAATAAAGACTGGTATATTTTAGGTAAACTGTATCTAATTTTAAATACATCCGGAGTTCCCTGGATTCACCTACTCAGAGTCAGTGTGGCATGGAGGTTAATAATCAGATTTAGGAATCACACTACTTGTATTCAAAATATGTTCCTGCCTTTTGCTGGGTGCAACTTTGGAAAAGTTACCTAATCTCTCAATGCTTAAATGTCCCCATCTTTAAATGGGAGCTGCTGAGAATATTAATGTGGGTTAATAGACGCAATTAAAACTGTGCCAGAGATACACTAAATGCTCAATAAGTCAGCTATTTGTCAAGGTGATTCAATTATATTTCTTTTGTAAGAAAAATATTTTGTTAGTTTTTTTATCTCCTTAATCTACTTATTGAACATTTTAGATACGCTTAAAACGTATACTTGGATATTATCAAATGTCTTTCATTTGAGTCAATCTTATCAAATATGAGAACGGAAAGTTGAGTCAGAGTGAAATATCTAGGTGTTCACACCTAGAATTCAATAGGAGCCTGCTTGTGTGGGGGTGGAGAGTGGGAGGTAGGTGAGAAATATTTCACCCATTAAGTTACCTCCCATCTAAACAAATTTATCACTTTGGTAAGCACTGCAGAACCTTGTATTTGGTGCACTTGGAATTTCTGCAAGCAGCAGAGAAGGTGGGAGCAGTGGATAATGTCCTTTGCTGTGTGACCACGGAATCCTAAAACTATGCCAACATCTCTCTGTAAATACAACACAGATGAGAACCGTGACCTGGTCCCACTGTGTACAATGTTATCTGGCTGAACACAGTAAGGCGTTTCTTGTGAAGTTATCAATATCCTTAGCCCAATCAAGCACAGAGAAGCAGTCTGTTGCCAAAGGAAGGCAGAATAGAAGTTCCCCTGCCCCACTTTTTAAAAACAAGCTTGGCCTTGTTAAAGACAAAGAAAGGCACTGAAGACCTTATTTTTGTCATAGTTTATCATGCACTACACAGTTTTACAATATTTTGTCATTCTGTTACACTATGTTTGTAAAGGAGAGAAATCATGTCTCCTAACAGTCATCAAATATTCTAAGTAATAAGCACCTAGGACAATGTTCTCTCTCGAGTGGCTACACAATAAAGTTGAAGATAATCTCTCCTGCTATTATTTTTATCATCAGTAGTCACTCCTATTTTTGGAAAAAAAAACACACCCAACTTTTATAAAACAACCCTTTCATATGTCTCGCATTCAGATTGATAAATTTAACCCCAGTTGGACAGAGATGGCTAATGATGTAGAAAATAAAATCAAGAGAATGAATTTTCCAATCCTACATCCCACACTTATTTTTGAGAAACAGCTGAAGCCAGGCACTTTTTAGGTCCCGAGGATACAAGGTCAGGTACAACAAAGCTTACTCTCCTTTCTATAGATCATTATATTCATACGTCACTGATGGTTCCATATGTGCATGTGTATGAACACGATTAAGATTGTTTTTCCTTTTCCTACACACTGTTTTAAAGAGTTACTAGTAATGTGTAGCTCCATGACCCTGTGGAGAAAAGGATCGAGTCCTATAGGTAAGGACACTTGTGGGAGAGGAAATGATAGAAATAAGCAGCTGGCAGATAACATCAATGGCATCCCAGAGAGGCATATTCACCACTCCTCTCCTCTCAGGCTGATGCAAAACCAGTCACAGCATCCTTTGCCTTCTCTAGGTGTACTTTCTACTTCTACGTGGGGTCAACGAAGAGCGAGAGTGAAGGAAGTCTGGCCGAAAACCCAAACCTACATGACAGTACCCTCAACTGAAAGTTTCTACAGAGAAAATTCTGGAATCAATTCAAGGAACTGATTGCCTTTTTTTTTTAACTGCAAGTTTTAATGGTTTGTCTAGGAACTGTTAGGTCACATTTGTGTTGCCTCCATGTTATTTCTGTTGGCTGGTCATTTCCTGTGTGAAAAGGAAGGGTGGTGGTAGGAACAGTTAATTGTAAGGAATTTGGAGGCCAGTCCAGTGATTGGCCTAGCCAAGTGCTTTTCAGTGATAATTACTGAGAATTCTTTGGATCACTTTTCCTTTCTAAATTTCAAATGTATCATAACCACAATATTGATTTTTACAACAGCAATTTAGGTGATGAATTTGGACAATCACCCATACCAGGATTTGAAACAGAAAATGACGGACACATCCATCACTTAATATAAAATACACTTTAAATCCAACACACTATTTTTTTCCTGCTATAGAGTATTCCAAGAAGTATAATGACTAAATAACTACCGGAAAAAAAGAAAAAAAAAAACAACAACCAAAAAACAACCTTTAGTTATTAGTTAGGTTCACAGCTAACCACTGGTATCACTATTGTTAAACTTTTATCAAAGCTTCCAATTCAAGTTTTGCTTTTCGGTGGCTTAAATTAGTCAGTTATATATCACTCTGGGTTAAGCCTTGGCACATGTGCTGATAAACCCAGATGTGACTTTAGGAAAAAAATAAAATAAAATAAAATAAATTAAGTTTAAAATTGGTTCAGATGTTTTTATTGCTTATTTTATTATTTGAAGATCAGCCCAAAACAAGCATTTTAAGGTTTTCAAATTTCATTATTAACAAAGAATCAATTTCATTTGATTAATAAACAGTAAATTTGATTGAATTATTCATTCAAGTGGCTTAACATTTTGAGACATGAATATTTATCTCCAAGTTATTAAAAAGTCTCCATCGGTGAAGGAATGTGCAGAAATGATCCTTTATAATAATTTTCTATGAGTAAGAACCATACTGAAGCCATGTAATTACATAACAGGCCTTGATCGGCAGAGTATTTACTCACATTTTTTTATGGTTTTATAGCTTAGCCATTTTAAATCAAATCAATCTGAAATTTGATACATGTGCTGTTAGTCTGGATGTTCCTCAAATATTTTAACTCTTTAATTTCTGTGTTTATTTGATTTTATCAAGACTCCTTTGTGAATTTCATTTTAGAGAAATGCACAGATGGTTATGACAGGAACTTCAGGAACAATTTTGCAGTAATAAAATTTCAGTGGTAACTTTGATTCAGTTCAGTTCTGGGAATAGTTATTCAATGTCCATCATGTGCCTGGCACTGTGTTAGAAGCTGGGGTTACAGTGATGTATATGACAGATAAGGTCTGTTCTCTCAGAGTTTCCAGTAGAATCTGCTACAAACACACTAAGTGTGGAGTTAACGTGACACAGATTGTTCACAAAGATTGACAGTTTAATTCATGTAAATTACATGGAAACTTTTCTGTAGAAACCAAAGTATTTCCCATGAATAAATCTAATTTAAAGGCTGAAAGTTATCTAATAATCAGAGGGCTTACTCTGAGTTCCTTTATAAACATGGGTAATAGTCTAATCATTTTGGAAACAAGCTGACACTTTCTTATTGTCCATCAGTAATAACATCCTATCGATAATACTGCCCTACCAATAGAGTTGATGAGTTAAATAATGTGTTCATTACTATCGTATATATATATATATATATATGGTAGCATTCAATAACTGTTGAATAAATGATGAGTATTACTTTAGTTGTTATCACTATTATTCAGCAACAAGAGACATAGAAGGCCATTTGCCCTCCCAATTCCCCCCAATATAGAATTAATCAGCTATTGACTATGTATCAGTAGACCCTAAAGAATATATGGAATGCAGCACTAAAACCACTTAAAAATAGATGGTGGCTTACAATGAATACCTTTAAATTAATAGTTAAAATTTTATCAGAAGCATAAGCTGGCCCGCATTTTAGAAAGAGCAGGGAAAGAACTCTACCAACAGAAAACAATAGATATCAATATCTTGGCTGACGTTTGTTCTAAATAAAATTGTGAAGAATCAGTTGAAATGAACTGTATAGCAAGTATTTGCCTGCCTTAAAACAGCCCTCTTTGCCCTCAGCTTTCTTGCCAGAAAGCTGAAGAGACTCTACAAGGTTCAGCCAAGCACCCATCTTATAATCACCTATCTCAGAGTTTGGAAACAAAACCTGTTTACCCTGCTTATTAAATTCACTTCCTCAACACATCAGCAATGATAATGGAGACCAGTGTAAACAAAACTGACATCCCTGGCTAGGAGCAATGGAACAACCTCTGTTCCAGGACATGAGGCAATACACACTTTAGTAATCATACAATGTACCTAGGTACAAATGTGCTAAAGACTTATTCCACTGATGTGTCACCACACGGGAGTTGTCCAATATATCAGGAAATGCTAAGTGTGCTAAACACATTAGCTCCATTTCTTCTGAGATGCAATTGGTGACTCTTAGAGTGGGACACCAGAAAAATTAAGATTTTGCAATGTATATCCCACACTTTAAATTATTCATATGGATTCTTCAAATTTGCAGAACTCAGAAATGTGTCATGCAGATAAAGAACTCATTACACAGGTCTAAGGGACCCCATCTGCATTCTTTTGACTGACCCCATATATTTGATAATGAGGAAACCAAACATACAATATCATACAAAGATACCATAACAGACCAGGACTAGGAAAATCCAGATCTTTGGCGTTCTAATCCATGCTGTTTTCATAATAATGTTTTGCTTTTATGGCGATACGTATTTATATAGCTAAAACTATGGTTGAAAATTTATGTCTGCACTGTCTTTTTTTCATTCCACGTGAAAGTCATTATTGTCAAAAGAACTACTTAAGTCTCTTACTCTTTCAATTTCTGCCACCATGGATCCAGTTTCACCTTCAGCTATGACAGTAGTTGGAGTTGCTCTATAGGGACTTTCTTTTATGCCAGTGGGAAAATCTGACACCAAAAAGGGAAAACAAAAGAGGCGTTTTGGAGGCATAAATAATTTTAGTACCTCTTAAGTAAACTTCAGCATGAAAATACAAGAATTGATTCTGTTCTAATAAATTTATTTAAATATGTTTAGTAAACACATTTATTATGGGAATTCTTTACATTATAAAAAATAAAAATCTTGGTGATAGAAACGTGTTCTAGAAAAAGCCTAAAGTCCAAAGGGCTTAGCTTCTATGCACTTAATGAGAGAGAGAAATACAGTTATTTTATATACTATCTATGTAGGGCTGCCCTTATAAATCGATAATGATGATGATGGTTATTTTGAAAGAAACAGAAAATAGCAATCAGTAATTCTTTTCATATTAGCTAACAGATAATAATTGATCCATGAAGTGTTACCATGTCAAGGTATTTACATATACATCAGTGGTTTCTCAAAGGCTCCTAACATTTTTGGGAGTCATAAAATCTTTTGATAAAACTTAAGATACTCTCCCCGGGGGGGGGGGAATATATATATATATATATATATATATATATATATATATATATATATAAAATATTTTTCAAGTAATTTCAGGCTGTTCAAAAGAATGTCCTTTACAAAATGTATCCAACGATTTTGTGTGGATCTGAGTGCCCATGGACCCCATGGTTAAGAACCCATCATACATATTCTCCCAGTTTAGATTCAAAGTAAATTATTAGGTATTATTCTCCTACTTTTATTGATGTGGTAAAAGACTGAAAATGATTCTTTGACTTAGCTAGTGTCAGAAAATACATCCTAGTCTTTAAGTCTAGGCAAATACACAGGATTTTGAAAACCATTTTTGAATCAATTATCTGGTAGAATTCTCTTGTTTGACTACTTTGTGTCTTCTTTAATACTCACCATCATACATTTAATATTTATTAAGCACTTATTATGTGTAGGGTAATACACTACAGGCTTAATTTCATTATATAACATCTTTAAAACAATCCTAAGAGACAGGTATTATTGTTTTTATATTATTATTGTTCACTCCATTTTTCAGATGAGAAAACTGAGGCTTAGAAACATTTTTCAATTGCTAAATAGTAGAGTTAAGATACAAACCCAGGTGTCCCCTCTCTTTGGAGCTGCAGGTTTTAACCATGTTTTAGGACCTATTACTAAAGAGGCAATTGGGGAATTTTTACCAAAAATATTTCACCATAGCTTAGCTTTGAAGGACCCTAATCTCTTCAAACCACCCTTTAACAGCTGATTGAAATTATGCAAGTTTTGAGGTACCAGAAAGAAATGACTCATCCTTGATCAGATATGGCAACGATCTGTTTTGAGGTTGACAGATACAGTCATAGCCAGAGGATTGCAGCATTTGGCTGATGGAGAGGTAGTGGTGCGGGAAGCGGGGTGGGCACAGTACACGTGTTTTGATCCTGCCATCTCAAGAAAGAAAAAAAATGTACGTGCCACAAGCCTCTGCTGAAAAGCAGAACTTAGTGACACCACTGACTTAGCCCCTATGAATGCCAGTCGCATGGGAGGGCAACTGTGAGCTAGGATCTCTGCTTGCTATTGCATTTGCCTTGGCTGGGCATGGGGCAGGAAAAATGGTGCTGGGGTTTTGACAAGTTCTGTAAACACGTATGTTCAGGTAACAATTTACTGGGTTTTCTTTATATATTTGTATGTTCCCTGCTAGAGACCTTTTGCAACGTGTGCTATCATCATTATTCAAGATAATATACTGCCAATTCCCAAAAATGACATATTTTATCAAATTCTTCAGATATGGATAATATTAAAATATTTATAATTATTTTCCCTAAAACATTTTACCCCGTTGTTATATATATAAAAATATGTATGTTCTTCATCCACCTATGGAGTTGACTTAGATGCCTTTCAAGTGTGTTATAATTTCCATTTTATTACAGAACAGCAAAAACCAAAATATTCTTAACTGTAACAAACCCTTTACAGGCTGTCAAGTTCAGAGGACACAGTACAGATTGGATGTTAAAACACAGAATGTAGTCTGCTCAGCAGAAGGATGGTAATTGCTGCTAATTTCCACTTAAACAATAACAACAAAAAACTTGTGGAAATACAGAGTTAAATATACTGAAGTTCAAAACAGTTAAGAAGCACGTTAAGAGACCCCAAACCTGTCAACAAGAGACCCTGATACCAAATATACAATTTGGATTAAAACTTGACAAGACTATATTGGGAATATTTCTTGTACCATATCACTCTCTATGACTTTTCAATACACAGGGGAGAAAAACAGAAAGGAAATGAACTTGAACTTCATTTGATTTTTGAATCTATAAAAAAATCTTGTAAAAATGTTATCTTGTTTTTATTTAATTTCATTTTTCCTCAGGACACAAAAATCGTGGGTATTTAAATTTACCTTTCCAACAGTTAAAATAAGTGCCTAGTATTATTATGTCATTGTCCAAAAGGAAGATATATCTTTACATAAGAACCCTGTGACTGCTATAGGTAAAACCAAACATGAACAGATAATTTTATTACAGAGAGGTACTGTGCAGACAGGAAAACTCTAAGCCGATTTTTAAAGTAATAACATTATTTTAAAAAGACAACTTGGACTTACGAATTTCCTTAACAATAATGATGTAATTTTGTAATAAGCGAAATCTTTCATGGGAAAACTGCTTCTTTAATAACTCACACAGTCAATTACATAGGAAAGTACTGTAAGAGGCTGTCCCCCTGTTGTCCACCCCCCCTTTCAAATAGCTCACGTACACGACTTCCTTTTCCATTACCAACTTGTCTGCAGTACCATCTGTAAAAACGAGCACATACCTTGTGCTGCCAGTTTCTGCTTTTGCACATCCATTAGTGCGACTGGCTGCAGCTGCTCAAGAAGAAAGCAATGATTGTCTTTGCTTTTATATACATATACATATACATATATAGTCCCCTTCCAGTACTACCATATCAGTGCAAAGCAATACACTGTCTTGGGTAGGGAAGTGTCTCGGGTCGGGAAGTGCACTTAATAACCTTACTCGAACCAGGTTTTCTGCGTGATCTGGAATTTGTTAATCACACTATATCAAATACCAAAGCAAAAACTACCTCATTGCATCAAGCACTCTCAAGACGACCCCTCAGTCATTCCTACCAAAAGGAACCGTTAAAATCATTTTGTTCTTTGACATTTTGTACATCGAACCACAAAATCAGGAAACCAATACTGGGGCCCGGAAGCATATCCTGGGATACAAACCTCCTGGTGAGTGAGATTTTATTTCCTAAGAGGGGCTCTGAAAATATAACACAACAACTAACTTTTCTAACACTTGTTTTCCCCTGCCTTATGCTGATGTTCTTTCTCTACTGGCATTATCATTTTTTTTCTCTAGGCCTACATTATTAAACTGTTTACAATTTCTGCAGAAGGTGCAAATATATTAAAACAAGAAATCACCCCAAATTATTTTTTTAAAGTGATTTGCATAAAAGAAACATTTCCCCTATTGTGGAGTAACATGAATAAAAAAAAAAAAGATGAATTACCAAGGTGTTAAAATAAAAATGGTTGAAAAAAGATTCACAGAGAAGTTGAAATTTAAACACAAAAGACAAAAAGAGATCCAAAAAATTGATTTTGTTGTTTTCCTGTACTATTCCAAATTTACCCCAAATATATCAAAATGACTCTTCTTCATAAGAGGTACTTAGTTGTCAGCTTTGGAACATTTGACTGCCTTAGGTTTTCATTTACTATTGAATTGTCTTAAATCATCAAATAGCTCTCCTTTCTTAGCATTTAGGTCCAAGGGATAAAGTGCTGGATTTCAATTATTTACATATGCAGGTCACTACTAGAGGACAGGGGCTTCTGAAGGAAAGGCCTCTTTTTCATTTAATCTTTGTATTATCAGTGCTTTGCACATAGTAGGCATTTAATTAATGACAGCTTAATTGAATTGATCTCTATCAGAAGAGAGGACTGTGCTAATTTCAATAAACATTCTGTTCAAATGTGTGTACGTGTGCACACATACATATTGTGATCAAAAGATTATACTTTAAGTGAAGCTTTATTCATGAAATATAAATGGCAGTCATCGTAACAGAAAATAGGACTCAAGATTGAAAACAGTTTCACTTTTGTGAAACGTAGCAGAAGATTAATAAATTGTGCACCACATTTAGACTATTACATGACAGGAAAGAGAAGGAATAAGCTTTGCTTGCTTGAGCTTCTGAGTAATTTGCAGAACTAGCAGAAGTGGTATATGTTGTGTATTTGTGTGTGTGTGTTTCTATGTGTGTATGTATACACACAGGAATGAATCCACTGAAATATTTCAGCACTAACACATTAGTGAGATTTTGTAAGTTGCTTTTATTTTCATTAAAGTGATATCATATTTTGTAAGTGTGGCTAAAATATAATACCAATGACATTGTCAGATTAAGGAAAAAAATATTCCATGGGTTTCCTGGATCGTTGAGAATCAATATAATTAACTACATGCACAGAAGACTGTGAAAAAGAAATGAAGCAACAAGAGTACCTAGGAGTGTCTCATATATGGCAGACTAATAATTATTGATTTTAATGGGTGGAAAATGAGACATCAATACCTTGTGATTCATTTTTATTACTATGTTAGAGTTCTCTCAATTTATACCACACACTCAATTAACTCAATTAATAAATATAATTATGTATGGGAGAATACTGAATGCCATGTTTGATATGTCTCAGGCATTTGACGAACATTGAATTCCTTCTTTTTTAATTTCAGAAGATACTGAATATCAATACATATTAGATTTTAGATTTTAGAAGATATTGAATAACTGAGTGTTTCATCTATCTATCTATCTATCTATCTATCTATCTATCTATCTATCTATACACATACATAATTTAATACCTATAGCTACACATTTATGCACATAGGCACCAAATTTATACACAGGACCCTAAATTTATTTTATTTTTACAACATGAAAATAAGTATGAATAAAACTCTCATATATAGGTGGCTGTCTTAAAGAAAGTTTAGCACTTCACATATGCATTTAAAAAATGACTACCTCTCTCTTCTCTTTTTCTCTCTTTATTTTTCTCTCCCCTTTCTTTTTTGACTGTGTTCCAAAAGACCTTTAAGGATTTCATTACAGAAACTAGTTTGGTGGCAAATCATTCCCTTTCATGAGATTCATGAGTTTATCAAAGAATATATTTCTCATCCCAAAAGCTAAGTGAAAATCTGGGGAAGGAATCAGTGGCCATGGAATTTTTCTTACATAAAGGAATACTTTGTAGGTCAAGTTCAACAAAGGTCAAGTTCTATTACTCATTCTAGCTGCAGGTAGTTTTCTTCTTTTCATACAGTGTGATCACATAGATTATATACATTATCATTAATATGACAATGGGCATTTTCATTACACAAGACTTAGACACCTTTGCTCAAGAATTAATTTTGGGTGCTGACTATAATTCATGTCCATAAACAACCACGTGTAATTTGACATTTTCCGTATATGTATATTCACATGCACCCAAATATACATTTAAAATATGTATATGTGTGTATACATGCACATCTTTAAACAAAAAAGTTCCTCCAGTTTAATAATTTAAAAAATTCAGGAGGTGATAACCTTGTATTTTCAAATGTCTACTTTTCAAAACATAAAAGTTATACTTTGTTCCCAAGTTAAAGGGTCATATCTAATTAGATAAAATATCTCTGATGAAAAGGTAGATGTAAAAAGTGGAATGGCAGAATCCATGAATCAATGCAACGTAAGAAACCAGCAGATAGCATTTCATGAAAAATAATTTACGTATGATTAAAAAACACTGGCAAAATAAAAATAGAAATAGCCATCTTCCTTTAAATTCATTCCAAATGAAGGCAATAATTTAAAAACAAAAAGAATGGACTGATTGGTACCAGATTAAAATTCAAGGCAAGTCACATTTACAAAAAAAAAAAAGTAAAGTATGCCTTAAACATAAAAGTCCTAACTTTTAAAGAAGAAGAAAATCACCATTAGCAGAGATTTCGCTAATTAGTCCATCTAATGCAGGGCTTTTATGTTTGCAGGTTTACAAATTTCAGAAAATGACCAAATTATTCCACTTATATCATTAACTTGACCCCTTCTAGGATTTGACCTTCCTAATAGATTTATTTTATAAGATATGACATCTTGAACAGCTGTGCTATTCTTTCTTGAACTTGACTTTTTTTTTTTTAAGCATGAAAATAGACTGATTTACTAAAGCATGAGTTTTCTTTGGTAACAGTGGGGGAAGGGAGGGATCAGAAATGGAAAAATAATGTGAGTTCCTATCTGAGCAAGTCATTTTGAAACTCAGAGAAGAACAGTGAAGTATTACAAACATTTGTGACTGGTTGAAGAAAAGATGTTGAAAGAATGTGAAAATATGAATTGAGTTCATTAATATAAGGAGATATGATTATTGAAAATGGGGAAGCAATTTCTTTGAATGTTCTGATTTTTACACCCTCCCACCACTGAGTGGATGCCATTATATGCTTATTGCAAATTGCAGTATATTAGAAGTCTGGTTGGTAAGGCTCTCGCTCTAGGATTTTATTTTTTTAAAACTAAATATACATCCGAATTTAGACAATTTCAGGAAATTTTTTTCTAAACTTCTTCCAGGGCAAATAACTTGCAGGCGTATCGGGATTTTTAATCTATGCTAAAAATACCTCTAGATAGATTGTATTTAATGTAGCAACTAAATAGGTAGGTAGATTGAACCGAAATACTGGTCTTATTCAGAATTCTTTTAATAATAAAAAAGCAACGCAGGATTAGATGAAATAAGAAGCAGGAACAACAAACGTTTAACAGTCCCCATTTCTACCCCTACCCAATTCTCTATCAAGTTTAATCTTGCAGAGGTAGTTATGTCTAAGAGTGATTTTTTTTTTCACCTTGGCTCCACGTTCCATCTTGATTGAAAATTCAAGAAAGTACTTCAGACAAACAATAAATTGTAGCACAGCACTGAAGCACATAACAAAAGCTATTTTTACACTTTTAATATATTAATTATCTGTTTATCTGATTACTGCTTCTGACAGGTCCACCGTTGTCTAACTCATCACAAGCGCACGGTTCATTTTAAAAGAGGTGAAGACATTTGGGGGGGAAAAAAAATCAGACAACTCTGTTTCCAGTGTCTCAGGGATAATTGTTACCTTTCTCCTTTTCAACTTTAAAAGAAAGCAGTGTCTATTTTGCTCTGGGCAGCTGTTTAAGGCTCCTGATGTCAGAATCTTTTCAACGTGAGTAGATTTAGGATTATTTAAAAATGATTATTGTATCTCACTAAGCCTTCTATTGCTGTTAATAATTAAGCACGCATAATGTCCATACATAGCATGGCAATTAACCCAGGAGATAAATATTCACACTCACCTTTGTGTGCCTCTGTACACACACAGATGTATTTTACATAGGTCGTTCTAAATGGTTAATTTAAGAAAAAAATTCAGACAAGTCTGTGATGGGGAATGTAATATTGGTAGCCTGAGATATAATAAAATCATTAAAATATGTGGTGTTCTATTATAATTCTGAAATTCATATTTCAAAAC
Source organism: Rhinolophus sinicus (assembly GCF_036562045.2). Taxonomy (NCBI): domain Eukaryota; kingdom Metazoa; phylum Chordata; class Mammalia; order Chiroptera; family Rhinolophidae; genus Rhinolophus; species Rhinolophus sinicus. Next base: position 18,421,869 of record NC_133761.1, on the reverse strand, counting down.
AAATTCTGAGAAGAACATTCACTTATGAAAGAGGGACTTCTGGAAGCTGATCCATTCTTTTATTTTACTATGCAGTATGCCATGGTACTATAACCCCTGAATATTCGCAGAGCAGTTTTATTTTTTAATAGTTTAACAAAATCACCTATACTGAACTACTGTAACACAGACAATATCTTTTTATGTTTTGTAAAAAAAAACACATTACTTTATCACTTAGTGAATATTCATAAAATTTTAATTATTTTGAAAATGTATTTTTCATTCGTAGTTTAAATGATTGGACTTGCTCCTATTATTCAATAAATAGATGCATAATTTTTAGCTTAGCAATATTGGTATAATTTTCCATTTAAACTACAATTAAAATTCATTTTGGTCCAAGCCATGAACATTGGTTTCCTTTAGCTCCCTTCTAAGTTGATACAGGTTTTCCTTAGCAACCAATGCACAGTCTTCTCAAACCCTTTATTTCTTTGACTGTTTATTACCTGATGAAATCGTCTTGGCTTGTAGAAGTAGCAGACAGGAAAGGAAAAATTTAAACAACCTAAATGCTTGATATTTAATCAATAAAGGAATGATTTTCTCCGTTAGGAATTCACTGTTCAATAAACTCTGCCTCTTCTCCTTTTTTGGGACTAGAAATGAAAACGCTCTGTTTCCCACAAAATCTAAATGCTCCAGACACCACAGCACATTGAGGAGCACAAGAAACATACTCATACTCACTTATCGAATATAGATTATTCACCTATTATTTTTGAATACAATTGCTAATCACTTTCTATTACACAAAGATGACAAGGCCCGAGTCTCAACTCCTGCATCTACTTCCAGTGTTTCTCAGAAGTATATATTTGTAACATTCACTATATTGGTTTTCTCAGTGACAGAAAATCTACGTGTTTTGGAGAGCCCATCTTATTTCTGAAAGAAGGCAAAATATATTCAGACTACAGTTGATGAACAAGATGATGGCAGGACCACGTTGGTGGCCTCCAAGGGTGATATTAAAATAACCAACAACTATGGCATGGACACTGAGTGATCAGAATCAGAACCTCCTGCTGGCTGTTGTGCAGGAGCAAAATCCGGGGGATCCTCCACGCGGCCAGGAGCTACCCTTTCATAGCTAGAAGGCGGTAATCCTCAGCGAGTGCTCAGGGCAGACCTGGGGCATTTGGGTAAGGAGGTATCAAGGCCCCTCAGGTGACTCAGGGCTGAGGCTAGTCAGTCAGGAAGCCTTCTGAGTGTCTTGAATATTCACCCCTGTAGCGTCACTTTTAGTAAAAATCTGACGTCACTAGCAAATCACTGGTGTGATCTCATGGCTCAAAAACTGGTGCTGACCATTATTCTAAAGACTTACAACAATGTTCTCTCCAAAGTCAGCAAAAACCTGAGTAAATTGGCAGCTTCCTCAGGTGGTGGTTTTGAAAGTCTACATTCACTGGGTATACGTTCTGGTATGTTTATTTATAAACGTCTTATTACTTTAAATTATCACCTCATGTAAGAAAAGCTCAGTGCCTTTGAAGTGTTTATAATTTTGAAGGGAGGCAAGGTAAATATACATGAAGCAATTAAGAGAAAGACGCAGGAAAGAGTAGACATGTCTCAATCCTGAGACTTTTATGATTCCTATGTTTCTAAATGCTACAAACAAACAGAAATGAGACTCTCTTCCTGCTAAGGAGCCCATGCAGATAGGTGGTAGGACTTTAATAAGCTCTTAATCATTATTTATCACTGCATCTTTTAATATCTTTCAGTTGATTGTTAATCCAAACTATATTAATACGAAGATAAATTTTCTTACTCATGCCACTGAAAAACCAGGAAAAAAATCCAACTTTAGGCACAGTTTAACCAGGATTCAAATGCTATCATGAAAGCACAATTTCTCTCCCTCTTTGGAGTATGTTTCCTCTATGCGGACTATGGTCTCACTCATGTAGACCTTCTCCTTGGATGGCAAAATGGCCGTTGCACATTTAGTGTCATATGGTCTACCGAACAAGTGAGGGAGAAAATACTGAATCCACTTTCCAGATAGCTCAACCCAATGCCGTCACCTAGGGCCTTGTTGGTCAAACTGGGGTCATGTCCCTGCCCCATTATGGCCAGGTGGAATAGAGAATGGAATGCTGGATTAGCTTATTAGGTCTGCAGCAGTTCCTCTAATGTGATTTACAAATTACCTGGTGATCTTGTCAAAATGCAGATTTTTATCTAGAAGGTCTGAGATTCAGCAGTTCTAATAATATTCCAGTTTGAGTAACAAGGATCTAAGGCACACACTTTGAACCCTGAAACTGGGGCACATTCAGCATCATCTGAACCAAAAGAAATAAAAGTGAGGGAGTGGATTCTCAACAAAAAAATTAAGGACTGTTATTAGATATAGGCATTAAAAATGAGATAAAAATTAAAAAAAATAAAATCAACATATTTCTTCTGTAAATAAACACATGCACACAATATTCTGCATGTTATCTATCTAGAAGAAGAGTCTTTTAGTAAGTAGGAACATCTGTGCAGACAGTACTCTGGATCATATTTGAGTTGTCTGTCCACGCCATCTAGTATTTTCTTTGGTTTGAATAATACTTGAAAGAGTTCATCATTATCTACACTTCTCATGTAACTGTTTTGGACAAAATTGATTGGGGCCATTTACTTTTTTCTACAAAAGTAACACAATGAGAAAGTAGTACAATGGTTATTATACTGCTGCAGAGTCTGTTTAGAAGAACTTGGCAAAATCTCACTGGCACAAAAAAGCAAGGATACCCCCATGACAGGTGCTGTGGTCAACTAGTTGAGATTCAATCAATGCCATTTCCTTAGTTACAATGAATATACAGGATATGTCTGGAAGGTTCACAATAAAAGCCCTTGTGGAAATCTCACATGAGAACTATCCTGAAGGTTTAGCTGTACTTCAAAGACCAACAGAACTTTTCATTTCTCACAATGATGACAGAAGTAACATCAGATTTTTTCTGAATTCATATATTTACTATCCTGTGTGAAACATCAAAAAGTATTTAATAGGCCAATAACTGTTCCCAGTGGCATATATATCAGAAAAGTAAATAAGTGACCAAAGTACTATCCTTGTCTTTCAGAAAGGGTGAATAACTACATGAACAAAAGGAAAGACTTGCCTTCTTTCATATGAGGTATGTAAACGGATTGGGGTGCGTGTGTGTGTGTGACACACACGGTGCCAAAAAATGTATACACATTTTAAGAAAGGGGAAACTGTATTAAAATTGTCATGCTCTATATACTGATAACAAAAGACAAATACTAGTCACGTTTGACTTCTGCAATTACAAGAGATGCTCAAAGTGGTTACCATCAGTGTCCAGACATTTCTGATTACAGCGTACTACTGCTTGAGCAACATTGAACAAAGTGCCCACTTGTATACATTTTTTTGGCACCCTCAGTATATACAAATATATATACATTCACACACACACACACACGTTTTCCAGCTCTATGCTTAGCCCTAGCTCATATTTGCACTGCAAATGTTCGATTAGCTACTATAATTTCTAACTTTTTCTCTCTTTACATCCTTAAGGAGTTGGTATACTCTTTTTTTTTTTTTTTTATTCTACATCACTGGGCCTATCTCTAATTTGTCTGGGTTGTAATTCAGAGTCAAAGAGAGGATGAAACTACTTTCCACACTCTTTCTAAGGAAAAGAAAAGCTATGGGTTCCATTTCCCCCTATGAACTGAAAGCATCTTAAAATTTCAGTGAATGCTCTGTGTTTCACAAGGGTAGTAAGGCTAACATTCTAAAACATGGCCTAGTTTTTGTACATCTACATCAAAGTAAGCCAGTGTCATCCAAAAGATGTTCAAGAAGCTAAAAACTAGGAAACAGTGCAAGGTTCACTTACTGCTTAAAGCTGGTAGATCTAGAGCCAAGGAATCATACATGCGCATGATTGCATCAGCACCAAGGCCATGGCATGTTAACTGTGATGATGTCTGGACTTCATTTGCTCATTCATTAATATTTAATACCACTCACTGAGTATCTGCCCTGTGCCCAGCACCATGCAGGATGCTATGAACACATAACTAACTATAAGGGACATAATCCACAGTCTCAATGTTCACCAACTACCAGGGAATCCATGTAAGAAAAGACTTGATAAGTTCTCTCATCAAACTATTTTCTAGGTTCCGCTTCAGCACGAAAAAATCAAGTGTCTAGTTATTCTGAAGGGTCATGACTATCACGCAGATAGTCTTGCATTGTGCCAATCACGTAACAGGTGTTCAATAAATTAGCTTTCTCAGTCCATCTTTATCTATTTATATAAAGGGGGGGGGGTACAGATAGTGTAAATAACACATGCTCTCCATGGTCTCTTCCAGCTCTAGTATTTCAAGAATAATGTATTCTTCTTCTAGATGATACAGAGTAACCTCATTAGCTTTGAGACCCACATTTCCTCTCTCCCTTCTTCCTTCCTGCCTTCCTTTTCCTCTCTCCCTTCTTCCTTGTTTCTTTGTTTTGTTCATCTATCATTTTCAGACGACTCATGTTCCAGGCATTATACTTGGGTGATTCTAAGAAAAATTGTATTTCACAATAAAACAAACACTCCAAGATCATATCATGCAGTTATTAAAACACGATCCAAATGTGCACACTATGACTGGTGACTGATCCAACCTAACATGCTATAGATTCATAAAATATGAAGGGATGCAGGGAACTAATGTTGATTTCACTCTTTTAACAGATAGGTGTTGAGTACTTAGTAAAATACCCATCACTCTTTCTAGGTTTGTCTTCTGTTGTTTGAGGGGAGGGAGTCAACTGGTTTCAACTGCATCGAGAGTACATTCTTTTCATAAGCTTAAGAGTGGCCTGAGTTGGAGTATAGATGACGAGTTCCTGACTGGCTGCAGTGGTGAATTTTCTAGGAATGGGGGTATTGACCCTAGGCATGGGGGAGCAGGCAGTGAGGCTTTCTTTACAGGATGGAAGTGTTGTGATTTTCACTTCCTGGCATAGCACAGTGACAAGCGCAGGAAACTGGGAGCTGAGAGAGCCACATTCTAGCCTGGTTCGACCTGGGACTATTTTTTGACTGGAACAAGTTAACTTTATTATTCTCTCTTATCATTTTTCACTTTTTTTTTTTTTTAGAAAACGGGAGGTATGATCTCTGCACTACTATTTTCAGTGATACTAACAAACTAAGAAAAAATTAGAAAATGTGAAAGTAAAAATCATGTCACAAACTCAACAGATGTTAAAGAATCTCAAATGGACAGAAACTGAACTGATTAAAATGGCAAAGGCAAATATGGCAAAGACATGATGGAGTCATTAGTTTTTCAATTGGCCTGTTATTTTTCTGTGCTATCCTCGAGGAGAAATTTGGTGAACTATGTCATTCTCTTCAGGTCTCTACAAAGTTTGTTTTTAAAGTAAATCACTGGTAAAACTGAAATTTATTTTAATAAAGAAAACGTTAAAGAGCAGAGCTTTTCCTCATTAGCCACGGGGGACATTTTGTACCCTGTTTACGTTATTATCAGCACTTTGTAACTAACAAGCAAATTTAAACACTACTCGGCAACAGCTGTAAAACTAAACCTTCCAGCCGTTGGTCCCTTCTGCTGAATGTCCAGAAATGCAGTGTTATGACATGTAAGAACATCCACCCGAACTTCCTTTAAACTGAGAAAGCTCAAGACAGTAGAAAACGGAGGGAATGAACAAGAATCCCGTCCCTGACTGTATACAGTATCTCACTCTCTGATTAGAGCCCCACGGCACACGCACAGCCAGAGCAACAGCTGTTTTCTGTCTTTTCATCCCCTTCTCCCATTAATGTTATTTCAATCGTGTTATGGGCTGCACTTTAGATCTAAAAAGAAACATTTAGCTTTATTTGAATGTTTAAATGATTAATGACCCTCCCGTATAGTTGTCTTCTCATAATTGCCACAGACTAAGCTGCCATTTACTTTAAAAATCCAGACCTCTGTGTACTCTGGAGAGCAAATGACAGCTCGGGAATTGACCACGATGTGGAAAGTCTTTTTTTTTCTTTTTTTTCTCCATGCATCCATTCCCCAGGATGCTATGTGGACAACTTCTTAAAGTTTTGTGTCAAATAAGAGTTTTTAAGATTTTATTCTGGAAACATCAAGGTATCACCACCCTGTTCATTGGGGCAGGGCTCAGTGTATGCCTGAGAAGTAGAAGATAAAAGGAGAAAGAGGCTCAAGTCAATAGGAAGGGACTGTCTGGATGAGGCGAGCCTCCGTGTTCTTCAAAAGGGAGGACGGTTCTGGCATTTCATCTGAAAGCCGAGTACAGCTGTCCACCGGAGGGGAAGGAAGTAGTTACGTGCTCCTATCATGTAATCAAGAAAAGGTGCCTGTAAGTCGTAACAGGACCATGCAAGTCCTACACTCTTCTGTTTTACACGGCTAAAATCCTCACATCCCAGTGAGAGTCAGAACAGCAGTCTACACTAAAATGCATAACTCCTAATAATATAAATGTTTACAGCTTTATAATGGAAAAAGATACGGTGCTTGCTTCCCAAGGTTTGAGCAGTAAGTCTTAATAGTAAGTCTGTATTGCTCTCCTAACTTGGTTCTTTTCTGGAAAATACAAAATACATTAAAAAAACAGATTCTAAAGCTTTGCTGCAGAGTATATTGGGTGTGACATATGAGGATAATGGGCAGTAACAGAATAAAAAATGACATTATCAAACTGCAGTGCCGGAGAGTTACCTAGATAGTGCTGTCAGTTTGTTGTGTTTTTCTTCTTAAGTCTTCTGGCTAAAATGTTTTCTGACTTTTGTCTTGGCCAATTTTGGGCCACACTGAATGTTAAATAAACTATTATTTAATCAAATACAGGCATATTAGTCTCACTCCTGCTGACAACTTCAATTAGAATATTTTTGCTTTGTTAAAAAAAAAAAAAAAAAAACCTTCATGATCTTTAAACTGTTAAGGCCTCTGCACAACATCTGGTAACAATTTTTGATATATCCAACCATCAAACTTCTATCTCCGTGAAGTGGTTTATCCAAGATTTGTTTTAATTAGGCCGCCTTTCTAACTTCACATGGCTTTCAAAAGACAGAATCGCTCAGATGTTTGAAGCTGTAAACTCACTGAAAAGTTCAGAGGCTGTAATTAGAGCTTCACCAAGGTAGACTATTTCTGTTGGTAGCTAGATAGCTAGGTTCATTCCGTTGCCTCTTAACAAGGACAATAAAACTATTTCTAATTTTAGCACATGGGTTTTTAATTTTATAAAAGCCTCGAGTTGCTCTCTAACACCTTCCTCTTCCTGCTGGTGGTGACATCAAAAGCAGTTTAGGTCTAAACCTTTCCATAGAAACCCACATTCCAATGCCTATTTCTCAGCTTGGGCAGCCCAGGTCAGATTTAAAGTCTTCCCTTTAAACTAAGGCCAAGTTTGAGAAACATCATTGTGAAGACAAGATCAGGTAGAGAGCATATACTTACACAATAAATATAAAAATAAATCTACTTGTAGGTTTGTTGTACTAAAGCATTTTCCTTCTGTTAGTCAGACCATCCTGTAAGCTGCTGCTTTAGTAAGAAATTACACTTACCTTGGATGTTCGTTTTTAATATATTTGCCTCTGAAGAAACTTTTGGGAGTATAAAAATCTCCACTCATTTATTTGCATCACAGGCACAGATTAAAGGCAAAAGTAATGTGGAAACTTAAAACTATTTATTTTATGAGGTAACTATTTTAAAATCCACTGGGAAAATAATGAAAAATGGCCTCATTATCCCTCTTCTTTGGTCAACCAGGCTTCAATCTACCAAAATAGGTCTCCCAACTTGTGTGTGTGTGTGTGTGTGTGTGTGTGTGTGTGTGTGTGTGTGTGTGTGTGTGTTTGTGTGTAGGTTGATGGTAGCCCATGGCTTTCCTCCACAAGTTTTTGATGTTACGGTACTTCCTTTGAAGTACGAGCACAACTTTATGGATTATTATTATTACTAACTTCTTCATAAATGCAGAGGTATCTTACCATAGTACGCAAAGCCTAAAAATGGACCCACAGTGTCACGAATATTTTAACCTTGCTGGGTAAAATTTAGTAAAAACAATCGTAGTGAAGTTCATTATTTAGCCTACATGATGCAATACATGTGGATATTTGGAAACACTTGGAAGACTTGACTTTCAAATGTCATATTTAGATTCACTGGTATTATATAAACAGTCAGATTCTCTGAGTAGATGACACAGCGTAGGCATCAATAAACATTTTCTCTCACTGATTTTCTGAAGGAAAAAAATTAACATCTGATCTTCTATTTTTGCTTATGAAATGTGGGATTTCAAAGGTTTGTATTGGAAATCCGAATTATCTTCCTGGTGAACACAGGGCTGTATCTGGGTAGCAGGTGTGTGTGTTTTGTGTGTTTTTGGGGGAAGAGACATACATCATACAAGGTAGTACAACAGGAAACCTGAAATTAGTTGTCAACATTTAAAAACTTGTGATCTCAAATAAAAAAATCCCTGCTTTCTACTGGGTTTTATTGACACTTATAAAATCCAGTTGATAGGTTCATTTTTCTAGCACGGTAAGTCACAATGGAGGTGGTTGAGACTGCCCTTCTTTGTAAGGGTCGGTCTTCATGCCGGGACCTGCTTAACTTCCATAGGCATTTACTTTTGCCATGGTAACTTGCAAGTCCTTTGGTACTATTCTCGGCCTTTTCTGTCTGAACTGCCTTTGGAATCTGGAGGTACTGGAGCCCGCCTGCCTGGGTTCAAATCCCATCTCTGACACTAGTTCGCTGTGTGACCTTGGGCAAGTTGCTTACACTCACTTTGACATAAGTTCTAAAGGAGTTAATCCAATGCTTAGGTAATGTAAGTACTCAGTAAATGTTAGTTATTATAGTTCCAGTTTCAGACCTCAGTCCTTTCCTCATATCAAATGCAGCAATCCTTACCTGCTGATTGGCTGGCACCACCATCTGGGTGATTACCTAAAATGTATCGCCATGCCTAATATGTCTGTAAATAAATGTTTTAACTTAGATATTTCTAAAATACAGACCTACAATGTCTTCAAAAGAGATCTAAAATACCGATTTCCCACCTCTCCAAACATTTAAAATTCCCTAGGACAACAGCACCTAGGTTCTCTTTCCTTCCCCATTTGTTCTAGCTTATCTTCTACCAACTCTCTCCATCCCCACCCTTTTGCTCCACCAACATGAGATCACATGCCATTCACTTAGACTCTACTTATCAGTCTTTATTTCCCTGATGGAGACTGTACTTTCTTACCCCCACCTCCAGTGTCCAACACAGATCTGCAATGCAACAGTTGCTCAATAAATGCATGAATGAATGAAGAATGAATCCAGCTGACTGAAGTCCATCTTTTTAGGTCCATCTCAAACCAGTTCTTCAATCTTCTCTTCCAAAAACTCTATCTAAAATTTGGTTTCCAGCACTTCTTCTAAAGAAGCTCCAGATAACTTGCCTTATTTCTCCCATGCTGTCAAAGCCTACTTCATTGCTAAGTAAACATTTTAATACCTCTTTCTACTTATCCTTTTCAGCAACATTCCCCAAACCTCCCTTCAGTGAGTTTTGTTGAACTACTTCTCTACTCTAATCATGCATCTGAAATCATTTTCTTCTTTAAATTGGTCCAGAGATATTACACCGAAATTGTACCAAAATTACTCCCTCACTTAAGAACACAGCAACAAAAAAAGCCAATGAGGAAATCAACTGCTGCTTACTGTATTAGATTGTGAATTCTAGGAGGCAGCAAACTATGACTTTTAATTGATCAGCAAAACTTAGGTCAGTAGAGAATTAAGAATAATTAAATGGTTCAATTTACAAACCTAAGAAAACAAGGCTAGTAATTTAACTGAAAGACAGTTTTGTTTCAAAACATTGCTTTAACAAAGGGCCAAAATATCACGTAAGGAGAGATGGAGTTACCCAAGAAAAATTACTAAAATAATACATTATTGCAGCACTACCAGTACAAATTTAAGAAATTTACCTATAAATATCAATGCATGAGGGTTTTAATATAAAATGTAGCGTGTCATTAACCACAATTTTACTCGTGGGTACATTTATAAAGAAGAAAAAATATATGATGCAAATATTTATTATGATGGTTTTGCCATTAAGTAAATATAATTTTTTCCCACAGAATTTTTGTCTTTCAAACACTACCTTTAAATTCTAAATTTGAATAAAAGTACTGTACAGCGACGATTTGGCCTTATACATTTGGATTTTGTGATAGATTGGGTGTAGGTATATGGGTTGCAGTTTGCTTTGACTTTGCAAAGTATTTCTTTATAGAGTTCATACAAAATGTAAAGATGTTAGAGAATGTTTAAAACACTCAGGTGTTTTCAAGCTATTTGAGAAGCATCATTTACATAACAAGCAACGTGCTGTATATAAATTACCAGTATATGTTTATTACTCTTTGCTTCTCCTACAAGAAAAGGCTTTGTTTCCTATCAGACCAAAAAATGGCTGCTCCTCCCTGATCTCACGCACACTTTTCACCTGCACCAGCTGCTCCCAATTACCTGCTTCCACCTGCAGGACCCCATCCAGTTATACTGAGATTGGTTCCTGTTTCAAAAATAAGCAGGAAAGTGACCTGGGCCTGAGGCAAAAGAGGCAAGAATCTTGCGTCAGCTTAGTTTCCTGCTTGCTTTTTCTCCTCTGAAATTCTTGATTCCTCACTCCTGGCGTGGTTTCTGATCACTCATAATTTTCAGTCCCTGATGTATGTGCATCCTCCTAATTTTAGTCCCAGTTTGCTTTCTCTATTCATGGTCATTCTAGAATCCCCAAATGCTAGAACTATTTTATAGATAATGACCATGAATCTACCAAGGTGATGGGGATTTTAAAATCTCATTCTGACAAAGACAAAATTATAGATTTTGCCATTTTATATTATTACACGCTTGCCATTTTATATAGTTCAACCTAATAGAAAGCAGTTGTGAGGTTACTATTTCAGACCTCCTTTCTGCTTCAGTTTTCCCTACCTGCTCTCACCGCTTAGCCTTATTCTGGTCTTCTGATATTCGGGATAGCAAATCTCTTGAACTAGAATAGTGTTTCTCAAAGTGTGGTCCATACACCACTGGCATTAGACTCCTCCAGGAGAACATGCTAAAAAAAGTGGGATTTTTTTTTCTCCCACTCAAGACCCACTGAATCAGAATCATTAGTTGTGAGTTCCATGAATCTGTGTTTTTAACAAAGTTCCCTCGTGATTCTCAGAGAAGTTCAAGTTTGAGTCATTTCTAGTCTTTTTGCTCCAGTGGTTTAATGACTGTATGGCTTCTGATACAAGTTCTTTACCAAACTACTTACTACACTTTGCCCCATACTTGCTTCCAAATATCTTAATCCTGTAAATATCACAACATGAGACAACGTGGAATTTCCCTAATTTACTACTGAATTATTATTTGAAACTAATGGAATTTCATACTAAGAAAATTGTTTAACAATTCAGATTTTCCACCTATATGTTGTTTTTGATTTTTTTTCATTAATTCTACAAAAAAATAAAAAATAAAAAACGAATGCATCCTTTATGCCTTAATAAGCTCATAGGCTAATGCACTTTTGTATGAAACACAGAAGTAATGAAAATTATAATGAAATATGCTAAAATAAAAGGTTATGCTCAGGTGATACGTGAGCATAAACAGTCACCAATCAAAATCAGTTTGGGTTCCTATTGGATTAAACCAACTCTTTGTAACTTTATTGTAATCTTAAGTAATTCCAGGTTTCTTGGGAGGAGGTGGGGGGTTGTAAAATTACAATTGTATTTTAGAAATAATGTGATGTTCTTAAAGTGCCATGGTTGATATCTATCAGGTTTTTTTTAAAAAAATACAAGTATTTTAACTGTTAACTTTTGTGATTAAATACTTAGAACAAATGAAACTCATGTTCAATGTCACCTACTATGAAATCACTGTGTAGAGCTCTGAGTCCACTCCTTTACTTTCATAATTGTTGTCCAAGTTAAAATGTATAAAAACTTTGAAAACAGAAACGAAAAATGTCTCAACTTTCTAAATCACATATAAGAGAATACATTTTATGCTTGCTTTGCAAGCCTCTGATGTCTTTTCCTTCTAAGTACACTAAATTACTGACTTGCCACGACGATTCACATGAAAGAACCAAGCAAAATACTATTCACGTACCAAAGAAGATATACAGACTCATTATAGTAAAGCACAATTAATTTTTATTTATGTAAACTAAACAACAACACTACTAGTATGAACTGTCTAAGCCATGCTCCAAATCTTTATCTTGGAAGAGCCCAAAAAGAAAGCAGGGTTCACAGACTTTCATTAGTATATTTTACTCTTTTCTACCAACCACACTGCTCATACTGCTTTAGACATTTTCATTATTCTTGTGATGTTTGAGAAATGACAAAATTAGAGAAGAGGAATCTGATAAAGATAAAGCATGGCACAAAAGCTATATGGGTAATTGCCTTCACAAATCTCGTTCAGCTCTCATCTCTCCTAATTAGCCTCATTACTATACTTTAAGACAGACTAGCAGTCACTCAAGACTGTTCTCTTCTGTCAGAAGGAGTGCTGACAGCCAAATGGACAACATATGGAAAAGTACCCTCTTTCCGGCGATTCTTCCATGCATGAAGCCTTTGGTAGAAAACGAAGGACAGAGGAGATTTCTTAAAATCCATGCTCAAATAGGTGTCTCTCCATCAGGGGGCAGAACAATGACCTTAAATACCTTTCTCCATCCCCAACTTATAACAATGTTGAGTTTAGGTGCTAATATTTTAAGGGTTGAATACAGAGATGTTGGCCAGTGGCTAAAAGAACGTAAAGCGTTTAAGGGCACTGATTGTACTGGACAACATCATTTTTTTTTTTTTTTTGGACCCCTTCACCATTTAACAACTATAATGAAACTCGAACTTTTGGTTTCCCATGTTAATTTGCCCTTGACATAATTGCAATCTCTCCTAAAATTCCTTCTTAGAGACCAAATAAAAACTTTGTTGATCACACTTTGAAAGTGAATTTTAAATATTAATTTAAAAAATGCAAATAATCCTCGAGTATACCAAAACTGTTGATATTGACTAATTTGCTGGAGGACAAACACTACGTCATATACAAAAAGAAGAAAACATTTTGTGGCAGTTTCTTTCCGTAAGCCTGACGACATACATTCTACCATGGTTATTTCTGATAAATTCACTTTTATGTAATAAATTTTGATGCGACTTAAAAGGTATGGTCAACTTATTATAATACTGGAGAAGGTAATTATTTGATTATATTACCCATAATACTTATTATGAATTTCCCCCATTCTAAAGAAATCAAAATGTTTCAGTTACTTTAAACAATTTCATTATTAAATACTTCTACACATCCTTTCTACGCCCATTTGTTTATATAACCACAGGTACCTCTCTTTTTCCTGATCATTTTCCCATCTCTCTAAAGAAGAGTTTTGCTAGATTTCACTTTGCTTTTGCACTGCAAAACCTATGATGCAATCTCAATGGCAACAAAATCAGGAAAATGGATTTTCTGCACTTTGCAGTTTGGGGAAACTAACAGTCCATTCAGCGTGACTGAAAAATACCCTGAAGGCCAATATTTACTAAGCATGGCACACACACTGGAGCCTTGTTAAAAATCCACAACAAATCTCTCATTGCAAACAAATCCAAAGGCTTCAGAGCTTCTGCGACTGTCTGAGTAATGTTGATTCTGACAGCAGAAAGCTGCTTTCTTAACAATCCAGCAGCTAGCTAGTGGTCTGTTGGCCCCACACCAAGATTTCATGATTTCTTGTCTGTGTTCTCTGCTACATACTCTTTTGGTAACAATCTACCAGAGATGAAGAGCATAATATTAAGGTGAAGTTGTCTTATCTGCCTACTTAATATTCAAAGGAGCTTGGCAAACACCAACTAGCTATTTAATTTGATCATTCCAATAAAGGAATACGTAATTAATGCTGGGTTCCCATCAGACTGTTGGAAGAAAAATAATGGTCAACCAACATTCGTAAACAACAGGACATACTTGGAACTTCACACATAATGCTTTAAAATGCATGTAGCCTTCACTCAAAGATGCCAGAGTAATATGTGATTTAGAGAAACACACACACACACACGTGCATGAGCACGCATGAGCAAATACTTAGAAGACAAAAGCAGTGAGGAAATTTCTTGTGTGAGAACACACAGGAGTATACAGCAATGTGATGAACTACA